>NC_073238.2:32069218-32373125 GCF_029281585.2 Gorilla gorilla gorilla | reverse complement strand
CAATGAGAACACATGGACACAGGAAGGGAAACATCACACACAAGGGCCTGTCAGGGTGGGAGGCTAGAAAAGGGATGGCATTAGATCATGGGTTGGTGCATGCAGCAAGCCACCATAGCATGTGTATACGTATGTAACAAACGTGCATGTTCTGCACATGTACCCCAGAACTTAAAGTATAATTTAAAAAAAAGAAATTTGCTTTTAATTAAGCTTTTCAACATAGAACTTGTAAAGAAAATACTTCTGAATCTTTTACTACCACATCATAGCTGGGACAAACTGCTGATATTTTAAAAGTAACACAAATATCAAACAGAAAGAACTAGACTTAGGAACCAAACTCAGGTTTCTGTAGTGAACAGGGCAGAATCTTAACTTTGGGTCACCACCACTACTCCCTCAGTTTGGCCTTGGCTAGCAAAAGATGCAACCACTTATGTAAAAAATAAAAAAAAAAAAAGTTAAAAAAAGTCATTTCTGCTAACTGGAATTTTTTTTTTTTTTTTTTTTTTTTTTTTTTTTTTTGCAGCCACATGAGTTTTAGCCAATTCAGAAGCCTTGTTCCCCACAATTTGGAGCATTCTTTGGATTTCACCAAGTCAGGAAGAGATGGGAGAAAAGTGAAACAACAACAACAAAACCCCAAACATAAACAAACAAAAAGAGTTAAGCAAACAAACAAATGCACAATTCATATCATTACTGAGTGTTCTAATGGTAACGAGAAATTAAAAGCAGCTGGTGAGTAATCTTAAATTTTAGTCATTAAGGAAAAATTTTAAGACAAAACTCTAATTCAGCTACTTACCTGGAAATAAGTCTCAGGCTGGTGATTGTTCTCTGCTATCTTAGAAGCTGGAAAAAACTTACACTCACCTTCCCTGTCAGAAGCAAGCTGAAACTCAAGAAAGGAGGTGCCTGCTCTCCATCATCATGGAAGCAGGAAAACTTGCCTTGTTGGAAATAAGTAAAACTTCAGAAAAGGAGTTGTATAGCAAAATCAACCTTAGATCTCAACCAAATTTTCGGAGATCAGGGATTCTCTGCAGGGTAGAAGCTCCCTAACCTCAGCACATTATCCTATTGGTTTGGGCAATAAAGATAGCCCAGGTTAGTATCAAGCAATAATGAGATTTATCAAAGGTCAGGACCACCTTTGCAATCTCCTTCTCTTTTTTTTTTTTGAGACGGAGTCTCACTGTCTTGCCTGGGCTGCAGTGCAGCGGCACGATCTTGGCTCACTGCAAGCTCCACTTCCCAGGTTCACACCATTCTCCTGCCTCAGCCTCCCAAGTAGCTGGGACTACAGGCACCCGCCACCATGCCCAGCTAATTTTTTGTATTTTTCGTAGAGACGGTGTTTCACCGTGTTAGCCAGGATGGTCTCGATCTCCTGACCTTGTGATCCATCCGTCTCAGCCTCCGAAAGTGCTGGGATTACAGGCGTGAACCACCGCGCCCAGCCCTCTGTCTCTTTTTTTTTTCAATCTTTATTGGTATAGTCTGTTTTGTCAGAAACTAGGAGTGCAACACCTGCTTTTTTCTATTTTCCATTTCCTTGAAATATTTTTCTCCATTCCTTTATTTTGAGCCTATGTAGGGCACTGCATATGAGATGGGTTTCTTGAAGACGGCATACTCCAATGGGTCTTGGTTCTTTATCCAGCTTGCCCCGTGTCTTTCAATTGGAGCATTTAGCCCATTTCCATTTAAGGTTAGTAATGGTATGTGTGGATTTGATCCTGTCGTCATGCTGTCAGCTGGCTTTTTTGCAGACTTATGTATGTGGTTGGTTTTTAGCATCACTTGTCTGTGTACTTCAGTGTGTTTTTGTAGTGGTTGGTGGTGGTCTTTTCTTTCCATATTTAGTGCTTCCTTCAGGAGCTCTTGTAAGGTAGGTCTGGTGATAATGAATTCCCTCAGCATTTGCTTATCTGAAAAGGATCTTGTTTCTCCTTCACTTATGATGCTTAATTTTGCTGGACATGAAATTCTGGGTTGAAATTTCTTTTCTTTAAGATGTTGAATATCTTTTCTGGCTTGTACAGTTTCAGTTGAGAGGTCTGCTAAGTCTGATGGAATTCCCTTTGCAGGTGATGTTGCCTTTCTCCCTAGCTGCCTTTAACATTTTTTCTTTTATTTTGACCTCAGAGAATCTGATGATTATGTGTCTTGGGGATGATCTTCTCATGGCATATCTTACTGAGGTTCTCTGGATTTCCTGAAGTTGAATGTTGGCCTGTCTGTCTAGGTTGGGGACATTCTCATGAATGATACTCTGAAATGTGTTTTCCAAGTTGGTTCCATTCTCCTCATCTCTTTCAGGTACATTAATCAGTCATAGATTTGGTCGTTTATATAATCCCATATTTCTCAGATGTTTTGTTCATTCCCTTTCATTCTTTTTTCCCCCATTCTTGTTTGCCTGTTTTATTTCAGAAAGCCAGTTTTCAAGCTCTGGGATTCTTTCCTCTTCTTGGTCTATTCTGTTGGATGGTCTTGCACATGAGATGGGGCTGGTCTGACCTCAGCCCTCCCTAGTCTGCTTGCCTCTCCCAGGACCCCAGCCTGGCCACACCTGCTTACAGGGCACTCTCAGGTGCCCACACATACTACAATAATTTTCATAATGCAATCACACACAATCACCATGTGACTGCATTATGAAAATTCTTCTAGTGTGATTTACAGCTCTGTCAGGTCTTCATACTCGCTATTTTGTCTGTTAGTTCCTGCAATGTTTTACAATGATTTTTAGCTTCCTTGTATTGGATTACAACATACTTCTTTCACTCAGGGAACTTTGTTCCTACCCATATCCTGAACTCCGCTTGTATCATTTCAGACATCTCAGCCTCAGCCCAGTTCTGAACACTTGCTGGAGAGTTGATGCAGTCATTTGGAGAAAAGAAAGCATGCTGAATTTTTGAGTTTTCAGTGTTCTTGCACAGAGTCTTTTTCTCATCTTTATGGGCTTATCCACCTTCAATCTTTGAGGTTGCTGACCTTTGGACAGGATATTTTTCCTTTATTATATCTGATGACCTTGAGGATTTGATTGTGGTGTAAGGTAGATTCAGCCAACAGGTTTTGTTTTTGGAGGATTTTAAGGGGCCAACATGCAGCTCCCAATTCTTGGACTGTGTGCTTTAACTCCGGGGAACTTGTATTGGGCCACAACTTTGTTCTCTGGCTCCTCGAGGTTTGGAGTCCACCGCACTGAGGGGACCAAAGTGCGGCAGCTGTGGCAGAATGCTAGCAGATGCAAAAGTCCCTGCCTCCCTGTGGGCATTCACCTAGTGGTGGAGGCAAAACAGCTGGGGTGTGGGCCAGGGGGCCCCTGCTGACTGTGTGTGCTGTTGCACTGGAGGTAGTGCTGGTTTGGGGTGGGTGGCTGGCCAGTGAAGGTGCCTTCTCTGATCCCCCCCAAGCAACAGTGGTCACTCAGGGTATAAGAAGGTCCCTTTTCCTCTGCACGGCATTACCTCAAGGGTGAGATGCTAGCAGGGGTGGGGTTTTTGGTTCTGTGCGCACCATGGCTTCATCTTCAGTGGCAGTTGGTGTGGGTTGGGGTGTGTGCTGCATTCCCATATGCTGTTAGGGCAAGTACAACAAAACCCACCTGTGTAAACACACACAGCAAAGCGATGTAGGAAGTTTCCATATAAAGGGCTGCAGTATGGAGAGGTAATGTGCAGGCTAGTATGTGGCTGTAGAGGTCACCTTGCTGCAGCTCTCCACTGATCAGCCACGGTCCGCTTGTACAGAAGCTATGCTGTGGGCACCCGAAAGTGCCCTCTAAGCAGGTGTGGCCTGGCTGGGGTCCTGGGAGAGGCAAGCAGACTAAGGGGTGCTGAGGTCAGACCAGCCCCATCTCATGTGCAAGACTGCCCAGCAGAGATCAGGTCTCAGAGGAGAACTCTCTCAAAAGTGAATCCTCAGCACAGCACAACTGCTCTATACAAACGTGGCCAGACTTCTTTTTTAAGCAAGTCCCCTTTTTTAGGAAGAGAACTCTTAGACCTGATCTGTGCTGGGCAATCTTGCACGTGAGATGGGGCTGGTCTGACCTCAGCACCCCTTAAGTGCTGGGATAAAGTGTCTCATAAGACCAAGTGGAGCCTCGAGACATCGATGTCCCTGCCCTCCGGGCTCCACATCAGCTGACTTGCTGCTCCACCACTTTCCTTGTCTCCTGGGGGCTCCACCCCAGAGAGGTGTAAGTCAGCAGTTACTTAATGTAATCACCCCAGGATGGAGGGTCTGTGCTGTGGGCCCAAGCCAGGGTTCCTTGTCTGGTGATGAGCAGTAAGGGGTGTGTTGTACCCGTGGAAGATGGACTGACTTGTTCCTTGTGTCAACTGCAGCTTGTTGGAGGTGTCAATATGGCACTTAGGGTCTTTGCTCCCTTGATATTCTGAGGGTAGCAAGGGCAGTTCCACTGCAGAGGCAGTGGCAGAGAGTATTTCTGTTGCTCCTGAAAGCTCTGTCCAGGGAGTTGCTAGTTGCTACTGGCTTGAAAGCTCAAGTGGGGGGCTGGCTGGAGACCCAGGCCAGGAAGACCTGCCCATCGAGGAGATATGGAAATGGGCACCTACATAACAGTCTGGCCACTTTTCTGTGGGGCTGCCGTGGTATGCTGGGGGTCCACTCCAGTCGCCAATTGCCTCGTATTTTCCAGTGGCTGAAGATATCAGCAGTGAAGCCTGTGAAAAAGCAAAGACGATAGCCTGCCCTTTCCTCTGGAAGCTCTGTACCTCTGAGGTATGAACCTGTTGCCAATCTGAACACACCTGTAGGATGTGACTGGAAGCAAGTTGAGAAGTCTTGCCTAGTAAGGAGGGAACAGGAATAGGGACTTGTTTAAAAAAGAAGTCTGGCCATGTTTTTGTAGAGTGGCTATGCTGTGCTGGGGGTTCACTTCAGCCCCTGGTCTCCTCAGACACTCTGAAACTCTAAGACTGAACTGGCTGAGTCATCCAAACAGCAAAGATGACAGTCTGGTCCTCCCCCTGGGAGCTCTGACTCAGGGAGGCCAGAAACCTCTGTCAGCCAGAGAACAGCAGTGAAGGTGGCTGGAGACCCTGGTTGAAAGGCCCCACCCAGTGATTAGAAATGTGGTTGGGGACTGGCTTAAACAAGAGTCTGGCCACGTTTTCGCAGGGTGGCTGTTCTGTGCTGAGGAACCACTTCCACCCCTGGTCAGCTTGGGCTCTCCAAAGCCCACAGGCCAGAAGGGTTAGTTGCCCAAACAACAAAGGTCATGGCCCACCCCTCTCTCTGGGAACTCTGTCCCAGGAAGGTTTCAAATCTCCATTGGCCAGGGAACACTGGTGGGTGTAGCTGGACACCTCAGGTGGGAGATCCTGTCCAGTGATGAGGAACAGGATCAGGGGCCTGCTTACAGAAGCATTCTGGCCATGATTTGGTAAAGCAGCTGTGCTATGCCACAGGATCTCTTCTGCCCCTGGTGAGTTTGTACTCTCCAAAGCCCGCATACTGGAATGACTAAGTTGCCCAAACAGGAAAGATGGTGGCCTGCCTCATCTTTTCTCTCAGAATTTATCCTGTGTGATGGAGCTTAATTTTTAGGTTGTTAATTTTACTGTCAGCGTTAGAGTTGTTCAGAAAGAATCTCACTGTTATCTTTTAGGTGAGATATATGAGAATTCATTTTCTCCTGTAAATAAACCTGTTGATGTTTGTTCTCTGGAAAGAAGTCCCTTTCAGCTATCTGACTTTGATCACAATCATGTAGAGCAGTAGTCAGTCTACAATGACATGATTGAATTTCCATTTCCAGTGTTTCCTAGCTGTGTCTTACATTCTCCAGTTCAGAACTGAGCATTCTCAGTTGTCAAAATCCTAAGCTGTCCACTGTACTTAAATACTGGTTTTCGTTAATGCTTCTTCATTCAGTTGTATAGCCTTTAGAAGTTTATCAATCTGGCCGGGCGCGGTGGCTCACGCCTGTAATCCCAGCACTTTGGGAGGCCGAGGCGGGTGGATCACGAGGTCAGGAGATCGAGACCATCCTGGCTAACACAGTGAAACCCCGTCTCTACTAAAAATACTAAAAATTAGCCGGGCGTGGTGGCGGGCGCCTGTAGTCCCAGCTACCCAGGAGGCTGAGGCAGGAGAATGGCGTGAACCCAGGAGGCGGAGCTTGCAGTGAGCCGAGATCGCGCCACTGCACTCCAGCCTGGGCGACAGAGCGAGACTCCGTCTCAAAAAAAAATAAAAAATAAAAAAATAAAAAAAATAAAAAGAAGAAGTGTATCAATCTTTTCTTTTACACTTTCAATTTCCTCCAAAATTTTATTTTCCCTTAGCTGGTTCTGATGTTTTGTTTCATCTAGTTCCAGTCTTAGCATGGCAATTTCTTCCCGCAACATGCTGTTTTCACGCAAGAGATCTTCTTCTTTCTTATGACTAAGAGAAAGCTAAGTAAACAAAGGGAACTTTTAGTTACCACTCAATAGAATGACATATCATGATTTCTTCTAAAATTGAAGAATGACATTTATATTTGTATAATGAAATAATTCCCATAGTGGATATTTAACTGGAAAAAAGTTGGACAAAACTTCAAATCTAAAAGAGTGTAAATTCCAAAAAGTTGAAATACTTATCTAAAGACCATGAAAAATAAATCACTAGAGGATTTTTAAGAATTTCAGAATTGGAAAAGCCTTTCTCTGAATTACAAAAAACCCAGAGGCATAAAATAGAAGATTAATACATTTGGCTACATTTTTTAAATTGGGTTTACACTCTGATATCTAACCTACAAACCACACCATCATAAGAGCCTTAGCTATGCATATATTAGGACAGAAGCAATTCCTCAAAGTTCTTTAAGTTCCTTTTTCTGAGGAATGTTTTATCAATATACTGCTTTCCTAATATTTTTACAGTCAGTTATAAGAATTACATTTATTCATAACTGTTAAATCTAAGCATTGTACCCTTCTACAATGTACACACCGGCATCTAAGCATTGCACTTCTACATACAACACTCAACTCATTTAAGATCACGATTCTTAAAAGGAGAGGTCAAAAAATATATGCAGCCAGGACCGGTGGCTCACACCTGTAATCCCAGCACTTCAGGAGGCTGAGGCAGGAGAATCGTGTGAACCTGGGAGGCAGAGGTTGCAGTGAACTGAGTTTGTGCCATTGCACTCCAGCGTGGGTGACAGTGCAAGACTCCATCTAGAATACACACACACACACACACACACACACACACACGTATATATGCAACGTGCAAGATTTTTGCCAGGTCTTCTGATGCTACTGCTAGTGATCCTCCACAAAATCAGTTGCTTCTGTGGTGTAAATATATAAATACAAAAGAAGCCTTTTATTTCAAAATACAAATGGTAAATAAGATATAACTTACAAGGCTTTTCTTAGAAATCATGAGATTATTTGCCATTGCAATAACTTTTCTTTCCTCTTCATAATGTTTGAAACATTATAGTAGTAAGTGTGAAATATGGGAAACATACTGAACTATTCATCTGGGAACAAAATACTTATCAATAAATTATCACTAAATGTGTATCATGGCATGTCATTGTTTTCAAAGCTCTTTGCATTGAAATGAGAAACTACTTGGAGCAAACTGTTCCTCTCCTCAAAAGCAAGGATAATGACATCCACAATGTGGCCTCTGACCCAGCTGTACATTTCCTACCTTCCTATTAGTGAAAATAACAAACTGACTTCTCTATTAATATTTTAAAAAGAACTAATGTCCCAAAACTAGCAAATCTGTTGTTAGTAGCAAAACTTATTTTTGATATTGGAAAGATAATCAATTCTTATGAAAAATATCAAATGCTTTTCCTTTGGATTGAGGCCATTGTGAAGGTCACTACTCGACTGTTGCAGGCAAATGCAGTTGAATTAAGAACATGGCTTTACCCTATGTGTACATATATAGATATATGACCAAGGATATACAGGGTGTGTGTGTGTGTGTGTGTGTGTGTGTGTGTGTGTATATGATTTAAAAATCCTTTATACCTTCCAAAATAAAGCTTTTTAAAAATATATACACATATGAAAACATTTGATAATGACTAAAGAAAATACCTCAGAATTCATTTCCTTTTCAGCCACTTCTATCTGCTTTTGTTTATTAGTCAGAATCTCATCTTGTGATATTCCAGTGTTCTGTTCTTCAGAAAGTTGTTTCTGGGTATCATTTTGTTCGTCACTAGAAGAAATTTTAATTTTCATGAAATACTGGAGGTGTCCCTAAAATGATCTACAGGGCAAGATGGCACCATCAGATGTCATTCACACAATGTATATCTGCACATTAATCCAAGACAAGGCAAAGGGGTCTCACATCTGTTAACCCTGCTCTCCCAGTCATGTTGGCACCAGGGACTAGTTTTGTGGAAGATAATTTTTCCATGGACCTGAGGTGGGGGATGGTTCCAGGATGATTCAAGCACATTACATACATTGTGCACTTCATTTCTATTATTACTAATATATAATGAAATAATTATATAACTCACCATCATGCAGAATCAGTGGGAGCCCTCAGCTTATTTTCCTGCAACTAGATGGTCTCATCTAGGGGTGACAGGAGATGGTGACAGATCATAAAGCATTAGATTCTCATAAGGAGTGAACAACCTAGATCCCATGCATGAGCAGCTTGCAATAGGGTTCAAGTCACACTCTTATGACAATCTAATGTCACCGCTGATCTGACAGGAGGAGGAGCTCAGGTGGTAACGTGACAGAGAGTGGCTGTAAACAGATGAAGCTTCACTTGCTCACCTACCACTAACCTCTTGCTGTGTGGCCCAGGTCCTAACAGGCCAGGGACTGGTACTGGTCTGTGGCCTGGGGATTGGAAACCCCTGTGTTAACCCAAACTTTTTATGTTTATTTTTTGGAAACAGTTTCCACTTATATTCTTGATTCCTCTGTAATTTATAGACGACTTAGAAATTCCCTTTGGAACAAGACAGGGTCTAATATTGTGTTTTTAACATAGAACTTTGAATTAATTTTATCTGTGTATGAGAGAGAGATGTGAAATAAACTGATCATTAATTGCTTTCAATTTTACTTTTATTTCATGCATATTAAGAAGAAAACTGGGAAGCCCTAGGCAGAGCAATTGGGCAAGAGAAATAAAGGGCATCCAAATTGGAAAAGAGAAAGTCAAACTCTCTCTTCACCAATGATATGATCTTATGCCTAGAAAACCCTACAGACTCCTACAAAACACTCCTAGATTTGATAAGTGAATTTAGTAAAGTCTCAGAGGTTACAAAATATACAAATACCAATGAATAGTACCACTATACACCAACTACAACCAAGCTGAGAGTCATATCAAGAATCCAATCCTTTTTACAATGGCTGCAAAATAGTAAAATACCTAGGAATATACTTAATGAAGGAGGTGAGTGATCTATCAGAGGATAACTGGAAAACGCCACTGAAGAAAATCACAGATGATACAAATAAATGAACATACATTCTATGTTCCTGGACTGAAAGCATTGATATTGTGAAAATGCCATAGTGCCCAAAGTAGTCTACAGAGTCAATACAGTTTCTACCAAAGTACCAATGTCATTCTTCACAGAGTTATTTTAAAAAGCTGTCATTCATGTAGAACCACAAAAGAGCCTGAATAGCAACAGACATACCAAGCAAAAGGAACAAACATGTTGGCATCACATTACCTGACTTCAAATGATACTCTAAGGCCACAGTAACAAACATCATGGTAGTGGTATAAAAGTAGACACACAGATCAATGGAACAGAATAGACAACTCAGAAAAAAGGCCACTTACAACCAAATGATCTCTGAGAAAGGATACAAAAACATACACTGGAGAAAGTACACGTTATTCAACAAATGGTGCTGGGAAAAAAAGATAGTCACATATAGAAGAATAAAATTGGATCTCTATCTCTCACCATGTAAAAAAATTAATTCAAGATGGATTAATGGCCTAAACCTAAGACCTGAAGACATTAGCCTAGGCAAATAATTTATGATGAGGACCCTGAAAGCAAAAGCAACAAAAATAAAAATAAATAAATAAATAAATAAAGACCTAATTAAACTAAAAAGCTTCAGCACAGCAAAAGAAATAATCATCAAAGTGAGCCAACAACCTATACAATGGGGAAAATATGGGCAAATTATGAATCTAACAAAGGGTTAATGTCCATAACCTACCAGAAACTCAAACAAATCAGCAGGAAAAATACAAATAATTCCATTAAAAAGTGGGCACATGACATGAATAGACATTTCTCAAAAGAAGATGTACAAATGGTGAACAAGAATATAAAAACATGCTAAATATTACTAATCATCAGGGAAATGTACAATAAAACAACAGTGAGATATCACCTCACTTCAGCCAGAATGGTCACTACTAAAATAAAAAAAACAGCAGATGCTGGTGTGGATGTGGTGAAAAAAGAAGAGTTATACACTGCTGGTGGGGATAGCAATTAGTACAAATCTATGGAAAACATTATGGAGAGTTCTGTTAAAGTAGATCTTACCATTCTATCCAGCATTCTCATTTCTGGATACCTACCCAAAATAAAAGAAATCATACTCTCAAAAAGACACCTATATACATACATTTACTACAGCACAATTCACATATGCAAAGATATGTTATCAGCCAGTGTCCACCAACTGATGAGTGGAATAAAGAAAATTATATATATATATATGTATGTATGTATGTATACCTGAGACTGGGTAATTCATAAAGGAAAGAGGCTTAATTGATTCACAGTTACACGTGGCTGGGAAGGCCTCAGGAAACTTACAATCATGGCAGAAGGTAAAGGGGAAGCAGGCAACTTCTTCAAAAGGTGGCAGGAGAGAGAGAAGTGAAAGGGAAAGAGCCCATTATAGAATTATCTGCTCTTGTGAGAACTCACTATCACGAGAACAGCATGGAGGAAACCGACCCCATGATCCAATACCTCCCAGCTGGTCTTTCTCTCAACACCTGGGAATTACAATTTGACATGAGATTTGGGTGGAAACACAAAGCCAAACTATTGAGGGGGGGGTGTATCCTTACTTTTAAAATATCAAAATGTCATTATTTATATTTCAAAAATAGCAATTTTTATTAGTAATGATTTTGTTTGAAAATAAAATGACCTGGTAAATTTTCTTCACTTTTAGCCTAGTATTTAGTCAAAATATAAAAAGCTGAATTTGCCAGCAGCAAACTGTAATTACTTTTAAATGAGGTAAAGATGTGTGAGAATATCACCGTTATTGTACTGAGAAGAAAGTGAACAAGAAAAGGAATTTAAAAAGAGAGTAGAGTATCACTACCATATACATACATGAACTGACAAAGAGACTAAAATCTCCTACTGGAGATTATGTTAGGACTTGAGCAAAAGCTTCTAAAAATACCAAAAACAGAAAGAAAATCATTAATTTTAAGGAATAAATTATACAGAGAAATATGTATTTTTAAAAAAAGAAAACAGATATTCCTGAGAGCTATTATTAACCAATTCATCTTGACCAAAATTTTAAAATGAAGTCTACAATTCTGGAATATAAAATAGTTTCATTTTGAACATAGTTAATTGAAGGCAACTTTTATACAGAAAATTTTCGGTTAAAGTTGACTCTAACTTATGAAAGAAATGACTTGTACCAATGGTAACAAGAAGCCACCCAAAGCCAGTTTGAAATCTAGTCAATCAATGACCACTGCTCTTGTTCACCAACCAATATCAATGTGAGCAGCTTGCTTCTGAAATACAGCCACGCAGCAGCACCTGCTCCATCAGAATAGACAGTGCCTGACCAGTATTCCTCTTACAATAGGAAGCAAAAAATTCCAACTCTGTCTCTTTATTTCAAACACCAAAGGTTCATAATCCCTTGAAAAGAATTTGTAAGTCCATTAAATGTGCCACTGTAATTTTTTTTTAAATAAAATACTAGTGGCCAGGCGCAGTGGCTCATGCCTGTAATCCCAGCACTTTGAAAGGCTGAAGTGGGTGGATCACCTGAGGTACAGAGTTCGAGACCAGCCTGACCAACGGGATGAAACCCCATCTTTATTAAAAATACAAATATTAGCCGGGCGTGGTGGCATGCCCCCGTAATCCCAGCTCCTTGGGAGGCTGAGGGAGGAGAAGTGCATGAACCAGAAGGTGGAGGTTGCAGTGAACTGAGATCATACCACTGAACTCCAGCCTGGGGGATACAGCGAGACTCCATCTCAAAATAAAATAAAATACCAGTAAACTTTGCAATTCCTCTGACTCAGTTTGCCATAACTACAATTATGATTACTAGTAAAAGAATAAATAGTGAATAACCACAATATTGGGCTTTTCTCTCTAAATAAAAAAATTAATATAAAGAATGTAGCTTATTATAAAAAGCCAAAACAATTTTAAAAATGCACGTAGTTACCGGGCAAAGCTGTTAGAATGAACCATGTCAAACATTTTTAAAGTGAGAATTAATCAAACAATATATGCAGGATAAACTCCATTCATTCATTTAATAAGTATTTATTAGGTAGCTTCATCCAAAATGCTAGGCCTTTTTCTAGGCAGTGAGGATATGGTAGTGAAAAATAAAAACCCTATTCATGAGAGTGAGAAAAACACACAATAACAACAGACAGATAAGGCCAAATATACAGGATGTTACAGGAGAAAAACTAAAGCAGGAAAATGAAATGTTTATGTGTTTGATGGGGAGGGTGGTGGGAAAGTTGGGATGGTCAGAAAAGTCCCTGCTGAGAAAGGGGATTTTTTTTTTCTAATACAAAAATCCCTTTATTTGTATATCAAAGTCTCTAAGAAATGATGACATAAGGTTAACAGCGTTGATGTCAAGATACAAATGGGTTTGAAGTTAGAGATGATAAATCACTTTGTTTCACTGAACCTTCCCTTCGTTACGTTAGAGAGCATCCCTGGTAGGCACCCAATTGAACCTTAAGCATGACGCGTCTGGGTAGCACACCGTTCTTCCTCAGAAAGTGGTTGTTC
Organism: Gorilla gorilla gorilla; assembly: GCF_029281585.2. Taxonomy (NCBI): domain Eukaryota; kingdom Metazoa; phylum Chordata; class Mammalia; order Primates; family Hominidae; genus Gorilla; species Gorilla gorilla. The sequence goes on along the minus strand of NC_073238.2, from coordinate 32,360,065 downwards.
CTTAATGTGTTTCTTTTTACCCTTTTTCCTCTTCTTCTTAGAAAGGGGGTTTTAAATAAAGAACTGAAGGAATGGAAAGAGAAAGCTAGGAGGATATCTGGGGAGAAAGCATTCCAGACACAGGGAACTGCGAATCACAGAGGTGTGCCTGGCATCTTTAAGCACTAGGGGTAGATAAGGCATGGCAAGAATTCAGTGTGGCTGAAGCAGAGCAAGGGAGATAATTAGGAGGAACTTTGACACGTACTCTGAATGAAATGGGAGATAATGAGAAGGGCTGGGGCAGAGGAATGACACAGTTTGACTTATGTTTTAAATACATCCACTGAGTTAAGAATTGATGAAAAGGGAAGTTTTTAAAAACCAGGACTATCAATTCCCAGTCTATGACACTCATCTAGACTGCAGATGAGGGTGGCTCAGATGTATGAGATATGACTGGCTTCTGGACATATTCTTCAGGTAGACCTGACAAGATTTACTGAGAGATTAGATGTGAGGTGTCAGAGAGAGAGAGAGAGATGAGTCAAGAATGACACCGAGATTTTTGGCAGAGCAACAGGAAGAGTTGCCCTTAACCAAAGTAGGAAAGACTATATGAGGTGTAGATTTCAGGAAGGACATCAGTAGCCCAATTTTGGATCTGACAAGTGTGTGATACCCAATAACTAACCAAAGAGAGATGTCAAGTAGGCAGGCTGATATAGAAATCTGGAATTAAGGAGAGAGATTTGAGCTGGAGACATACATTTGGAAATCACTAGCATATACACAGTAGAAAAAGTCATGAGGGGCCAGGTGCAGTGGCTCACACCTGTAATCCCAACACTTTGTGAGGCCAAGGCAGACAGATCACCTGAGGTCAGGAGTTTGAGACCAGGCTGGCCAACATGGGGAAACGCTGTGTCTACTAAAAATACAAAAATCAGCTGGGCATGGTGGCATGCACCTGTAATGCCAGCTACTCAGGAGGCTGAAGCAGGAGAATTGCTTGAACCCAGGAGGCAGAGGCTGTAGTGAACCGAGATCACACCACTGAACTCCAGCCTGGGTGACAGAGCGAAACTCTGTCTCCAAAAAAGAAAAAGAAAAAGTCACAAGAAAGAAGATTGAGGAGTGAGCCCTGGGAAACAACAATGTCCAAAAGGAGAAAGATGAGGAGGAGCAAGCAAAACAGAACATGATGAATGGACTAGAAAGGCAGGAGGAAAAGCCTGAGGCAGTGAGGTCCTGAAAGCCAAGTGAAGACGCCGTTAGGGACGAGATGCCCTCCATTGCCTCAAATATTGCTGACAGATTAAATAAAATGAGGTGGAAGAAAAGTGCCTAGATTTATCACAGAAAACAATTAGTGATAATCTTGAGGAAAAACGTTGGAGGACTGCTGAGATTGAAGACTTACTGGCATGAGATCAAGAGTGAAGGAAAAGAAAATTTGAGTTCATGAGTGTAGACAGTTCTTTTAAGGACATCATACTTAGGAGTCATGGCTGAGAATGTTGTAATTTTCTTCCACAGTCATGGAAAAGTAATAGACAAATAGTTTCAAATTTTACATAACAGGTGTAGTTTTCAAATTTTATATAACAATTACATATTTTAAAGCTTATAAAAATTATACACATTTGGCATTAAAAATGCCAGACCAAGGTGTTCAATTCTTAAAACTATAGAACTAAAAGTTGCCTTGACCATTTCTAGATTACAGAAGCTGATTATTATTTTGTTCATGCTTATACATAAAGACCAAGAAAAACTAAAAGCTTCAAGGAGAGTATTTCTTGCTTGATAAAAATCAGCCAATTCTAGAACAGTTGATACTCATCAAATATACAAAGTAATTATCACCATAAAATACTGAATTCTATTAACAGGAATAAAGTGGCAGAAATGCAGAAAATAATCTTATTTTACAAATCAAATTTTAAAAATTGTATGACATCACTGTGGAAAAATATGGTGAGGTGAATACTGAAATATATCCTTTTCTCAAAGGAAAGATAATGTCACACATGCAGGGCACTTTTACAAATAAGTGTTACTGCATTAGCAGCACCTTCCTTTTAGCACACCGGTCAGCAAATTAGCACCTGTGGGCCAAATCCAGCCCACTGCCTGTTTTTGTAAGTAAAGAATCTTGGAACACAGCCATGCTTATTCACTTTACAGTCCATAGAGTCAATTAGCTGGGTGTGATGTTGCACACTTGGGGTCCCAGCCAGTAGAAAGGCTGAGGTGGGAGGATTACTAGAGCCCAGAAAGTCAAGGCTGCAGTGAGCTGTGATCACACAATTGCACTCCAGCCTGGGCAACAGAGACCCTGTCTCAAAAAAAATAAATATATATAGTCCACAAAGCCTAAAATATTTACTAAATGGCTCTTTGCAGAAAAAGCTGGCCAGCTCCTGGTTTAGCAGATGAAAGATACTTTGATATATTTTAATAAAAGTTTTACCCAATATACTCAAATGTTTATATTAAATATATGTTTATATTAAATATAGATCCCCATGTACAATCCCTTGGCAATATTCAGATTGAAGGTCCAATATTTCGGCACTCAGGCACTGACAACAAAAATTTAATAACTAGCAATCTTGTTGCTAACAAGGTACGGTGTCAATGTAGCGTGTAGCTTCCATTTGCAACACAGCAGATATTACAAGAATTCTAACAAAATTATCTTAAGATGTGTTACCAAACTAAATGCTTTAAATACATTTTAATTGCAAAATAATCAGTATACTCTAGATCTAACCTCATTTGTAAAAAATGGTTGCATACTGTATTATTTTCTGGGTATGAAAATTGAGCTATTTCCTATTGGTAAGGATTTACTTTTGATAATGATAAATTCCTATTGATAAGGATCCATCTTTTTGATATAATAATGCTGTAAGAAATGTCCTTACACATAAGTATATATGTGACAAATCTATACAAATATCCTTAACATACCTATATATCCTTACTATCTTATATATATGTGTGTGTGAATATGCTACTAAATTAATGTTCAAAATGTATTTACCAACAGTGTATGAAATGTCTTTTTCAATGAGACCATTTCCTTTGCAGCAACACACATGGAGCTGGAGGCCATTATCCTAAGCAAACTAATGCAGGAACAGAAAATCAAATGCCACATATTCTTACTCATTACTGGGAACTAAACAATGAGAACTCATGGACACAAAGAGGAGAATAACAGACACCAGGGTCTACTTGAGGGTGGAGTGTGGCAGAAGGGAGACGACCAAAAAACTACCTCTCGAGTATTTTGCTTATTATGTGGCTGATGAAATAATCTTCCAAACCTCCATGATACAGTTTACCTATATAATAAACCTGCACATGAACTTCTGAAGCTAAAATAAAAGTTCATTAAAAAGAAAAGAAAAAATGCCTTTTCCCTCACATTTGCCAATGCTGGTTATTTTTCAAATAAATTAATGACTGCAAAAAATGGTAACTCATTGTTTACTGATTTTCATTTTTCTGATTAACAGGCAAGGCTGAATATTCTAGTAAAAGTATAAAATTTGTTCATGATGAATATTAGCCCAAATTAGGATTTGTTTGACAGCATATAGTTATCTCCTATTAAATGCTGTCATAGGCTTACCTGTGATACTCTTCATTTTCAGTGTCAGGAAATTGCTGATTTTCAGGTGTTCTGCTCTTCCTTTGTGGAATTAATCCATCATCACCATTGCCAGCACTGGCACCATTAGTCAGGTTTTCTGGTAATCCCACAGGATTACTTCCATGCTTCTTTATTTCTTCTTCAACCTTGAGTGGAAGTTTGATATTAAGGATGGTTATCACTTTATCGAATAAAAAGAACCTTTTTAATTGATTTTATCAATTGACTCAGTTTGCCATTATTTTAGTCATTAAAAATATCTCACACTTAAATTTGATCATATATACAGAACTATTACCGTATAATTTTAAGATGTAATTATCATGTCATTAGTATATCATTGAAATTTTTGTAAAGTTTGCTTGATTGCTGTTTGACTGAATAAAACAATTTTCCAAAATTAAAAAAGGGCCCTCCTTCATTTTGTGCTTTTATTCCCAAAAACTCTTCAGAATCTTATATATGAATTTACCCCATTTGACTCGTGGGAACACAAAAATAAAACGACATAGACACAAAATGTGTCTTCTGTCTTTACCACCTAGATTTTACATTAAACACTCAGATGTAGAGGATGATACACTGTGGGGCTTCAGGAATAGAAAGGAAGATGGCCCTTTTCTGCACTAAGATATTCTCCTCCCCCACTGCCTTTGATCGTTCTTTTTTCGTTTGGTTCCTGGATATCAAAAACATGATGGTGCTCACTGAAACATGAAAACCAAAGTTTGCCACAACACAAGGAGCAGAGTGAAACTGCTGAGGTGCAAGCGTGGAATTCCAGAAAATTAAATGCTCCCCAAATTTCACATTCAATAGCTATACAATTTTCCAGCTGGAAGTTACAAAGAATAAGTAATTATCTTCTTTAGCCACATTATCTAGTGATAATCAGACTAAAACCAAGAAAGATAAAATGATTGGTCCAAAGCTCCTAAGGTGGCATTACCTAGCATTTTATGGCACCACTCAGGATTGTTCCATAATGATGAAAGAATCTCTCTAGGGTTTGTATCTCTTGAAAACTCAAATGTACAGAATTCTTTCTGAGTTAAATATTAAATTTTTCACTGGTGATTTATGCTACTTACATGATAGGATCATGTATGCCTACACTTACTACACTTTGTTAAACAGCATAACATAAAAATCTAATTCAACAGAAACATTTGAACATAAAGGTATACCTCTCTATCACAGTCCTTATTTATTTCTGGTTCTTGAGACATTTTCTGCAGATGCAAAAATAGAAGGTTAATTTGCTTGTTGTATTTCCATGTATGTCTCCTCTTTTGGAATGCATGTTAAAATAATTTTATTCTTAAGTAATGAAGTATGGACATGAAAAATTAGAAAATAAAATAAAATTTAACTGTTAAAATAATTAAATAAATAAATAATTAAAATTAAGAATTAACTTTTTAATCTATGTTTAGCTACTGCCACATCATTGGCTTCTGAGTAACATGTGAAAAATAATTCACCTCAGACAAAGGGAGAATAAAAACATGAACCAGCAAACTTAACTTTGTTACCATTTGTTTGAACTAAACTTAATTTGTTATGTGTTAAATCTACCAAAAATGAATTAGCAGATGATTTGTAGTGTTCCAAAGGCTTCCTCACTTGAAAAGAGTATATCTCATGAAACCCTAACTAGTGAGCCCCTATAGTGCACTGAAGTGCTTTTTTAAAAGATTCCTAATTGGATTGTAGGCATGCTTCAAACTTTTAGGAGCTGAAATCAACACCAAACAGAAAGAAATGCAAATTCTTAAATTTTAATTGAAATTATATGCTGTAATATGATAGTGTTATGTATCTAGATGATCTGCTTAATTCCAGTTCTAATATATTGTAAGGTGTACTAATTACAATGGATAAAATTTTTTAATAATCTGTACTGATTTTCTGCAACTAAAATAAGGTAGAAGGTTATTGTGTTTGTGCACTAACACCAAATGTCCCATTCTGCAAGATATGATTCTTGTAATAGGCAGTTGGGTTTCTTTTATGACCTGGTTCCCTCCCTGAACAGAAATGCTGAAGTCAGTGAGAGACCACAAGGCAGAATATGTCTTTAACCTTGGTATCAGTGACTGACAATATAAAACTGCAGATTTTCAATCACTGGCCGTGATTATTCTTTAACCATGAATCCAGCTCAGGGACCTTCAGTGTTACATTGTTCATAGTTCTATTGCTTAATAATATAATCGAATAATTGATGTTACTTTATCATGTTAGGGTGTTGTAAAAATAAAAGAACAAACAAAGGTCTGGAATATGTTTTTGCCTCTATTCCAAAAGGAAAGATTAGCTATAAGCTAATCAAAAAGGCAGATAAGAATATTTTAAATAAGAATACTGTAAAATAAGAGTATTTTAAATTTTATAGTGGTTATGTTTTTAAGCTAAATATCAAATGTTAAATTAGAATTTATTGATTCTTCTGTTAATGAGATTGCTGAATTTATTAAAATAAATTTTAAGAATCTTATTAAAAAATTCTTAAAAAAAGAATCTATTGATTCTTAAAACCTAGTCTGAAAGGTAATTTCATTTGGACTATCTAATATTGTTAAAGCAAAGAAAACAACATTAAATCAAAAATTTAAATTTAAAATTTTCCATGCCTCTGGCTGGCTATTTTCACTGACTTTAAGCCTTTGTGACTCTTCCTCTGATGTCAGCTTTAAGTCTTGTTCTGTTGAGAAATCCATATATTCAGTTAAGATGAACCACTTAGAACAGTTAAAAACTATTGCCTTTATAAAAATAGATTGAAGACAACATTTTATTTTATTTCATAAATTGAGTGTTTAGTCTTTCATGAAATAGTTACTTAGGAAATAATTCTCCAAAACTTCAACAAACCACTTGTGGAGACACCTGATGTGATTCACTCACAAATTCATCCACCCCACATAAATGAACAAAACCACCAGAAACACAACTTTAAAATACAGTAGAAACATATAAGGTAACTCAGTATGTTGTTCACTTCCTAATAGTGAAGCAGTAAATGTAAAGAAAAGAAAATTTAGTTTTAAAGAGAAACAAGTTTTCCTGCACTTAGCTACTCTGACTGTAAGGACAGTATCAGGCAGGGCCCAGGAAAGGTTGTGGTGACCCTGTCTGAGAAGCCAGAGCCCACAGGTATGGGCTCCAGACATCCCAGAGAAAAGTTAAGAAAACAAATTCCTTTACCATCTCCCCCCTCCCCCTCAGCATTTATTCATAGCTATTTTTACAAATGCATATATTTTGCAAATTCTTGTTTTCCTTCAATGCAGCTGCAAGGTCACAAGCTATGCAGTGGTTGCAAAACTGTCACTATATGATTAACTGCCTTTGTTCTGCTTCTGTAAGTTTGCCTATATAAGCCAAGCCCTGTCTTTGTTCAGGGCTCAGGTTTTTGATGCAAATCCTCTGAGCTGGTGTGCACCTAAATAAAATCCTCTTGTTTGACCCACTGGGTCTCTCCTGCCTCCTGTTTTCTGCAAAAATAGTACCTTACAAATGATTTACAAAATTACTACTGACACCTTTGTTAGTGTACAATGTCTTCTTAACATCTAAAATGTTTCCATCCACTATTATGACAAATTTATATTCATTTTTCTTTTTTTTTTTGTTTTTTTGTTTGAGCCAGAGTCTTGCTCTGTCACCAGGCTGGAGTGCGGTGGCACAATCTCACCTCACTGCAACCTCTGACTCCCTGGTTCAAATGATTCTCCTGTCTCATTCTCCTGAGAAGCTGGGATTACAGGCACACACCATCATGCCCAGCTAATTTTTGTATTTTTAGTAGAGATGGGGTTTCACCATTGGCCAGGATGGTCCTGATCTTTTGACCTTGTGATCCACCTGCTCCAGCCTCCCAAAATGCTGCAATTACAGGTGTGAGCCACCACACCCAGCCTTATTTTCATCTTTTAAAACAATGCTATGGGAAGTCTTCCTTGATTCTGCAGATCTTTCCCCAGATAAACAGGTAACTCCTTCCTTGAGGTAGCCTTAGGACCTCACTGATTTTTCTACTGCATCTTTACCACCTGAACTGTACATTATTCCTCCACAGGTCTGTCCCCTCTACTCCAAGACTGCAGAGGACAGTCTTGCACATCATCTTTGTAAAAACAGTCTTTATTTTACTCAGAAATTTCTTATTGAGTCCTGCTACATACATGCTAGGTGTTAGGGTTTAAAAAGAATGAAAATAAAGCCTGTCAGGGATGGCTTTTCTAGAACACCTGCCCAAGCAGAGACTTAAATATTGAGGCTAGCTAGATTAAAAGTGGTAGAGGGCAAGAAAGGGTGACAGCATGCCACACAGCAGCAAGAGCAGGAGCGAGGCCTGAAAGAGTGAAACTATTTGCCTGCAATAGAAGGAGGAGTGAGTAGGGCATGAAGAGCCACTCAGTAATGCCAGAGAAAGGGCACACAGGGAAAAGGGCTAAAGATGTAGAGTAGGGCAGAAGTCAGATTATGAAAGCCTTATGTGTACTTTTAAGATGCTTAGACATTAACGTTCAAGAGTGGTCCTGGTCCTATCTGTATTTAGATGTAGATCATTTTAATGCCAAAACCAATATTCCTAGTGAGTCATTATTCATTAAGACAAGGTGACAGCTAGCTCATGTGGACACAGCTGAGATGATACTATGTAGCAAATTCTCAATAATTCTAATGAATGCTTGGAAAGTCAATTCTATAATAAGTCATAGAAATTATAATAAATCACTTAATATTTGGGAAGGTGCTTTATAAAGTTATAGTGTATATGAATATAACTAATAGTTGTGAATTCAGAGCTGTGACAATAAAGCAAAAAAAATCACACTGTGTTTGAGTCAGCAATCTTTAGATTTCTATCTAGTCTTCCTACCCAGTCCATAAATTCTAAGTATAATCCTAGTACTCGCTCTCAAGTTTAAGTTAAATGCTAGCCTATACAAAAAACACTCTTTCTCTTACTTCTTTTTTGTTAGTTATATGTTGCTTTGTTTAAAGGAAAAACACAAAAATGCCCTGCTAAAGGGATTCTGTTTGGCTGCAGGCTGCAAGAGGGGAAAAACACAAAGCACATTTTGCAGAAAATGATTTTTTAGAAGTCAGAACTATGACATGAAGTCAAGCAGGGCACTCTAGGACTGACTTTGCTGTGCTTCCTTAATATGCTCCTTGCTCTCTTTCTTTTCTGGAAGCTGTGACTCACACAGGTCACGGAGAAAATTTCCTACTCCTTCCTCATGTCCAGGTTAAATACTAGTGTACAACGTGGAAACCTGTAAATTATCTGACATTTCTCTCTGTCCCCCAAACCTTTCTCATTCAATTATCACTAAATCATATTGACTATACCTCTCTTCTTCCTCTGCTTTATATTACCACTGCCACTGAGAACATAAACATTTACAAAATGGCTTTTATTACAAACAACCCTTCCAACTACTAATGTTATTTCTTACATGAAAAAAATTAAGCAAAACAAATGAAAAAAGCATAACACCAAAAAAAGGCCAACACATTAAAATGAGTAACTGAGATTCCAAACTTTATTTTGCCACGGGCAGGTGAAAACCTTAGAATACATTGATACTAGTCCAAGGATGTGTGACATGGAAACTATAGCTGACTACTGCAAAAGCTTCCTTTGTCTCCTGGTTTCTTTACATGGTTATCTTCCATCAATCCCAGCAAACTATAGGCCACAGGCCAAATCCAATCTGCCTTTTGGCTTTGTAAATAAAGTTTTATAGGAGCTCAGTCATGCCTGTTTGCTTACATATAATCATGGTGGCTTTCACACTACAACAACAGACAACAGCCTGGTTAAGTAGATATGACAGAGACCACATAGTCTAAAATATTTCCCACCTGGTCCTTTACAGAAAAAGCTTGCTAACCCATTTTACACCATAAGCAGAATATGCCTTAATATTCAAATTTAATCTTGTAACTCCCCTGCTCAAATTTCTCCAATGAGCCCCTGCAGCACACATTGTTGGCTCCTATCAATAGCCATTCCTTATTCTTTCTTGCAGAAGAAACACAAGTCTATTGGGATATTTATTATCCCAATCCCCCTCCTCAGCCTCAGAAAGAGAAATGTTTATTCTAAGCTAATCACGTATTTGCCATCCCATTGCCTGGTTTGGGAATGAGCATGTGGTGTGACCCAGCCAATGAAATGTTACAGGAAGCCCCTTGCATGCTTCTAAGTTTTCTCCCTGTTTAAAAGACACATGTGAAGAAAAGCAGCCCTTGAAATGTTGTGTTGTGAGAACAAGATGTTTGGAGCTGCTGCGGATTAGCCAACCATGAAAGGAGACATGAAGAAAACACTGCCAACAGCACAGCTGAAAGAGGGACAAGTGGGATCCCAGGATATCACTGAACAACCAAAACAACTCTGGTTCCTACTGTTTTAGCCACTGCTCATCTAGTATTTACAGTCCAAAGCATTCTACCTGGTAAATTTCCCATGGCCCACAGGGTAAGACCTACTCATTTCTATAGTATTAAAAAAGTCTATCATAAACTTGCCTTAGCTAAGTATTCACCTCATTCCCAACCTCTGGTGTCTCTCACTTTTGGTACTAGCAAAAGTGAACTGCTCAGAAACCCTGCAAAGTTCACTCAGCATCTTGTCTTTTGCACTTGTTGCTCTTCCTGCCAAACAGGCAATCTCATTAGATGTTCTTCTGGCAAACACACAAACTTGTTGCATGTTCCTTCTGCCAAAAATTATTCTTCTGCTTCTTTACCTAGAAAAATTCTTCTCACTCTGCATGCTTACTTTGAATCATACCTACTTTTTTTCAAAACTTTCATTCCTCATCACGTATGTCTGGCACATAATACATAATAAATCATAATTATAAGCTTCCAGTTGGCATCTAGCACACAGTAAGCACTGAATAAAGTAGTAAAATAATAAAAATGACAATGATAATAACAAGCTCCTGTCTGTATTTTTCATTGTGTGTGTTCTGTAGCATTAGAAAAATGATTAGTATCTAAAAGACATTTGATAGTTATTTGTTAAGTGGACAAGTGAAAACATAGAAATGTTTTCTTTGTAAATTCTGTTGAAAAAGCACAGAAATGAAATAGAGACACCTCTATTATGAGCACCTTAAAGATCAAAACTACATCTATTCCATTTTTGTCTTCTGCAACTTATAAAACCTAACTTACAGAAGCTTTTTGATAAATAGATGGCTAAATTAAAGGTGTCCTCATCCAGTTTGGATTATACAATGTATTAGGTGTCCACAACCAGGTGGCATACTAGTATTTTTGGTAATGTGAAACATTTTTCTACTTTTATTATAATCTGCTGAGCCTAGAGTTGGGCAATTTGTGTATTTATTATGACAATCTTTTGGTAAATGGTAGCAGAGAATCTTGTTCTAACAAAATTACTGTTATCAAGACAATTGACCATCAGGTAGAGAACACATCTTGTTCCAACAAAGTAAATGTATCTCCTTCCAACTTCAAATGAGGAGGAATGAAGTCAGTAAGAGTGAGACCTTGTTGGGACAAGGATATGTAACATGACTTGTGCTTTGGCGTTCTTTTGTGATCAAAAATTCCTTACTTTTATTTTTTTATCTACGGTAGGACCACCCAGAGCAGGGGTCCACAACTCCCAGGTCACAGACTGGTACCAGTCCATGGACTATTATGAACCACACCACACAGGAGGAGGTGAGCAGCAGGCAAACCAGGGAAGCTTCACCTGTACTTACAGCCACACCCCATGGCTCATATTACTGCCTGAACTCTGCCTCCAGTCAGATCAGTGATAGCACTAGATACTCATTGGAGCATGAACCCTATTGTGAACTGCTCATCTGAGGGATCTAGGTTGTGTGCTTCATATGAGAATCTAATGCCTGATGATCTGTCACTGTCTCACTTTGACCCCAGATGAGACCATCTAGTTGCAGAAAAATAAGCTCAGAGTTTCCACGGATTCTACATTATGGTAAGTTGTATAATTATTTCATTATATATTACAATGTAATAATAATATAAAGTAGCACAATAAATGAAACATGGCTGAATAATCCTGAAACCATCCCCACCTTCCCCCAGCCCATGGAAAGACTGTCTTCCACAAAACCAGTCCCTGCTGCCAAAAACATTGTGGACAACTGACCTAAAGTAATTCATTATCACAAGTCTTACCTGGATTGCTGTTTTCAGAAGAGATTTTTAGCATCTGTTTTTCTTCATAGTCAGAAAGTAATTCACAAATTCTATGTATAAAAATGTAAGAAACCAAATTACTATTTTAATACTGATATAAAAATACTTACCAAATGTAAAATTCTTAGAGTATTTCAAACAATATCATAATATCAGAATTTAACAGTATTATCCCATACACTTATGAGTACATTCTACAAACTTTTCTTTAAGCTTCTAATTAAAGAAGAAAAAAGATTAGGTGAAATGCTCATAAATCAAGGGCACTGTGACCCAGTAAATCAGCATGCATTAGCATGACATAATAGAAAGTGTCCCAACTCTGCATAAGTCCTAGCTCCATAATGAACAGCTATTTGTTCTTGGACAACTTTCTTCTCTTAGGCTCAATGTCTTCTTCTACAAAGTGAGGACTTTGCTGCCTTATTTCACTAGGTTGTTATAAAGATTTAACAAGGTAACATTTTTTAAATGCTCAGAGAAATAGTAAAGCAATGGAATAATCTGTTCCTAAACTTTATGACTAAAATTATCTTGGAATCCCAGATAAAACCCCATGTGTATTTTGTTCATAGGTTCTAATATGCAAATGCTGTAGTTTTCAGAAAATGTTATTAAGTCCTAATTTTGCTTCTTAGTTGTCCTACTCCTTATGGCTTATAATTCAGGGCATCTCAACTGTGTCATAGTTTGTAACTAAATTTTTTCATAAATCTCTCATTAAAGTAGATAATGTGATTGTCCACTATTACGGAGTTGACCAATTTGTTGTGCTAAGGGCAGAAAAACTAATGGATGTTAAGACCTGGCTTGGAGCAATGATCCTTCTCTACAGACTCAAACTCTGAGCCAGCAGATGTTTGTTAGGATAATGCTTTATATTGATGTTCAATTCCAGCTGACATGGGAGACCAAAACTCTACTTTTATTTTTTTTCAGTTTTCATGAAGAAGCTGCAAATTGACATTCTCTAATTTTTGACGTACATACTTATAATATATTTTGCACTGAACACATTATTCAGCTCTAAATCATCTCACAGACCATCTTCCATGACTATTTTTGCAGCACAAATCACATTTCGATATTTTGGTGGCACCCATTTTGCTTTGATTTACACTGTTTCCTTAGAGCTAGTCAGCAAATAGTGAAATGATCTTCCAGTGACTGCACAAAATATGGAATGCTTCAAAGAGTTGTGCTGTCTCCTTATGCAGAAGCCATGCTAACTTTCTCTGTATTGTTCCAATTTTAGGATATGTGCCGCCAAAGCCGGCACAAAGCCCTACTTTTACACATGATTTGTGATGAGTCATGGACAAGGCTTGGCTCTTGTCCATGACTCATCACTACTTACTTAACCTACTTGAGATTCTGAGAATTATCTTCAATGGCTTCCTGTGAGGTACAATTTGAAAATATTTTAAAATCTTGAGCTAGAGATGGAAGTAGCTTGAACGATTTTCATTATCATGTAAATCAGATCACTCAAGGGGCCAACCACAGCTGGGAGCCACTGCTTGCGGAAGGCTCATATGGGACTTTCTACTGCCTAAGGTTCTACACAGGATATAAAAGTGCCTCACAGTGTAGATCTGGTAGCAAAGAAGAAGAAACAAACACGGATCTCTTTCTGCCACATTATTTGAACCCCTCTGACCCTTTATAACAAGCCCACCTAATATCTGCTAGAGAAAAGACCAACAACGGCCTGAAAGGATCTCTTACCATGAAGGTCTCAGCTAATTCTTGGCTAAGATGTGGGTTCCACATTAGGTTCTGAATACAGCAGGAAGGGTCAATTTGCTCCCTTTGTGTGCGGATAAAGTCAGGATGCCCAGCGGCCAGAGCAGGGTGCTGGTGCTTTGGGAACAATGGCTGAGCATATAAGCATAGGTAAGGGAACTAAAAAATGTTGTAACTTCAAAGTCACTGTATGAATCCCCATGAAGACTTGAGGGATCTGAATCAGTAAGGGCATCTTGGTGTCAAAGGTCAACAATTACCAGGCAGCAGAACCAGTTTGAGTGGCAACAATGCAGCAACAGAAACAATGGAAACAACAGAATGATTGGAATGCCCTTTTTTTTCTCCTCCTTCTGACTTGATAAAAGGGACTGTCTTCCTTTGATTTAGTGAACCCCTTTGGTTCTTGAAAAATTCAAGGAGTATGTAGGAGATAGTCCCCAGGAGACAGTACAAGACTTTCTGCTAAACTGGACATTTCAAGACCCAAATAACTAATCAGAAAAATCAAAGATGTGATACTCTTTTTTATCCCATGCATAGGTGTTATACTTGGATGAAATGAAAAATATTGGGATCTCTAAGGATAAAGGTCTTAAAAGTCCTGAGGTAAAGAATCCTGCACCCATTGGTACTTCTAACTTGTCTTGCTTTTTGTCTGATTTCTGGCTGATGCAGGGGACTAACTCACTGCCACTCTAAAACTACCTGAACCAAACTATGACATATCACCTGATATGTAAGATGCAATTGTTATAATTATTTTAAACCTCAATTTAGCATTAACTAGCCTTTTCATGTAAACACTTACACATGATGATGACTAGAAACAGCATACTCTCTGGCCGTCTGTCCAGATAGATCTTGAGAAGATACATCAACATTTTGCTCAAGTAGAAGATTGACTATACTTGCTGATCCACAACACACAGCAAGTATGAGGGCAGTTCTAAAATTACAGAGATAATTTCTCCTTTAGGAACTGTAATAAAGTTATTTTAAAAGCTAATTTGATATACTTTACCAATTTAACATCTTGCCTGTCCATGCAGAATCAAACATTTACATGCGCTAAAAGACATAAGCATCTTGGGTGCTCAAGAGTTCATCTTTGTAAAATACCACCAAGGTTAAAAGGAAGGGACAAAAAGGAAACCTCTTATCTCAGTGGGGTATTGCATAGCAGAAGCTACTAATTTAAAGTCCTTCGATGGGCAAGAAACAATGCTAGGGCCACTTATCTGAAGTGGACAAAGATTTAAGTGAAGATTTTGTCACAGCTTCCCTAGACTGATATGCTGTAATAGAAAATTAGCTAGGGGCTAAGATAAATAAGAGCTCTCTGCATGCTGAAAGCAGTAATATTAATAATAATGGTAAGAATAGTAGTCACAGGAGTTTCAGTTAATGATGCCAATAAGCATGTGCTACGCACTGAATTAAATGCCACATATATCTTTCTTGCTTATGCACAGCCAACTTTGAAGGATATATTCTCCTACTTTTCACATATGACAACATATTGGGTGGTAAATAACGTTCCCAATGTCACACATGTAGCAAGTAAGAAAGTTAGGAATTAAACCCAGTCTTGTGTGAATCCAAAGCCTAGCTCTTTTCTCTTTATCACCCACCTACAGCTTGCCTTCATTAAAGGAAAAGTGTATCCACTTAAAACTATCTTCACTCCCTCTCTCCATACCAACTAAAAATAAAAACATCAAAATACACTGGAAATAAAAAAGGAAAAAAGCTGTTGAACCCACAGTATGTGGGAATAGCGATTAATTGTCATGTAGGGATAAGCTAACATTAATATTCTTCAAAGAAAGCAACTTAAAGCAGAGTCATTGAAAAGATAAAAGGATTTTCAACTCCTATTTATGTTTAATACAGCATATTTAGTGGAAAAGCATATAAGATACAGAGGTTAAAACCTACTAGAAAGGGTTAAGAAGTTCAATACTGAGTCATAAAGTAAACTGAAAGTTAAAGTTCAAACTTCATAAAATATGAAATCCCTTTAGCTAACATAAGATCATGTAACCAAAAACATCATACAACAAATAACATCAGTCAATATAATAAGAGAAGATGAATCCTACTAAAACAGTTCTTTATGTTGCCCAGTCCAAATAACTGCTTTTCTACCTAACTGATTTGTGTTGAGACTGATCACTATGTCCCAATAAGTATAATTTAATCTTATTAATTCATTATTTATGACTTGAGTGACTGCTATCAATCTAGAACAACACACAGATTAAAAGAAATAACCATACCTTCCATATCTATCACGTGCATTTAAATTAGCTTTTTTCTTGATTAAAAATTTCACCACTTGCTGTTTTTGTTCATGTACGCCAAGCAAAAGTGGTGTGAGGCCACACTGTAAAACAATATAAAACAAAAACAATATGTAATTCAAAAAATTATGTATCTCTCAACTGAACTGGAAGCTTATGGACTTACACTCACAGAAAGTAAATAAAATTTGGTCGCTTCCTTCTCACTCTTCTGTACTTTCCCACATGCCACTCCTTCCCTTGGAAACATCCCTTCTCTGCCTCACCACATTAAATCTGATCATCTCAAAAACTCACTTTAAACATTTACTGTTTCCAAGACTCTTTGTTTCTAAATGAGCATTTGGCATGGCACTTTTGGATGATTTTTTTTTTCATTTAAACAAAAAGCTTCTTGAGGGCAGGGGCTGTATCTTTTATCTCTATATTATCCAACCCTAAGACAAAATTGTTGTGTATAAAGCAAGAATTTGAATGTAAAATATTTCTTTAGTTTCACATGTTTTACCAAAGTTCAAGCTCCAACGTGCAATAAATATTGCTATTAATACTCACACTACCCATTTCAAGAATTTTTCCAACATTTATTCATTTAAAATCTATTTGTATTTAATTTTTCCAGATTGTTAACTAGATAGATAATCAGTTCATAGGATTACTGAAACTAAGAGATTTCCTATCTGTATTCTTAATAACTCCATGGTTTTTAGTGTTTAAACCTGCCATCCTGATTAAGCCAAAACTCTACAAACTTAAGAGACATACTGGATAGCCCATAGTACAGCTTCAATTGACAAAAAAGGTTTAGAATTTGCTACAACTCTGAGAAAACTCTGCTCTTAAAAACGACTTACTGACCTAAGCACTTGAATGATTGAACAAAGGGACACAAAATCCTGAGAGAGCCATCCTCTACTTATTGGAAGACTACTCACTGCAAATTTCTAAAGACCTTCTGAATGGCAGTGAATAACTGATGGTAGAAAGGAAAAGGTATTATTCTGTAAGCTGATAGATAGTGCCAATAATATTCATTTTAATGTCCCAATGACAGAGATAAGTCAGACTAGGCCAGGAATGGTGGCTCACACCTGTAATCTTAGCATTTTGGGAGCCTGAGGTGGGTGATTCACTTGAGCCCAGCAGTTCAAGATCAGCCTGAGAAACATGGCAAAAACCTCATCTCTACTAAAAAAAAAAAAAAAAAATACAAAAACAGATTGGAGGACCACCAGAGCTTAGGGACGTCAAGGCTGTGGTGATCTGTGACCGCACCACTGCACTCCAGCCTGGAGAACAGAGTGAGACCCCATCTCAAAAACAAACAAACAAAAATTTAGATTAATGTCATTGGAAAGGAAAGATTTAAAGGAATTAGCACATATCCAACTCCAACTCTTCTAGAAATATCTGAAGTTTCCGAGATATAAGAATTTACATATTACACTTATGTATTCAGTGGTTAAGCAGGAGTGTATCCGGATTTTGAGAAATTTGTTGTTGTTGTTGTTAGAGACAGGGTCTCATTACGTTGACCAGGCTAGACTAGAACTCCTAAGCTCAAGCAATCCTCCCACCTCAGCCTCCCTAGCAGCTGGGACTACAGCCATGCACCACCATGCCTGGCTTCAAGGAAACATTTTTAAACATACATATCCAGGCTTTATTAGACTTACTCTATCAAAATCTTCAGGGGAAAACCTAGACTTGAAGATTATTTAAGAATTTTCCTGAGGTAACTGGAATGCACAACTCTAGCTGGAAGCTAGTGCAATAGACAATTATTTCAGTCTCATCTCTCATCACATAAACAATTCCCTTTATCATTTGAGGATTTGGCCAAAAAGAGGAAAGAGTAGGAGAGAGACTCATTTGCTGAAAACACAAAATTTTCCCCGGTAAGAGTAGAAAAAGGTCTAGTAAACTCAAAATCCAACCTGATCTTGTTACTTATAAGCCCCTTATCTCCCACCTTCCCATCAAGACATTCTAGAATTGAAAGCAGAGTTGAGACTCTAATTGGCCATTTCTACCAGAATAGGATACTAAGTTGGTTAATTACTTGTTATTCCTTCTACTCAAGGGTTTCCCACTACATTACCACATATTCACTGCCAATCTGGTTCCTCAGAGGCCTCCTAAAATTGATCTCTAGGCAGTATACAACCCACTAACTCCCTCTCCCAAACTGAAAACTGTCATTCTCTAAAGTGGAAAAGAACCCTGTCTCACCATATAAAGGAAACAAATGAATGAACCTCAATAACAACACACACACACACACACACACACACACACACACACACACACACACACACACAAAAACAAAAAAAAACCTCTTCATGGTCTTTTCCCCCATTACCTAATTTCCAAGTTGGCCTTGATATTTCTGATTGCTGCATTTTTCCCTTTCCACTTCTGCCTCATGAGCAATCAGAAATATCTTAAGCCTTGCCACTGAGAGATACATCACCTCATATCTATTAGTGTTTTTTTAGGAATTTGCCAAAGTAGCAGGATTACTATTCACTGAAACATGTTTAAGTTTTCTTGGAGTTTTAATGTAAAACCTATTTCCAGGGCAAATTTTGTCATTTTACATTTGTTAGGGAAAAAAAAACTTGGCATGGAAAAATTGAAAAAAAAAAGTATTACCTTTTACAAATTCAGTGTTTTTTTAAAAAAAAGCATTAACCACAAGTGCACTGAAAAAACTGTACCCTCTAATGCTTCTTTAAAAGTAACAATATTTAAAATAAAGTCTTAGATAATTAAGTCATTTCAAAATATTTTCATTCAGGTTATGCTTGGGCTTCCAAATACGGAAAACTGGCCCTTACACAGGTCAATGTTAACACGAATGCATTTCAGTATTTTGAAGATAAAATCGGTAGATCTATACCTTGTTTCTTGATTCAATATCAGCACCATATAAGAGCAGTGCTTTGGCCATTAATTTATCTTCATTGTAGACAGCATAGTGTAGAGCGGTATTTCCATACTCATCTTGAATATTTCGATCAGCGCCAAGTTCCAGCAACATTAACACACATTCATCTTCCTGGCATTGTACGGCCTGTCAGTATTAGACCAAAAACAAATTATAAGTCCTAGGAATTCAAAATAACATTCCACAGCTTTCACCAACTAGTTATATTTAAATGAGAAAACTCATTTTTATGCTATCTATTGAAATCAAACCCATCTCACGCTGATATAGTTGACTACTGCATACCTTTATCAGAGCTGTCCTTTTTTTCTTGTCAAGGATATTAAGTTGACATCGTCTGTCCAGCAGGAGTTGTACTACTTCTGAATTTCCATTGGCACAGGCCAAATGTAGAGCAGTCCTATGAGAGTGAGAAGACTTCAGGAAATTGTAGTGCACTAGCTAATGCCACATTAATGATTCATGTAGTTGCAAACACTGAATAGCCTATTACTCTGCCTTCAAAACAAACTCAATTTTCCTTTGAAGAAAGCACACTACTTATCACCTCTCATTATTCACTGTATTAATGAAAGAGCAGCCTATTTGAATAGAAACAGCATAGCTCTTGGATGACATTCAACTTGGGCTGGAATCCTACTTGAAGCTCTGTCGCTTCCTAGCTGTTGCTTAGCCTTTTTGTGTCTCAATTTCCTCATCAATAAAATGGGAATGAAAATAGTCAGTTTCTCAGAGGAAACCACTGTAATGCTTACACAAGACTCTACACAAAATATAGAATAGTTCCTAACACAAATAACAGCTCAAAAATTGTAAGATATTATAATTTTTACTAATACCACTAAAGACAACATTTGAATTAAGTGAAACGATACAATTATACCTACACTTTCAGGTACATTTTAAAGATTACAGGTAGCGTTGTACTGTATTTTACTGAGTCTAAGATGATCATTGTCTGCACGTTTTAACATTTCTTACCCTGAAATACCACTTATAATTCATGATTTACTATAATTATAATTGGCAGCATTTAAATAATTTTCTTAGTGAGACATAACATAATGGGGCATCATACAATCCCTGGTGCCTTACATTAAGTAGAATATGTTATAATATAACAGGTCTGGAGCAGTTCCAGTCAGATGACTAGCATTTAGATAAATTTTAGTTCTTAAAAGAACTATGGAATAAGAGGGCTGAGGTGAAAACAAAAACAATTTTCTAAAATAATCTATTTCTTACTTTGGTTTTCAAAAACTTTAAGCGAAAGAAAACTTGAAATTCAAATGAATAGCATGGGCTCATTTTTTTCAATACTTAGATTTATACAATGTACGTACATCAGATATTTCCAATCATTCATATTAGGATTTAAGACTGTTATAAATTTTCTCTTTTTAAAATGGATTTATGAAACTATTTGTGGAGCTTTTTTCAACTTTTACATTCGGGGATACAGGTGCAGGATGTGCAGGTTGGTTAACATAGGTAAACGTGTGCCAAGGGGGTTGGTTGTACAGATTATTTCATTACCGAGGTGTTAAGCCTAGTACCCGTTAGTTCTATTTCCTGCTTCTTTCCTTCCTCCCACCCTCCACCCTCTGATAGGCCCCAGTGTGTGTTGCTTCCCTCTAGGTGTCTGTGTGTTCTCCTCATTTAGCTCCCACCTATAAGTGAGACCATGCAGTATTTGGTTTTCTCTTCCTATGTTAGTTTGCTAAGGATAATGGCCTTCAACACCATCCATGTCCCTGCAAAGGACAGGCTCTTGTTCTTTCTTTTATGGCTACATAGTATTCCATGCTGTTTATGTACCACATTTAAGTTCTTAAAACAGCTAAAACAGTCTTTACCCAAGTCTTATAAATTTTCAAAAGGGCAGTTAAGGGTTATCTTTTACTATTTTCCACCTTCAGAAGTGCTTTTGTTTGAAAGGAGGGAGGAAAAGCTTCAATTGAGATTAAGTCCTAATGCCCCAATTTTGATTCTCTCAGCTTGCTCAGGCGCAGCAGGTAAACATGAAGTTTTCAAAGGTGGAAGGATCCTGAGAGATAGCAGAATATGCCTGCCATATAATAGGTGTCTGGCTTATGTTTGATGACTAAACGGATTGAAAGAATGGATAAACATGGGTTGGAAGTTCAATATTTTTAAAAGAAAACTCCTGTTGAGTAGAGCAATACATTTGCGATAGTAACGATCATTTATATTTGCTATTTTAGTTTTCATAAATATATAAATAAACTAAAATAATTAATCCATACTATTTACACGTTAATCTATATATAATAAAATGTATATACAATAAAATCTACCAGAAGAGGTAAACAGAAGCCCTCTACTTCTGAAGAGGGTAAAAGTTCACAGAAGATAGCCATCCACAGGTATAAAAATAAATAATAGAATGTGAGAAATTATTTGTATCTATGCAAGTAGCATATTCCTTCTCTTCCCAAGGATTATTTCATTACTAATGAAACTTAACTAAAACTTTTCAGATGTTCATTGCAGAAATCACAGATAAGAGAAAGGGAAAAACTTCACTTACAAATCCCCAGAAATAAGTTTGATTATATTTTCCACATATTTCCAGCTAACACAAGAGCAGATTCTGTTTGTGTATATGTATAACAAACTGATTTTTTCTCACTTGATATAGCAAAGTACATCTTTGCATGCCGACATATCTCTGTATCTACTGACACCTTCAATGGTTACGTATTATTCCATCCTATGGATGCACTGAAATTTGTTCATAAAATCTTTATGAGTTCTTCTCAATACATGGCTATTTTAAGCAATACTAAGAAAAACAGCTGTGTCTGTTTCATATAGATATTTCAGTATAATGGAATAGATGGGTAAAAGGCATACACATTTTAAAAATGTGGTTCTTACCATCAAAGTGTCTATTTGAAAAGTCGCAGCAACTTAAACTTTCAGCAAGTATATAAGTACCACTGTTCTTCACCCTCACAAACTTTGTGGACAGAAAACAGTATTTCATTCCTTTATATTTATTTATTTATTTTTATTTATTTATTTTTTTTGAGATGGAGTCTCACTCCATCACGCAGGCTGGAGTGTAGTGGTGCAATCTCAGCTCACTGTAACCTCCGTCTCCCTGGTTCAAGCAATTCTCCTGCCTCAGCCTCCTGAGTAGCTAGGATTACAGGTGCATGCCACCATGCCCAGCTAATTCTTTGTATTTTTAGTAGAAACGGGTTTCACCATGCTGGCCAGGCTAGTATCAAACTCCTGACCTCATGATCCACCTGTCTTGGCCTCCCAAAGTGCTGGGATTACAGGCATGAGCCACCATGGCTGGGCCTTTCATTCCTCTTCTAACTTAAACAGAAAATAGTCTTTCATTCCTCTTCTAACTTAAATTCCTTCTCTTAGCAGGAATGCTATGTTTTCCTATGTGCACAGGTCACTGGTAGACATGCAAAAAAGTACCTTGCCCAATTTTAAATTGAGCTTATTTTATTATATCTGCATATATATGCCGGTTTCAGTGGCTCATGACTGTAATCTCAGCACTTTGGGAGGCTGAGGTGAGTGGATCACAAGGACAGGAGTTCAAGACCAGCCTGGCAAAGATGGTGAAATCCCGTCTTGATTAAGAACACAAAAAATTAGCCAGGCATGGTGGTGGGTGCCTGTAATCCCAGCTACTTGGTAGGCTGAGGCAGAGAATTACTTGAACCAGGAACCAGAGGTTGTAGTGAGCTGATATTGCACCACTGCACTCCAGCCTGGGCTATGGAGTGAGAGTCTGTCTCAGAAAAATAAATATTTGCACATATAAATAAGCATTTGTGTTTTCTTCTGGTACTTTTCTCCTTTTGTATCTTTAAAATTTTTAATCTATACTCCAGGAACTTATTTTTGTGACATAAAAATCTAGGTAGTTTTCTCCAAACAGCATGCATTTAATTTATGAATAATTCACCTTGTTTTACCAATATGAAACATCACCATTATCAAGTGCTAAATTCTTACATATATTTGGGTATTTCTGGATTTCCTATTCTGTTCTGTTCATTTATGTCTTCTCAGCTGTTAGTAAACAATTTGTGGAAATAACACACGCACATTTTGATATCTGGAAAAGCAAGTCTTTTTCCATTCTGTTACAAAAAATCAATTTATCACAATGATAAAATACATCATGTGCAATTTAAAGACACTAAGACTTTGCTATTTTTATTTGGCTTATGTAAAAGTGATAAACACAGAAAAAGCTCACATCTTAAGAAAAACAAACCTTCCTATTCAAAGATACGAACCATACTTCCCATTTCAGTTTCCTTTTAAGGTTACTCAGTAAAGAACGTATTTACATAGGGTACATCGATATAAAATCCATATTGGATTTTATTTGAAAAATATTTAGCCCAGAAGTTGATATATTATGGGACTTAGTTCTCAATATACACCTTTCTATAATGTATAGAACATTGTTTTAAAATGTGTACATTATAATCTGCTGCATCGACTTAATTTTGCGAGTTAAGTTAAATCACTTTAAAACAGTCTATTAGTGTTCTATAAGGGAAATTATAATTGGATTGGAAATCAGCTAAAGTTTTGTTTTTGTGTTGCTGTTTATAAAGGGACCTGGGCCCTGACCTCTCTGAGGTTTCCACACCCAGGGTGGTGTGGGGCCTGCGGAGGAAGAGAAAGCCTGGCTCCTCCCTCCCTGCGCCAGGAGGGTATGTCCCCATCATCCCCCCATGTCCCGCCTCCTCCCATCCCAGGCCCGGTTACCTCTTTTGCTTGTCCCTCTTGTTCATGTCAGTGTCCCTGAGCATGACGATGAGATCCTTTCTGGGGACTTTACCCCACCAGGCAGCTCTGTGGAGCTTGTCCAGATCTTCTCGACGGACGTGGTACCTTGGCTCCATGAAGGCGCTGTTGTCGTAGTCTCCCCAAGTGCCCACGTTGCTCTTGCCGCTCCCCCTGCAGCAGGGGAAGCAGTGACAGCACCACTTGCCCATCTTGCTCCTGAGCATCTTCATAAAGGAGTCGTCGTGGTCTCCAGAAGTGCCCATGTTGCTCTTGCCGCTCCCCCTGCAGCAGGGGAAGCGGTGGTGGCACCACTTGCCCATCTTGCTCCTGAGATCAAATGGCTTCTTCACAGCAGAGGCAGTGGGCATTGAACAAACCTCAGCCACCATCTGCTTTTAACAGCCAGGGGAGGCCGGTAGTAGCGAACAGATCGCGTCTACCAACCAGTTTCACCAACTAGCAGGAAACCCCGGGTTTCCAATCTGTTTGAAGAGAAAGGTCAATCCCAGCCAAAACTTGCCAACCCCAGCAAGGGAGCCCAGCCCACCCCACCCAGGGAAAACCCACACCCACCCGGGGAAAGCCCACGCCCACCAGGGGGACCCCACGCCCACCCCAGGAAAGGCCAAGCCCCCCCCTCCCAAGGAAACACCCAGCCCAGTCAAGGGAATGCCAAACCCAGCAGAGAAAAGGTCAAGCCCAGCAAAGGAATGCGAGGGAGGAAACGCCAATCCAAGCAAGAAACACCAGGCAAAGCGACTAACAGCCAAGCCAAGCTAGGAACGCAAGGCCAAGCGAGGAACGCGAAGCGAAGCGTACCCGTTACAGGTAAGCCAAGCCGTTATGCGCGTGCGGGGCGCGCGTGCGGGGCGCGCGTGCGGGGCGCGCGTGCGGGGGGCGCGCGTGCGGGGCGCGCGTGCGGGGGGCGCGCGCCTCAGACGTTATGCGGCGTGCTCGTGAGGCGTGCGCGTGTCATTGCACGTGGTGCAGGAAGTGACCGATGTGTGCAATCCGCGTGCGCAAGTCTTGGCGCCACAAATGTCAGTGACAGCCTTGCGTTACTGGCAAAGTTCATGGGAGTTGGCCCAGCTTTCTGGCCACTGAGGAGAAGCCTGTGGTGGGAAAAAGCCTCTTGAAGCAGGACTGGGGCTAGAGCGCCTGGAACTCGAGGATGCTGACAGCCTCCTCTGAAGAAAGCCCCCAAGACACTAGTGGTGGCGCTGTTGCGGGTGGCCGCCGCTGCAGCTTAGAGCTCTGGTTGGCGGAGCTGGATGCAAATGGCCTCAAAATCTCCGAGCACAAGACGCCCACGGAGCCCAGGGCCTGCCTGAGGCGCCTTCCACACCTGCTCCTCCTGGGGGTCCGCACCCAGAACACAGGGCCATCAGGAACGGGGCACTCGGGGCCACAGAATCAGGGCTGGGCTGCTAGCTCCTGCTGTGGTGCCCCCTGCCTGGTGTCCAAACCAGGGCCAACAGCTGTGGGGCTTCTGGCCCGGGGTGCTTCGCTTCACTGGCATGCAGTAGGGTTGAGGTGCAGGCCGCTGTCTCCAGGCCTGCAAGACGGGGCTGGGAGGAGCACCTACCACTGATGGGGAGATGCAGGAAGGCACCCCCACGTGCAGATCCTGGGAACAGGACACTGCCAGCACCAGGGAGCCAGATCGGAGCCTCCCTGGCAGCCTGTGAGCTGGACCCAGGCAGTGGCACCTCGACCCTCCTGCTGGGACCCTCCTGCTGTGCAGGCTTATGCAGCCAGGTTCCAGGCTGCTTCACCCATACTGCAGGTGCTTTGGTGTGGGAGGAAAAATGCATTCTGGCCAGGCACTGTGGCTCACGCCTGTAATCCCAGCACTTTGGGAGGCTGAGGCGGGCGGATCATAAGATCAGGAGATAAAGGCCATCCTGGCTAACACGGTGAAACCTCATCTCTACTAAAAATACAAAATACTAGCGGGCATGGTGGTGGGCGCCTGTAGTCCCAGCTGCTCGGGAGGCAGGAGAATGGCGTGAACCCGGGAGGTGGAGCTTGCAGTGAGCCGAGATCGCATCACTGCAACCTGGGCGACAAAGCAAGACTCTGTCAAAAAGAGAGAGAGAGAGAGAGAGAGAGAGAGAGAGACAGAGACAAAGACAGAGACGGAGACAGAGAGACAGACGGAGAGAGAGAAAAATGGATTCTAAGCCTGGGACACCGACCTGCTCTTGCCAACAAAAGCAGAGGGGAAGCCAATTACAAGTGCAGAAAAAAAGTTTTTATTTCAGTGGGATGAATGTCTAGGTGTGCAGTCACTGGAGTAAACGTCACTGGGACATGCTGTGTAATTCTTCGTGTACACTGCTGAGTTCTACTGCTAATGTTAGCCCATTTCATTCATGAAATTGGTAATTTATGACATCCCTTTTTTCTTTATCATTATTAGTTAAGGTTTGTCAATTTTATAGATATTTTCAAAGAACCAGCTTTATTTCTTTGCTTTTCTTTGTTGTTTTCTTTTGGCTGTTTCATTTATTTCTGCTCTTATCCTTATTATATTCTTTCTTATATTTGTTTTGATTTTATTTTGCTACTATTTTCTACTTTCTTGATGTGATAGCTTGAATTTTTATTTGAGAGATTTCTACTTTTCTATTATATATATTTAGTGAAATACGTTTTCCTCTCAGCACTGACGTCAACTGTGTTAAATCAAGTTTGATATGTTGTATTTTTATTTTTATTCAGTTTAATATATTTAATTGTTTCCCTTGAGATGTTCCCCTTAGAAGTGTGCCTGCTGTTTAGCACTATTCACAATAGCAAAGACATGGAATCAACCTAAATGCCCATCGGTAATAGACTGGATGAAGAAAATGCAGTACCCATACAACATGGAATACTATGCAGCCATAAAAATGAAGGAGATCATGTCCATTGCAGGGACATGGATGGAATAGGAAGCCATTATCCTCAGGAAACTGATGCAGAAACAGAAAGCCAAACATCTAATGTCCTCACTTATAAGTAGGAGCTGAACAATGAGAACACATGGACACACGGAAGTAAGCAACACACACTGGGGCCTATGGATGGGGGAGGGAGAGGGAGAGCATTGGGAAAAATCTCTAATGCATGCTGGGCTTAAACCGAGGTGATGGGTTGATAGGTAGGGAAAACCACCATGGCACAAATTTACCTATGTAACAAACCTGCACATCCTTCACACCTACCCCAGAACTTAAAATAAATAAAAATGTAAAAAAAAGAACTAAAAAAGTATGCTGTTTATTTTTCAAGTATTTAAGATTCTGCTGTTATTTTACTTTTTTATTTTTAATTTGATGCCATTTTGGCTGGAGGATACATTCTACAGGCTTTCAGTTTTTAAAAAATTCTTAATGTTTGTTAAAATCCAGGATACAGTCCATTTTGGTTTATGTTCTGTGGGTACCTAAATGTTCTGCTGTATTCTGCTGCTAGGGGGTGGAGCCTGTTTTTTTCTTCTTTTTTTTATCTCCAGGTACAATTTGCCCTATGAGACACCTGATATAGTAAGTAGCCCATCAGGTATCCAGCAGTAAAAACTAAATTAGTGGAAGGAAGTCCTGTCCCAACTGGTTTGACATATTGTGGCTGAATTTTTAGGTTTTAGTGAAAATAATAATGATGGCTTGATCTTCAAAGTTTTTTTTTTTTTTTTTTACCATTTCCCAAATAGCTGGGGATTATTGTAGTGTAACCACTTAAAACTCTGATGAAATGTGGAAAGAATTTCTTTTTCTAATTGATACTTTGTGAGTGCAACTACTTTGCATTGTGCAGAGAGAAAAAAATATATTCCAGGCATTCGCCAAATCAATAGTGCATGAACAAGTCCCTAAATTTCTTCCTGTCCTCAGATTTCCACCATAAAGTTTCAGACCAAATAAAAAATTGTTTTTTCACTAATTTTCTTTGAGGAAATGTAAGAGAAAAAAAAGAAAGAAAGAAGTGTTTTGAAGGGTAGAATTTTGGCAATTATATGACATTGTAAAATCCGAATGTGGATTAGCTTCAACCCATCAAAGATTCAAGAACAGCTACAGTTCTAAGAATGAGCCAAAAAAAATGGGTATGCATTGAGGGGAGGGAATTAGGAAGGGAATTTATAGCCATTCAGACATTTCCCAACATTAAGCCTTCATGAATTTTGCATTGGAAAGAAATATTTATAAATTAAGAAACTCAGTATCCAGTCCACCCTGTGATAAATACTGCAATGTGCCCAAGCATTCCAATTTGAGCATGGCTTTGTGCTTTGCCAATCATAACAATGGGAGATAGAAGTAATAAGAGCCTGCATGAAGCACTATGCTAATGATAATTTTCCCAGTAAGAACAAAAGAGAGGCCATTACTTTTAAACATCATTGAATATAATCAAACACTGGGTAGGCTTGTCTGTATTTAGATTTTATAACTCTACGGTTATAGCTATAAAGTAAAAAAGACATATTATAAAATTTCTGTCATTAAGAAAACTATTTATTATTACAAATGTGAATTTCTCTAGACGGTAAATTCTTTGGAATTAGTTGACTTCATGTAAGTTGATTTGTTCAGTAACACAGAGTAGACTTCTTGTAAATAGGAACAAGTGTGCATCTGATCAAGATCCACTATTTTCTTATATGTATATCCCTTTTCTGCCTTCCCTCAGAATACTATCTTTCACAAAACAACACACATCTCTTCCACCAACTTCTCCCCAGAATACTGCATATTCGATCAGTGTCCACAAATGTTAGATACAGAATGTTAAATTACTATTAGGTTCACGCAAATGTAGTTGTGATTAATGGCAAAAATCGCAATTATTTTTGCACCAACCTAATAGTAACATTGAAACACAATATTAGTTATTCAACATCAGAAAGATCTTCCAGAACAGTCATCACCACAGATGGGCCAAACTATTATTTGTAGGGCACTGCAGTAAGTTAGAATTTTATCAAATTCATAAATTAATGGATATTTTGTTAAGGGATATGAACAGCCTGTAGTATAAATTTGAGCTACACATTGTTGGGAGAACAAAATAATAAAACGATATAATAGTAGCAATCACGTGGTGACCTTTCTGTCACACTTACAATTTTCAATGCACTTGCCTACTTATTATTTCATGTGTGGATGGGTTAGCTGAGTGGCGGGGCCATCAGATGTCATATATACAGATGACTCCCTTCTATACACCATTCTGCCATTAGTTGATGTATATTTTACTTTTGCTTTTCCCTTCCCATTTCACTACTAGTTAAAAATCCTAATCTTGAGTTCTAAATCACACCTAGTTTTACTCATGTGTAGTTGTACCTGACAAAGAATTACACTACATAAATTCCATCCATTAGAGGTGTGGCCGAATGGACAGAAAACCATTAACATTGATTACTTCAGTGCATGTGGGATTGCAAACGCAGATGAGAAGGAGAAGATTTTTATTTTTTCTTTACATAAGTTTACCTTATCTATTCTAATAGAAGGCTCAAGTATCATTTATAGTGAAACATTAAAACTTTCTTAAAAGTTCATGTCCTTAATGTTCTGTAAAGGGAGCATAAACTCATTTATTGCAACAAATGCAACAATTTATTTCATTCCTCAGATTATTGATCCTAATATAAATAAAACTGTTCTGAACTTGCACAGAGATAACTAAACAAACAAACAAAAACTAGAGAAGAAGTGAAAAGAAAGAATGCTTTTTAAATTACTTAATTATTGTTGATGGACTGAAAACATCCAACTTACATCTCCTGAATTAAATCTGATATTTTCCTGGAGAGTAGTGAGGAGTAGTTGAGGGTAGATAGAAAACAGAGTGTATTTTGAAAAATGTAAAATTTAGAGAAGCTTAATTTAAACACCCCCTGTGTGTCAAAGAGCTATTAAATAAAATTTTCATGATTTTAATGTAAGTCAATCTGAACTAGCATATGGTCTAAATTTCTCTTAGGTTGCACATGGATTTAAACTGTAGGTGGAAAAGATCACTTGGCAAATACGCTTTTGGTTTTGAAAAACTTCCAAATGTTTAAAAAGTACTTTTCAAATCAACCATAGCCTCATGCATCCAGGTTTTCTCATTCTCACCACTGAAGGATAAAAAGAGCTAGAATTAAGGCAAAATGGATGGAGAGGTCATACATATGCTGTAAAACTAAAAATCAGTTGATTCTTTAGGGAATTGGTTAAAAAAATAAATTCAGTCCTTATGGCAATTTAACCCAAAGAATCTAACACTTATTCTTAGTGACTTAGGATCATGGATGATATTAATCAGTCACAAAATGATTCTATGACTATTTCCAGAAGTGGAAAAGTGCAGAAATAGAAAATGCACATGATATTGCTATTTTATTTTGTTCCAAGTCTTGTTACTATTGGTGGAAAACAGTGTTCTAAAGGAATGAATATTCAGATAAATTATGGCATGAAGAATCATTTTCAATCCTTTATGCACTGATACATTGATAATAACTGAACATCTTTGGCATCTGGCTTCCAGATACAGTGACGATTCCCTCACGATATCTAGAAATTAAATAGATGTGCATGAACACTTTAAAAAATGTAAAAGCATTAAATGTCAGTTATTTTGAAATAAGTTATTTTTTTAAATAAGAAGCATTGTTAATTAAAAATTAGAAAATAGAGAGCTATATTTGGACAATTAGTTACTCAATGTTTTTTCCAAATAACAGATGAAATATATTTTGACGTTTTTTGTTTTAAATAAATGCAAATATATAGATGCAAAACAAATCAGACATTGCTACAAATGAAATATGTGTGCTGCCTGTAATTCTCAAACATTGAATAATATTCAGTGAACTTCAACACATGCCTTTGGTGGCCCGTTAAAATTCATTATAATGAATTTTGAATTAGATTCCAAAATGAACACACTATTTTCTTAGCTTTTAGTGTCTGTTGGTTTTTTCTATTTTCATTTTTTTTTTTGACTGAGGTGGAGTCTCACTCTGTCACCCAGGCTGGAGTGCAGTAGCGCAATCTCGGCTTACTGCAAGCACCGCCTCCCAGGTTCAAGCGATTCTCTTACCTCAGCTTCTCAAGTAGCTGAGGTTACAGGTGCGTGCCACCACGCCCAGCTAATTTTTGTATTTTTGGTAGAGATGAGGTTTCACCATGCTGGCCAGGCTAGGCTGGTCTCGAACTCCCGACCTCAGGTGATCCACCCACCTTGGCCTCCCAGAGTGCTGGGATTACAGGCGTGAGCCACTGCACCTGGCTGGTTTTTTTTTTTTTTTTTTTTTTCCTATTTTCATTACTAAGACTAAACAATAGTTATGTGACTGAATACAGCTGATCATTTTACCAACTCCTTTCAGCAAATTCATTTTGTCATTTTAATTAAGTACAAATTTAAGAAGTGAATAAATATAGATACTATAACACATATATTTCCCAAAACATAATATGTGTGTGTGTGTGTGTGTGTGTCTGTGTGCATTTGGGAAATAAAAGAGTATTATATTTTACTCAAACAACATCAAACATGCGGTCAGGTAAGTTTGATGAAGAAGGTAATATTTCAGCCTAAGAATGAAAATTCTGTAAGACAATGTGTTACTTTATAGTATCAGTTATGTGACCCTTCCACACTGATATTTTGGGTCCAATTAAACCCTCTTTGCCATATACTCTTGGGAGAATAGAAGGTTCTTCACATTTTTCCATTCATTATAACTTCTCCTGTAGGACGGCCCACAAATACATTTCCTGGACTATATTAAGGAAACAAAAGCAAACAAATATGAGAAAATAATAAAGGTAAGTGTCTGGGAGGGTGGGAAATTAAATTCAGTGGGGTTTAAACTATATCTCATACAAGTGCCCCAAAGTTGTGCTTTTGGAGAAATTCACCTTGGAAAGAGACATGGTCAAGTGATATATTCCCTTTACCTTTTTTAAAAAACAATACATAGCTGTATCCTTGGAAGAGAGGCAAGGAGTGCTGTAGGGTGACTATCTTTGATTTCTGTTGTGCTTCAAAGGAAGCGTAACTTTCTTAAAAGATACCTTGACTTTTGTCATATTTAGGTATTCGTTCCTTTTTATTTAGGAAAAAAAGTCTGAGTCTGCTGTGGCTTGGGCTCTTATTATCTTTTCTTGGGCTTCTTGGATCTCATAAATGATAACTCTACTTTTATTGTTGCCTTCTCCAAAGGAACCTGAATACCAGTGTCACCTTCATTTACCCTAAAGCATGATTCTCTGCCTAAGGAAACCCCTATAGTTGACATTTACATTTACTTTATACCTCTCTTAATCTTTTGAGGAATGCCTCTCTACCCATTCTGCATAGTAAAGTTCTAATTAATTACAACTATGAAACAGATATTTCCTTCTTTTCTTATGTTTTATATATTGAATTACTTCATTATTGCCAAGCACAATCTGCTTTGCTAAATTATTGAATATAAGCTTGCCTCTTCCATTAGACTTTGGAATTCCTGAGATAAGAAATTACGTTTTATTCTGAAAGTGTGCTTAAATCAATGGAAAGATGGTTTGTCCAAACAGGATATAGAGGAATAGAGTTATTCTGTACACAGCCACCTTTAGTTGCAAGAGCGGCTAGAAATAGGAGTTATGCTACCTTTTTAAAGACATGTCCTCAGCCGGGCGCAGTGGCTAGTGCCTGTAATCCCAGCAATTTGGGAGGCTGAGGCAGGCGGATCAGGAGGTCAGGAGATCGAGCCCATCCTGGCTAACACGGCGAAACCCAACTCTACTAAAAATAAAAATAAAATAAAATAAAATAAAATAAAATAAATTAGCTGGGTGTGGTGGTGAACGCCAATAGAGGCAGAAAATCATTTGTTTTAACATCCATTCATGTCTGTAAAAAATTCTAAGTACATTGGAAATGAAAGGGAACCTCTCCAGTCCAATAAAGGGCAATTATGAAAAACCTATAGCAACCATTATAACATATGATAAAATCTTGAATGCATGCCCCTTTAAGATTAGGAAGAATGCAAGTATTCATGCTCTCACCACTTCTATTCAACATGTGCTAACCACTGAAATAAAGTTTTTTTTTAAAGGTATTAATATTGGGGAGAAAAAAATAAAAATCTATTTATTCATAGAAGAAATATGTGTGTAAAGCATACTATGGTGTCTTTAAAGAACTATAATTTACAAGGAAATTTATCAAGGGTTGCAGGATACAAGATCAACATTTAAAAATCAAATCTTGGTGACAATGTGAAACAACTATTAACTCTGAAAAATGAAACAAAGTAAACTTAAATGTTCTTCTTCTTCCTTTGATTTTTTTGTATAAAGTGTTAAGGATATAAAAATATTAGAAGTCATGCCATAAAAGTAAAAAAATTCTCTTTGAATTTTTATTTTTTGACTTTTCTTTTTTTTTTTTTTGAGACGGAGTCTCGCTGTCGCCCAGGCTGAGTGCAGTGGTGCGATCTCGGCTCACTGCAAGCTCCACCTCCCGAGTTCAGGCCATTCTCCTGCCTCAGCCTCCTAAGTAGCTGGGACTACAGGCGCCCGCCACCACGCCCAGCTAATTTTTTTTTTTTGTATTTTTTATTAGAGACGGGGTTTCACCGTGTTAGCCAGAATGGTCTCAATCTCCTGACCTCATGATCTGCCCACCTTGGCCTCCCAAAGTGCTGGGATTTAAGGTGTGAGCCACCGTGCCCAGCCATTTTTTGACTTTTTAATAACAGTCCTTCTGACTGGTGTGAGATGGTATCTCATTGTGATTTTGATTTGCATTTCTCTAATGAATAGTCAAGCTGAGCATTTTTTTTTTCATATGCTTATTGGCCGTATACATGTTTTCTTTTGGGAAGTATCTGTTCATATAAAAAGTGGTAATATTTTTTGAGAAAAAAATGAATAAATTCAGAGACAAACTCTTTTGTTGGTTAAAAGTAATATTATTGAATATATACATGCCAATGCATAAATTGAATACAATTTAATAAAATACCAGTAATACTTTTCACTGTAAAATTAATTCAAGATTATCTAGAGGAAAAAAATCTATCCAAGGTGATAAAACTTTCCTAGAAGGATTAAAAAGTCTCCATTTTGAGGACTAAAGATCTTCAGATTAATTTTATCTTATGTATTAGAGTGAACATTAAGAGGTGAGTAAGATCCCGGATTATATGCACAATTATGAAAAAAATCATGTTTTTAAAAGTTTTGGTGGCAAGACTAACCTACTCCAAGATGGGGTTATTATTCCACCTAAGAATGTATCTAACCTCATTCATTTTGCTTCCTTTCTCTATTTTCCTTTGTGCAGCTCTCTTTATCATTGTTTTCTTTTTGTGGTTATATGGATTTGTAGACTGTGCATTTATATGGACTGCCACGCGAGCTGTCACAGCCCAGGCAGTGGAGTGTGGTTGGCTTGTGGGTAGTAAGAAAAATTTACCAACAACTGTATAGATTTGGAAAGGAAAGCTGTATTAGATGGAAAGAACGCTGCAGAGGAGTGCAGCAGGGCTCCTCAGCAAGAGAGGAATGAGTACGCCACTGCAGTAGATTTTTCCTTAGGGTATTTATGGACCTTAAAGTGGGAGCTTAAGGGTAATTTTTACCATATTAGCCACATAGGTCATGGTAAACAATTACATTTATAGACATTTTGGTGCCTTGATGTCAGCAAGGGTTGCACAATGAGTTTAGAATACATGCATTCCAGAGATGCATAGAAATTCTGGTTACTCAGAAATTTTTGGAAAAGAAATCTCATACCAGATGCCAGATTTACATAATAGGGATGTCTAATTACTTCTGAATTCCTTGGATAAGGAGTTTTGCCTCTGGGTGGTCTTGCTCTCCTGGTGGACTAGTATCTCTCTGTCTCTTCACCATTTTTTTTTAAGTCATACGACTATCTTTCCATTTATGTCTCTGTTAGTCTTTCTTTTCCCTTTTCTCTTGATTTTTATTTTGATTATTGTAACTTTTTCTGTACTTCTCTCTCTCTTTCTTCTTTCTTTCCTTTTTCTACTCTTACACTTTGTTTTTGAACTGTGAAATAAATTAGAACAAATATATTTGGTGCTAAATTATGTTTATTACCCCCAAATCTGTGTTCTTATTTCACTTGTAAAGTGACCCATAAACTCAGTGTTTTCTTTAAAGCAAAAGATTAAAATAATTTTAAAATAAAATAAAATTAATTTGCATTTATTTTTTCTGACTCAATTTTTAAAATTAATAATCTTTAATGGAAAAATGTTTTTCATCCTTGTTTTAGTTGAGCAGAGTGAAAGGGAACAAATTACAAATACCAAGATCATGACACATCTTTTCATGCTATGTAGGAGGTCACCTGCCCTTTAGCAATTGTTCTATCCTATACCAAGAAACTATTTTCTCTAAGAAGAATTATGCAACAGTATTCATGAGTTTTTCAATATTTCCTTTGCTAATGTCCTTATCACTACCAACATCCTACAACTGAGTAAGGTGCTTATCTTGCATGCAAAATTTAAAGGCGTGCCCAAAAACTCAATAGTAGAGATAAACATTTTAATCAATATTTTGAGAAATCAAAATTAATTTTAAAATTTGTGATAAAGTACCAAATTTTAAGCAAAGTCAGGATCAGCAACTGCCATGTTGAGCCACGTTGGAACCTGAGGCAACAGGAAAAATAAATAATATTGGTGAAGTCTTTTTTAAAAATTATACTTTAAGTTCTGGGATACATGTGTAGAATATGTAGGTTTGTTACATAGGTAAATATGTGCCATGGTGGTTTGCTGCACCCATCAACCTGTCACCTACATTAGGTATTTCTCCTAATGCTATCCTTCCCCTAGCCCCCCACCCTGTGACAGGCCCCCGTGTGGGATGTTCCCCTCCCTGTGTCCCTGTGTTGTCATTGTTCAACTCCCACTTAAGAGTGAGAACATGTGGTGTTTGGTTTTCTGTTCCTCTGTTAGTTTGCTGAGAATGATGGTTTCTAGCTTCATCCATGTCCCTGCAAATGACATGAACTCATCCTTTTTTATGGCTGCATAGTATTCCATAATGTATATGTGACCCACTTTCTTTATCCAGTCTATGATTGATGGGCATTTGGGTTGGTTCCAAGTCTTTACTACTGTGAACAGTGCCGCAGTAAACATACATGTGCATGTGTCTTTATAGTAGAATGATATATAATTCTTTGGGTATATACCCAGTAATGGGATTGCTGGGTCAAATGGTATTTCTGGTTCTACATCCTTGAGGAATCGCTACACTGTCTTCCACAATGGTTGAACTAATTTACCCTCCCACCAACAGTGTAAAAGGGTTCCTATTTCTCCACATCCTCTCCAGCATCTGTTGTTTCCTGACCTTTTAATGATCACCATTCTAACTGGCATGAGATGGTATCTCATTGTGGTTTTCATTTGCATTTCTAATGACCAGTGATGATGAGCTTTTTTTTCATATGTTTGTTGGCTGCATAAATGTCTTCTTTTGAGAAGTGTCTGTTCATATCCTTTGTTCACTTTTTGATGGGGTTATTTTTTTCTTGTAAATTTGTTTAAGTTCCCTGTAGATTCTAGATATTAGCCCTTTGTCAGATGGATAGATTGCAAAAATTTCCTCTCATTCTGTAGGTTGACTGTCCACTCTGATGAGAGTTTTTGGTTTTTTTTTTTTTTTCTGTGCAGAAGCTCTTTGGTTTAATTAGATCCCATTTGTCAATTTTGGCTTTTGTTGCCATTGGTTTTGGTGTTTTAGTCATGAAGTCTTTGCCCATGCCTATGTCCTGAGTGGTATTGCCTAGGTTTTCTTCTAGGGTTTTTATGGTTTTAGGTTTTCCGTTTAAGCCTTTAATCCATCTTGAGTTAATTTTGTATAACGTGTAAGGAAGGGGTTCAGTTTCAGTTTTCTGCATATGTCTAGCCAGTTTTCACATCATCATTTATTAAATAGGGAATCCTTTTCCCATTGCTTGCTTTTGTCAGGCTTGTTAAAGATCAGATGGTTGTAGATGTGTGGCATTATTTCTAAGGCCTCTTTTCTGTTCCATTGGTCTATATATCTGTTTTGGTATCAGTACCATGCTGTTTTGGTTACTGCGGCCTTGTAGTATAGTTTGAAGTCAGGTAGTGTGATGCCTCCAGATTTGTTCTTTTTGCTTAGGATTGTCTTGGCTATACAGGCTCTTTTTTGGTTCCATATGAAATTTAAAGTTGTTTTTTCTAATTCTGTGAAGAAAGTCAATGGTAGCTTGATGGGGATAGCATTGAATCTGTAAATTACTTTGGGCAGTATGGCCATTTTCATGATATTGAT
Organism: Gorilla gorilla gorilla; assembly: GCF_029281585.2. Classification (NCBI taxonomy): domain Eukaryota; kingdom Metazoa; phylum Chordata; class Mammalia; order Primates; family Hominidae; genus Gorilla; species Gorilla gorilla. The sequence continues at coordinate 32,323,063 of NC_073238.2, read as the reverse complement.
GCTTCCTATCCATGAGCACAGAACATTTTTCCATTTGTTTGTGTCCTCTCTTTTTCCTTGAGCAGTGGTTTGTAATTCTCCTTGAAGAGGTCCTTCATATCCCTTGTTAGTTGTATTCCTAGGTATTTTATTCTCTTTGTAGCAATTGTGAATGGGAGTTCACTCATGATTTGGCTGTTTATCTATTAATGGTGTATAGGAATGTTTGTAATTTTTGCACATTGATTTTGTATCCCGAGACTTTGCTGAAGTTGCTTATCAGCTTAAGGAGATTTTGGGCTAAGATGATGGGGTTTTCTAAATATACAATCATGTCATCTGCAAACTTTGACAATTTACCTCCCTCTCTTCCTATTTGAATACGCTTTATTTCTTTCTCTTCCCTGATTGCCCTGGCCAGAACTTCCAATGCTGTGTTGAATAAGAATGGTGAGAAAGGGCATCCTTGTCTTGTGCTGGTTTTCAAACAGAATGCTTCCAGCTTTTGCCCATTCGATATGATATTGGCTGTGGGTGTGTCATAAATAGCTCTTATTATTTTCAGATACGTTCCATCAATACCTAGTTTATTTAGAGTTTTTAGCATGAAGGGGTGAATTTTATCGAAGGCCTTTTCTGCATCTATTGAGATAATCATGTGATGTTTGTCACTGGTTCTGTTTATGTGATGGATTATGTTTACTGATTGGGTATGTTGAACCAGCCTTGCATCCCAAGGATGAAGCCAACTTGATCATGGTGGATAAGCTTTTTGATGTGCTGCTGGAATCGGTTTGCCAGTATTTTATTGAGGATTTTTGCATTGATGTTCATCAGGGATATTGGCCTGAAATTTTCTTTTTTATGTGTGTCTCTGCCAGGTTTTGGTATCAGGATGATGCTGGCCTCATAAAATGAGTTAGGGAGGAGTCCCTCTTTTTCTATTGTTTGTAATAGTTTCTGAAGGAATGGTACCAGCTCCTCTTTGTACCTCCGGTAGCATTTGGAAGGCAAGCTGATTAGCTACCTTAAATCCATCTACAAAGTCCCTTTTGGCAATTCAGGTTAGCATATTCACATTATAATATTGTAAGGTCTTATATATACTTGGTCTATATATAATTCATTGTTCTCAAGTCTCTTATATTGTCAGTTGTTTTCTGTGCTCCTCCAATATTACTTAGATATTACAGTTTTATAATTTGTTTGCAGATTTGATCTTCAACAAAGCTGACACTGGGGAAAGGACACACTCTTCAATAAATGGTGCTGGGAAAATTGGATAGCCACATCCAGAAGAATGAAACTGGACCACTATCTCACTATATACAAGAATCAACTCAAAGTAGATTAAAAACTTAAACAGAAGACCTGAAACTATAAAAATACTTGAAGAAAACCTAGGGAAAAACTTCCTGGACTTTTGTCTAGGCAAAGAATTTATGACTAACACCTCAAAAGCCACAAGCAACACAAATAAAAATAGACAAATGGGACTTATTTAACTTAGAAAGCTTCTGAGCAGCAGAAGAAATAATCAGCAGAGTGAAGAGACAACCTCCTGAATGGAAGACAATATTTGCAAACTGTTCATCTAATAGTGGACTAATACCTAGAATTTACCAAAAACACAAACAACTCAACAGGAAAAAAAAATTCCACTGGAAAGTGGCCAAAGGATATAAATAGACATTTCTCAAAAGAAGACATACAAAAGGCCAAAAGATATATGAAAAAATGCTCAACATCACTAATCATTATATAAATGCAAATCAAAACCACAATGAAATATTATTTTCCCCTAGTCATAATGACTATTACTAAAAACAAAAACAAAGCAAAACAAAATATAACAGATTGAAAAAGGAACTCTTCTACACTGTTGGTGGGAATGTAAACCAGTATAGCAACTGTGGACAACATTATGGCGATTCCTCACAAAAGTAAAAATAGAATTACCATTGGAAACAGCAATTTTACTACTGGGTATTTACTCAAAGGGGAAAAAAATCAATATACCAAGGGGATACCTGCACTCGCATGTTTACTGCAGTACTTTTCACAATGCAAAGATATGAGACCAACCTAAGTGGGGGTTTGGGCTTATGAAGGTGATAGTAAAAAGACTCAGGGTTTGTGAAGTTGGTGAGGGATTTTGCAAAGCTCTTCAAACTGCATGCAGAACTGCTGACCAGTGAAGATGGCAAGGTGGATGGCTCAGCAGCCAGGGATGTGCTGGTGAGCAGGGGCAGTAGCATGATGTGCAGGTGTACCCAGCAATGTTTGGGGTACTCAGGTCCCAAGTGGTGCTTGGAAGAGGTGATGAATCTCTGAAATAATTTCCGAGCATAATCTATTATCAAGCCAGTAACATACAAAATACAGAATATTTCATGAAGATATCCTCCAATAAAAATCATGAAAAAATAAAACAGAAAACAAAACAAACCAACAAAAAATGTGGTGTATATACACAATGGAATATTATTCAGCCATAAAAAAGAATGAAATAATGTCATTTGCAGCAACATGGATAAAACTGGTGTGAAATAAACCAGGCACAAAATGGTAACTATCCCATTTTCTCACTTACATGCAGGAGCTAAAAAAATTTCATCACATGGAGGTAGAAAGTGGAAAAATAGATCACAGAGACTGGGAAGAGTGAGTGGAAAGGGCAGGGGAAAGAATAAAGAGAAGTGCATTAAAGGATAAGATAGGAGGAATAAATTGAATGTTTGATAGCAGAGTAGGATAACTATACTTTAAAAAGTATTGTACTGGAGTGACGAACACCCTAAATATCCTGACTTAATCACTATGCATTACATACACGTAACAAAATTCCACACGTATCCCATAAATTTGTACGAATAAAAAAAGCTTAAGTTAGCTAAAAACCAAAACATAAAGCAAACAAAGAAAATGAAATAATATTTCTAATTCTTGACTACTTTAATCTGATTTGCCTTCAGACAAATTTTGAAAATTATTTTGTGAACTCAAAAATATCTCATGGTTTATTGACTTTCATTTTATAGGAGGGAAAATGTATGTGTTGAACGATGTTGCATTTTTCTCCAATACCATAATAAGTATTTAAATTTGTCAATTTTCTTTTTTTAGAATAGTATAGCTTTTGTCATTTATAAACAACACACTTCTGTTTAAGATTATTCCTATTTACTTTATATAGCCTATTGTTCATCTGAATAGGTTCTTTTTGGCTACATTTTAACATATTACATTTTAATATATTACATATTTAATATAATGTTAAATATATTTATTTAACATTTAAATATATTTAAGTTCAATATATTTAAGTTCAATATATTTAATTGTTGAATAATTTATAAGAAGGTTATTGAATTTATTTTCTCATTTTGAAATTTTCCCTTGTACTGAATTATCTGGGTTTACTTTTTAAAATTCTACTTTATAAAATTATCTTAAAGTAAAATGGACCTTTTCTTTGTTCTGGTAAACAATCCATTAATTTTAGCATATATATAGATTATGTAATCAGCACCACAACCAAGATATAGAACAGGTTACTAATACCAAAAAACTCCTTCATGCTCTCTCTTTCTGAATTATTTTTATTTCTATTCTTTTTCTGTTTATTCTCTTGCCTTTTCCAGTATTACTCTAATAATAATTATACCTGTTTTCCAGGATTTATACAGTTTTCCAGGATTACTCTAATAATTACTATATATCCTTATTTTTTGTCTTACAATTGGATACATATTTTAGATTTACAGCTAGCCCTCTTTTTCTGTGGGTTCCATATTCTTGGATTCAACCAATAGCGGATCCAAAATATTAATTAAAAAAATACAAATAATACAAATTCAGAAAGTGATACAGTATAACAACTAGTTACATAGCATTTATATTGTATTAGGCATCATAAGTAATCTAAGATGATTTAAAGTATATGGGAGGATGTGTTTAGATTGTATACAAATATCATGCCATTTTAACTCAGGGATTTGAACATCCATGGATTTTGGTATCAGCGGGGGTCCTGGAACCAATCTTCTATGGATACCAAGGGACAACTAGAAAACTATTAAATCTTTAACCAGTTTTGTTAAGTTTCTAAAAAGTCGTTTCCTTTTTCTTCGTAGAAGGAAAAACATCTTAAAACTAAACTTGCTTCCTTATTTCAAAGAGTGCTAGAAATGTGGTCAGCTAGGGAAGATTTTCTTGGGGTCTATTGCCAGACCTGTGGGGAATGTAGGATGGATATGACACTTGTGAAGAGTTCAGTCTTTGAGGTATTTGGGAAACAAGTCGTGCTTAGAGAGCAAGCCACAGATAAATGATTGACCTGCAGGTAAATATGGCAAGACCCTTGGCTTATGGTTTTGGGTTGTGTATCCACATCTGTATCTTCCTGGATAATCCATTATGAACACTTCAAAAATAATGATAATTATTATAAACATCCCTGCTATTATTTCTACTATATTTTATTAAGTACTTTCCTTGTAGTAAGCATTGAACTGAATGTTTAAAGTTTATTTCTATAATTTAATTTTTACACTATTCGTCTAAGGTACTCCATACTACCTCTCTTCTCTCCTCCTGGCTGTGTTGGACTTTCCAACGTCCCCCTCCTTTCTATGATTCACCTATCCCTCGAAACAGCTATCAGTATTAGTTTGTGCTAATTTTTTAATGTATTGTCAGAAACTTTAATGCATGATACTTCCTTTAATACACAACTTCCAGTAAGCAAGTATTTGCTGGAGACAAATTGCCTTAGCCTAAAAGAATAATTTTCCAATTGTTGGATTTTGAAAACTGGGGCATAAATATGGGAATATTTCCATAACTAAAGGAGTAATTTTTGTTCCCCATATGCTCTGTAATTGACTGCTTCAATGTTTTCTTCTCCTAGGCCAGTCCCAGTTGGTGTGCATTCCCACTTTAAATAGCAAAGACACACTTCACAGTTCTGGTTGCAACTCTGAAAAGTTGGGTCAACATTTTAATGACTCCCACTGCAAGTAGATTATAGTGTTTAATCCCTCATCTAGTAAATGTCACTGCTTTCTAAGGGGTTTTATAATAAAGACAGGAGAAAAATATACATCCATACTCCAGGCTTCTGATGCTTACTAAAGAACTATGGTGATTTTAGTAGGCTTGTGAATCTCGGAGGAAATGGTGTTTTTGATGCTAGGTACATAACTGGTAGGTTAAAAGCTAGATATGATAGGGTCTTCAGAAGCAGTTGTGGTTTGCAATCTTCAGCTGGCAAAACAATTGACATTTATTTAATAATTATATAAAACAGAAACAATGGAGGAATAATAAAGAAAAAATTATATATGACTTAAAGTCATAAAAATGGATGGTTCCACTAAATAGGAATTAAAACATTCTTTCTGGTGATGAAAAGGAGAAAAAAATATAAATATAAACTTATGTATATGTTTAAATCAATATGAGTAGTTCCCAATAGTAAATAAATTGTCAGTAAAATAGAAATATTCAAATGTGTGAAGCTGAGGGTTTTCAATGCATTTAATATAAAAGGAACTGGTGCCATTTTCATATGAAAAATGCAATTTCAAACAGATGAAATTATTTTGGTAGTACATGGTCTTTTTCTAAATCCCTGAAATTAAATAGATTAGAATTTTTATTGCATATGTTATTAATAAAACACACTATTTCTGAACAGCATTGTTAAATTTGGATTTTGAAACCTAGAAAATTCCTTAAATTTTGCCCAGAAAATATGCTTCAAGCTTTACATAGACCATCTAATATAATTCTCACAAGTAGAGGTCAAATCTTAGGCTACTGAGACATAAGTGAAGTCAAGAATACCGTAACTACTCTTAACTACTGGGCCATAGACTCCTTTTAAGAATTCTCGAATATCATTCTATGACAACAAAATTTAAAAATAATTTTTCTTTTTTTTTTTTTTTGAGATGGAGTCTAGCTCTGTTATCCAGGCTGGAGTGCAATGGCGCCATCTCAGCTCACTGCAACTTCTGCCTCCCAGGTTCAAACAACTCTCCTGCCTCAGCCTCCCAAGTAGCTGGGAATACAGGCATGCACCACCACGCCCAGCAAATTTTTTAATTTTCAGTAGAGATGGGATTTCACTGTGTTGGCCAGGCTGGTGTTGAACTCCTGACCTCATGATCCACCCACCTCAGCCTCCCAAAGTGCTGGGATTATAGGTGTGAGCCACTGCACCCGGCCAAAATAATTTTTCAATATTGACAAAACAATTTAAATATGTGCAAATAAATGGAGATGTAACCAGATTTTCCTCCACATGGGAAAACATGAGGTCATCTAAAGGAAAAATATTGCTGAGGGTAACATTTATTTGTATTTTTGAGATGGAGTCTTGCTCTGTCTCCCAGGTTGGAGTGAGTGGTGTGATCTCTGCTCACTGCAATCTCCGTCTTCTGGGTTCAAGCAGTTCTCCTGCCTCAGCCTCCCAAGTAGCTGGGATTACAGGTGCCGGGATTACAGATGCCCACCACCACACATGGCTAATTTTTGTATTTTTAGTAGAGACGGGGTTTCACCATTGTTGACCAGGCTGGTCTTGAACTCCTGGCCTCAAGTGATCCACCCATCTCGGCCTCCCAAAGTGCTGGGATTACAGGCATGAGCCATTCCACCCGGCCGTGAAAGTAATATTTAAAATTTTGATATTTAGTGTTCAATCACAGAATGAGTTAAGGATGGAATAATAAGGTAAATTATAATTAACTGAGTACAATTCATTTCCAGTACATTTGCTTCTGCACGGCAACAATTAAAAACAAATTAAAAATTTTAAAAATGAATCAGATTTTTTCCCATTTTTATTTTTCCACTTCTAACTGGACTCTGAAAGTTGCTGCAACAGAACAATTGGTATAATCCTTCTATTCCAAAATCAAAATGTGTAGTCCATGTAAAATTTGTGATAGTTATCCAAAAAAGAAGCCAAAATTGTTTTGGAACACTTGTTTTAGTTTTTACTGCAAATCAGATAAGACTTTTTCTTTAGACTAGAAACCATGCCACTACTTTTAACTAAAAGCAATCAGCTAATCTGCAAATTTAATCAGCCAATCAGTTAATTCAGAAAAAAAGGGGGCACATAATCATAAAACTTATTTTTTCACTGAATTGATACATTGGCACTGTCAGACAGTTAAATCTATATGTGTATTGATCTACAATCTAAAATTTCAATAGTCAGTAGTCTCAGGCATTCATAATGCAAGATTTTCTTTTTTATTATTTATTTTAAGAATTTTTGGAAGGATCATTGGGAATAAATTAATGGAAGAGAATGAAGAAAATAAAAGTCAAATAATTCTTTTTTTTTTTTTTTTTTTTTTGAGACAGGTACTCACTTAGTGCTCAAGCCGGAGTGCAGTGGCATGTTCTCGGCTCACTGTAGCCTCTGCCTCCTCCTCCCAGGTTCAAAGGATTCCCCTGCCTTAGCCACCCGAGAAGCGGGTGTGGGATTACAGGTGTGTGCCACTATGCTTGGTAAATTTCTGTATTTTTAGTAGAGACAGGGTTTCGCCATGGTGGCCAGGCTGGTCTTAAACTCCTGCGCTCAAGCCATCCGCCTGCCTCAGCCTCCCAAAGTGCTAGCATTACAGGCATCAGCCACTGTGCCCGGCCCATTTTTGACTCTTTTTCCATTTGTTCATTCTTTGAGTTTATAACAATGATTTTATTCTTTTCTAAGCATATTGACTATAACTTAATTATTAGTATATTGATATTTTAAAATTTTTGACATTCGTCCACCACATTTCACTGACATAATGAAATCTTTTTTAGTGTACCTTGAAAACTTTCATTGAAGAAGGAATGAAATATTGCATTTTCAAAGACGGATAAGTTAGAATACAGGATTAGATAAAATTGCATTATCTATTATAATTAAATTATTATCAAAACTAGATAAATATTCAAATATATAAAGTGAAATATTCAAATGTGTAATATAACAAGGGAATTCATGTAGTTTTACATGTGGAAAAAGCAATTTAACTAAAAAAAAGATTTAGATGCATATAGACTTATAAATGCCTGATCTAACACTATATTTTTTTACTTAATTAATTTTGGTTTCATCAAATTTTCCAGCAACCCGGACAAATTTCCAGTTACTCAGCTAAAATTTCTGTAGTCAAAGGCTTAAATTTCATTAGGTGGCTGGCAAAGTAAACCCTACCTGGTCACAAAATTAGCTTTCATTTACTAGGGCTAAGTTTCATTTGCTTTGTACCACACTTTTGACTGTTTGGTAAAGACATTGATATTCCATAGGAAATAAAATTTCTAGAACTTGGGAAGCACTGTAAATGAAAAAATTAATTTTGAAAAATAATTCTGAGTTCTTAATGTATCTTTTTTGTTTTTTCTAGTTTAAAATATAGTTTTGGGTAGAATGAAGAGAATTAAAGGAGGGAGATTCTATTTTTAAAACATGTTTCTATGAAATAATAAATTACCAAAAGTGGAGAATAACTCTTGTAGGTTACAAGAATGCCTTTTGGTTATCAGTTGTCTTATGGAATTAAGAAATTAAAAATTAAATAATTTATCACCCTCATAAGATATTAAAAGGATCTTCTGAAATCATTAAAGTTTTAGTTAAGACTAGTGTTTAACAATAGTTGATTCAAAATATTCACATTTTTGTGTGTAAGAGAAACCTTTGAGAGTTCAACACTTATTTTATTTTTAGTTTTATTTACATGCCTTATTCAGTAGAGCACACAAATGTAATGTAATCTGCCTCAATAAATGTGTATTACATAACTCTTTAAGTAATATTCAGATAGGTGTATAATTGTATGGGCATGTGATGACTACAGCTCAACGTGTACTGATGCTGGTCAAAACCAAGAGGTTAAACTTTTCAGATTATATCTGGTAGCAACCGTTAAGTGATTCCCCGCAAAAATGTTTACCCTGAGAATTTTTAGTTGGATTCTAGTAATCAATCTTTAAGCGAATGATAAGTTAATATGTGGTTGTAGAAATATCACATTTTCAAACTCTGTAATTTTGTTCCTTTTACAATTATAAAGCCGAGTCTGCAGATGAATGGAGGGGTTCAACTATTCCAGAGTATCTGAATTCATTTTACTTGGACTTACTGATTCTCCTGAACTCCAGATATTCTTTTTTTGTGGTGTTTTCTGTCTTCTATTTAATGACCATGTTGGGCAACTGCCTGATTTTGCTCACTGTCCTATCCACCTCACACCTTCACTCTCGCATGTACTTCCTGCTCAGCAACCTGTCTCATTGACATGTGCCTGTCCTCCTTTGCCACACCAAAGATGATTATGGACTTTTTTGCTCTGCGTAAGACCATCTCTTTTGAAGGCTGCATTTCTCAGATCTTTTTTTTTACACCTCTTCAATGGGACTGAGATTGTGCTGCTGATCTCCATGTCTTTTGACAGGTATATTGCCATATGTAAACCTCTCCACTATTCAACAATTATGAGCCAAAGAGTGTGTGTTGAGCTTGTGGCACTTTCTTGTTGGACAGTGGGCTTTCTCCATACAATGAGCCAATTAGTTTTTCCCTCTATTTGCCCTTCTGTGTTCCCAATGTTGTAGACAGTTTTTTCTGTGATCTTCCTTTGGTCATCCAGTTAGCTTGTATAGATATTTATGTTCTTGGGACCTCCATGATTTCAACCAGTGGTGTGATTGCTCTTACAAGTTTTCTGCTTTTGCTCACCTCCTACATCATTGTTCTTAATATTGTCAGGGACTACTCCTCCACAGGATCCTCCAAGGCTCTTTCTACCTGTACAGCACATTTTATTGTTGTGTTAATGTTCTTTGGACCCTGTATTTTCATTTATGTGTGGCCTTCCACAAACTTCCTGGTAGACAAAATTCTCTCTGTTTTCTATACCATCTTCACTCCCTTTCTGGATCCACTTATCTATACTTTGAGAAACCAGGAATTGAAGACAGCAATGAAGAAGAAACTGAATATTCAGTATTTCAGTCTTGGGAAAACTGCTCCGTGATACTTCATGCAATGAATAGCGATTTCCTTTGTGAGATATAATATCAACAGTTATGTTCTTAGAGCAATCAAAAAATTAAACTTAGAATTTACCTTTCAAATAATTTAGTTTAAATTTATGAAAAGAAGTCAGGGATAAGAAATGTGCGACATCTTGACGAAAAGTTAGCGCAGTGTTTACAAACCTTTTGAGTTATGGGTCTATTTGATAATCTGGTGAAATGTAAAGGTGATTTTCATAGAAAAATGAACATATCATCAAAATTGTGAACATAAATTCAGGACTTCATAGACCTCTGGATCCTACAAACATACCTCGGATTAAGACTAATTAAAGAAACCTGAGATAAAATATGAATCTCCTGTTTTCTAATCCAGAATACTCCCATTCTGTACAGCCTTGTGGTACTCTGATGGTGTTTAGATTAATTTAGAAGTATAATTAGCAGTGTAGGACAAAACAAGTATAACACTGGAAATAGTTTTATGGGAAAATTTATACTGTGAAGAGATTCTTTTAGGTAATGTTCAACAATCTTGATTTAAGGGGTTCAATTGTTTGAGTTCTGTGTCAACTCTGAAAATAAGAGAACAGTTCAAAGATTCAGAAATTTAACAATACAGTTTCTTAATAGGTGTTTATACCACTATCACACTTCATAATTAATATAGTAAATAATCAAATAATAATTTGTAAAGTTTAAATCATAGTAAACTACTCAAATCTGACTGGCTTTCAAAATCGGGCTGAAAATTATAAGTATGATGAATTTATTTACTACCAAGACTCAATGTTTGGGAAAAATGTTAGCTATTAAATTAATCATAAGTTTTTCATTTCCAAAATAAATATTGCAGCATATTATTAGTCTTAGAAGAAGCTTTGTGTCTAATTTTCAACATAATATAACCTATGGAAAGAAAGGGAAAAAAGAATTTAAGAAATACATAGCATGATTCTCCCTAATTTGGTATATTATTGATCATGTTAAATAGATTTTTTATTACAAGAGAGTCTTCGGAAATCAGCCAGCCAGTCCAATTTTCTAACAGCTGAAGTATTGAAGGTCCAGAGAATTCACAGGACAGATTTAAGGCTGAATCACTGTAAGGGGCAAAGACATTTCTGTAGACAAACATGGACCCTGGAATTAAATCTTGATTCTGTCATTTCCTAGTTGTATTATCCCTGGGGATTCACTTTACCTCTCTCCCTTTTTCATCTCTAAAAATATTGTAAAAGGTAAATTAAATATTTGTCATGACTGCTTTATGGAAAGTAATACAGAATGGGTTCTAAAAATGTCTTTTCTATTTCCCTAAAACTTCTTCCCAAAATACATCTTATATTAAAGTAGTATGCCTTTGAAGAATAACTTCTTTCAAAAAAAGTCACTAGCAGCTTAAATTCGATATTCTAGTTTTAGCATGTCTCTAAGACTGCAGCTTGTTAAGACATATGACAGAAAAACAAATAGAACGTTTTCCAGTTTTTCATTACTAATATGGTAGGGGTGACAAAACTAGGTTAGATTGCATGGTATTTTGATATACTGATAAAAATGTGTCTACTTAAAATGACTGACGTATATAAAAAGAGTTCGGGAAGCAATCAGTCATCATAGATTTGAACAGCGAGTAGCATAAGAAAAACACGATTTTGCCTTGCAAAGAAAGAAATGGCATTAATAGTTTTGCCACTTAAAAGTCCAAGATAATTGTAAAACATGCTTCAACACAACCTCCAATCCAAATATTTAACATTAAATAATGTGCAGAAGCTTATGAAGAAATGTAGTGTTGGAGCTAGATAGAAAACCACATTTTAAATTTGAAACACTAGTTCATTTTAACAAATTATAGACATAAAGTCCTTGCCCATGCCTATGTCCTGAATGGTGATGCCTAGGTTTTCTTCTAGGGTTTTTATGGTTTTAAGTATAACGTTTAAGTCTTTAATCCATCTTGAATTGATTTTTGTATAAGATGTAAGGAAGGGATCCAGTTTCAGCTTTCTACATATGGCTAGCCACTTTTCCCAGCACCATTTATTAAATAGGGAAGCCTTTCCTCATTGCTTATTTTTCTCAGGTTTGTCAAAGATCAGATAGTTGTAGATATGTGGCATTATTTCTGAGGGCTGTGTTCTGTTCCATTGATCTATATCTCTGTTTTCGTACCACTACCATGCTGCTTTGGTGACTGTAGCCTTGTAGTATAGTTTGAAGTCAGGTAGCATGATGCCTCCAGCTTTGTTCTTTTGGCTTAGGATTGACTGGGCGATGCGGGCTCTTTTTTGGTTCCATATGAACTTTAAAGTAGTTTTTTCCAATTCTGTGAAGAAAGTCATTGGTAGCTTGATGGGGATGGCATTGAATCTGTAAATAACCTTGGGCAGTATGGCCATTTTCACGATATTGATTCTTCCTACCCATGAGCATGGAATGTTCTTCCATTTGTTTGTATCCTCTTTTATTTCCTTGAGCAGTGGTTTGTAGTTCTCCTTGAAGAGGTCTTTCACGTCCCTTGTAAGTTGGATTCCCAGATATTTTATTCTCTTTGAAGCAATTGTGAATGGGAGTTCACTCATGATTTGGCTCTCTGTTTGTTATTGGTGTATAAGAATGCTTGTGAATTTTGTACATTGATTTTGTATCCTGAGACTTTACTGAAGTTGCTTATCAGCTTAAGGAGATTTTGTTCTGAGACAATGGGGTTTTCTAGATATACAATCATGTCATCTGCAAACAGGGACAACTTGACTTCCTCTTTTCCTAATTGAATACCCTTTATTTCCTTCTCCCGCCTAATTGACCTGGCCAGAATTTCCAACACTATGTTGAATAGGAGTGGTAAGAGAGGGCATCCCTGTCTTGTGCCAGTTTTCAAAGGGAATGCTTCCTGTTTTTGCCCATTCAGTATGATATTGGCTGTGGGTTTGTCATAGATAGCTCTTATTATTTTGAGATACAGCCCATCAATACCTAATTTATTGAGAGTTTTTAGCATGAAGCATTGTTGAATTTTGTCAAAGGCCTTTTCTGCATCTATTGAGATAATCATGTGGTTTTCGTCTTTGGTTCTGTTTATATGCTGGATTACATTTATTGATTTGTGTATATTGAACCAGCCTTGCATCCCAGGGATGAAGCCCACTTGATCATGGTGGATAAGCTGTTTGATGTGCTGCTGGATTTGGTTTGCCAGTATTTTATTGAGGATTTTTGCATCAATGTTCATCAAGGATATTGATCTAAAATTCCCTTATTTGGATGTGTCTCTGCCAGGCTTTGGTATCAGGATGATGCTGGCCTCATAAAATGAGTTAGGGAGGATTCCCTCTTTTTCTATTGATTGGAATAGTTTCAGAAGGAATGGTACCAGTTCCTCCTTGTACCTCTGGTAGAATTCGGCTGTGAATCCATCTGGTCCTGGACTCTTTTTGGTTGGTAAGCTATTGATTATTGCCACAATTTCAGAGCCTGTTATTGGTCTATTCAGAGATTCAACGTCTTCCTGGTTTAGTCTTGGGGGGGTGTATATGTCGAGGAATTTATCCATTTATTCTAGATTTTCTAGTTTATTTGCGTAGAGGTGTTTGTAGTAGTCTCTGATGGTAGTTTGTATTTCTGTGGGATCGGTAGTGATATCCCCTTCATCATTTTGTATTGCGTCTATTTGATTCTTCTCTCTTTTCTTATTAGTCTTGCTAGTGGTCTATCAATTTTGTTGATCCTTCAAAAAACCAGCTCCTGGATTAATTTTTTGAAGGGCTTTTTGTGTCTCTATTTCCTTCAGCTCTGCTCTGATTTTAGTTATTTCTTGCCTTCTGCTAGCTTTTGAATGTATTTGCTCTTGCTTTTCTAATTCTTTTAATTGTGATGTTAGGGTGTCAATTTTGGATCTTTCCTGCTTTCTCTTGTGGGCATTTAGCACTATAAATTTCCCTCTACACACTGCTTTGAATGTGTCCCAGAGATTCTGGTATGTTGTGTCTCTGTTCTCGTTGGTTTCTGGGATCTAATTAAACTAAAGAGCTTCTGCACAGCAAAAGAAACTACCATCAGAGTGAACAGGCAACCTATAAAATGGAGAAAATTTTTGCAACCTACTCATCTGACAAAGGACTAATATCCAGAATCTACAATGAACTCAAACAAATTTACAAGAAAAAAACAAACAACCCCATCAAAAAGTGGGCAAAGGACATGAACAGACACTTCTCAAAAGAAGACATTTATGCAGCCAAAAAACACATGAAAAAATGCTCATCATCACTGGCCATCAGAGAAATGCAAATCAAAACCACAATGAGATACCAGGTCACACCAGTTAGAATGGCAATCATTAAAAAGTCAGGAAACAACAGATGCTGGAGAGGATGTGGAGAAATAGGAACACTTTTACACTGTTGGTGGGACTGTAAACTAGTTCAACCATTGTGGAAGTCAGTGTGGCGATTCCTCAGGGATCTAGAACTAGAAATACCATTTGACCCAGCCATCCCATTACTGGGTATATACCCAAAGGACTATAAATCATGCTTCCATAAAGACACATGCACACGTATGTTTATTGTGGCACTATTCACAATAGCAAAGACTTGGAACCAACCCAAATGTCCAACAATGATAGACTGGATTAAGAAAATGTGGCACATATACACCATGGAATACTATGCAGCCATAAAAAATGATGAGTTCATGTCCTTTGTAGGGACATGGATGAAATTGGAAATCATCATTCTCAGTAAACTATCGCAAGGACAAAAAACCAAACACTGCATATTCTCAGTCATAGGTGGGAACTGAACAATGAGAACACATGGACACAGGAAGGGGAACATCACACTCTGGGGACTGTTGTGCGGTGGGGGGAAGGGGGAGGGATAGCATTGGGAGATATACCTAATGCTAGATGACGAGTTAGTGGGTGCAGCACACCAGCATGGCACATGTATACATATGTAACAAACCTGCACATTGTGCACATGTACCCTAAAACTTAAAGTATAATAATAATAAAATTAAAAAAAAAACAAATTATAAACTCTTCCTTATGTCAGCTAAGCAAATAAAAAAAAGTTAAGGTGGAAATGTACTTTTACCTCATTTTGACTTTTCTGCCAAAATTCTCATCTTTGTTTTTGAATATTAATCTCTGCTCCTGAAATGTCAATCTTTACTTCAATAATTATTTGTTGGACATGTACTCTGTTTCAGGCCCTCACTGGGTGCTGGAGATCCACTAGAATACAAGATCTGTTTCTGTGTCTTTGAGGGACATGTATCCAGCAATTAGTTACATCAGTCCCTTGTAGATGTCAATTCCAGTGTCACAAATTTCTTGTTTTGCAACGTTGAGCAAGTTTTTTTCAATGTTTCTAAGCCTCAGTTTTTTTACCTACAAAATGTAATAATATTTAACCATTAGTAATGTTGTGAAAATTAAGCAAAAATACATGTAATGTATTTAACAATGCTTGGTGTTCATTAATGCTTTAATATATACTAACTACTTATATTATTGTTGCTGTTGTGTTAAACATGCATAAGACAGCAGGTACTAGAATGGAAATAAGGGTTCTTACTTGAAATTAAATGGCAGAATTTCATACTGTAATAGGATGTATCAATTTACCTAGTATTAATTATTGTTAAAATACTGGATTTTTGTCAATTATTATTAGTCTTTGATGCATTTCTGTAGCTAGCATTGTCCTTTGTATGTGTTGGCCTTTGCATATTTTTCCAAAGAAGTATTACATACTTTTGGGGTTTCTTATTTTGAATTGAAGAATATGCCAAGATTGCATAAAAGGAAAAATAATAAATAACACTATGTTCAATAGGTCAATGTCTTGTTTTTTGTTTTTTTTTTCACAGCAATGATTTTAAATAAAATAAACATAGTTTAAAAGTCTGAAGTATTTTGTCCTTCATCTCTTACCTATTCAAAAGATAGTAATGGAAATGCTGTCTTCTATAAATTAACTGAGAAGTAAATGACTTAATAGTTATCTATTGAATTTTTTAAAAACACGTTAATAAACAAGGCAGACTTTGTCCAGATTTATAAAAATATAACAAATTGTTTATTTTGAGACATAGTAGAATGTACTGTTCAGAAAATTGTTAAAAATAGAACCATAAAATTAAAGCATGAAGTAAGACATTTCATCTAATAAAAGCCCTAAAGCTGGAGAATAAATAACCTCTACCAGGGAATTTCTGGTAGAAGAGCTCATCTGGGGGGAATCAGCTAAGCCCTGAACTGTGCCCTCAAAGCCTTACTCATGGAGCCTAGTTAAAATTTCTGGATAAATAAAGCACATCAGATTAGCCATTCTTCAACTTGTTCCACATGCCAGTATCTGAATATGGCTCTCACATTTGCAGTACCCTTGACTCCTCCTCAGACTGCAGTTTAGGTGACTCACTTTAGAGGCCTTGTCATCAAAGAAGGAAGATGAATCAGAGGTACAAAGAGAAGAAATTGGACGTAGAATGAGAGGAAAAATGGACGCAGTCAAATAAATAGTTAGCTATTAATAAATTCACAATTTTGATTCTCCTTTTTTCTCATCCACTACTCCATACAATCCACTAAATAGTCCTCCTATTTTAAAAATATATATTGACTTAATTTATGTCTCTTCATCTCTGCTGCCATCTCCCTAGACAAGGCAGTTGTCTAGGCTACTAAGACAATGGCTAGCCAGCTATCCCAACACCATTTATTGAATGGAGAATTCATTTTCCATTGCTTGTTTTTGTCAGGTTTGTCAAATATCAGATAGTTGTAGGTGTGTGGTCTTATTTCTGGGTTCTCTATTCTGTTTCTTAGTCTATGTGTCTATTTTTGTGCCAGTACCAAACTGTTTTGGTTACTGTAGCCCTGTAACATAGTTTGAATTCAGGGAGCATGATGCCTTCATCTTTGTTAGTTTTGCTTAGGATTGCCTTGATTATTCAGTCTCTTTTATGGTTCTATATGAATTTTAAAATAGTTTTCTCTAGTTCTGTGAAGAATGTCAATGGTAGTTTGATGGAAATAGCACTGTATCTATAAATTGCGTTGGGCAGTATGGCCCTTTTAACGATATTGATTCTTCCTATCCATGAGCATGGAGTATTTTTCCATTTGTTTGTGTCATCTCTGGTTTCTTTGAGCAGTGTTTTGTAGTTCTCCTTGTAAAAATATTTCACCTCCCTAGTTAGCTTTATTCCTAGGTGTTTTATTCTTTTTGTGACAATTGCAAATGGAATTTCATTCCTGATTTGGCTCTCAGCCTGACTGTTGTTCATGTATAGGAATACTAGTGATTTCTGAACATTGATTTTGTATCCCAAGACTTTGCTAAAGTCGTTTATCAGCTTAAGAATCTTTTGGGCTCAGATTATGAGGTTTTCCAGATACAGGATCATGTCATCTGCAAACAGGGATAGTTTGACTTCCTCTCTTCCTATCTGAATGCCCTGTATTTCTTTCTCTTGCCCAATTGCCCTGGCCAGAACTTCCAATATTATGTTGAATAGGAGTGGTGAGAGAGGGCATCCTTGTCTTGTGCCAGTTTTCAAGTGGAATGCTTCCAGCTTTTGCCAACTCAGTATAATGTTGGCTGTGGGTTTGTCATATATGGCTGAATACTTTGAGGTATGTTCCTTCAAAGTCTAGTCTGTGGAGTCTTTTTATCATGAAGGAATGCTGACTTTTATTGAAAGCCTTTTCTGCATCTACTGAGATAATCATGTGGTTTTTGTTTTTAGTTTTGTTTATGGAACATTACTATTTTAAAATTGATTTAGCTATTAGATTCTCACTAGATCTTATTCAGTGTGTTCAGAAAGCACTTGTATTACTATATCACCATTGAAAAAATACTTGAATACTACAGTTTAGTATAATTGATTTTCTTTGTGTTCTTATATTCTTAAGTTTAATTTATTTTTAATTGACAATAATTCTACATATTTATGTGGTACATAGTGATGTGATACATATAATATGTAGAGATCAGATCAGGGTAGCTAGCATACCCATCAATTCAAATATTTATCATTTTTTGTTGGGAATAGTTGATATCTTTTCTTCTAGCTATTTGAAAATATAAAGAATATTATTTTTGGCTATAGTCATCCTACAGTGCTATAAAACATAAGAACTTATGTCTCTAATCTAGCTGTGATTTTGTGTCCTTTAACAAATGTCTCTTTTCTCCTTTTTTCTCTACATTTTTCAGCCTCTAGTAATCTCTATTCTGCTTTTTCCTTCTGTAAGATCAAGTTTTTTTGTTGTTTTTTTTGTTTTTTTTTTTGTTTTTGTTTTTGTTTTTGTTTTTGAAACGGAATCTCGCCCTGTTGCATAGGCTGGAGTGCAATAGCACGATCTCTGCTCACTGCAACCTCTGCCTCCGGGGTTCAAGCGATTCTCCTGCCTCAGCCTCCCGGAATAGCTGGGAACGCAGGCACCCGCAACCATGCCCGGCTAATTTTTGTATTTTTAGTAGAGACAGAGTTTCGCCATGTCGGCCAGGCTGGTCTCAAACTCCTGACAGGCGATCCACCTGCTTCGGCCTCCCAAAGTGCTGGGATTACATGCGTGAGCCACCGCGCCTGGCCAAGATTAACTTTTTAAAATTTCCACAGAAGAATGAGAACATGTGATGAACAGCTTTTTGTTCCTGCTTTATTTCACTTAACATAATGTACCCCAGTCTCATACATGTTGTTGCAAATAACATGATTGTTATTTTTATAGCTGAGTAATATTCCATTGTATATTTGTACTGCATTAAAAAAATCTCTTCATCTGCTGTCAGACACGGGTTGATTCCGTGTCTTGGCTATTGTGAATAGTGCTGCAATAAATATGAGGCTACAAATGTCTCTTTGATATACTGATTTTCTTTCCTTTGGATAAATGCCCAGTAGTGGGATAGATGGATCATATGTAGTTCTATTTGTAGTTTTTTTGTTTTCTTTTGGTTTGGTTTTTAAAGAAAACTCTGTATTGTTCTTCATAGTGGCTGTGCTAGTTTATTTTCCCACCAATAGCGTATAAGAGATCTTTTTCTGGCTCACGCCTGTAATCCCAGCACTTTGGGAGGCCGAGACAGGCGGATCATGAGGTCAGGAGATTGAGACCATCCTGGCTAACATGGTGAAACCCTGTCTCTACTAAAAATACACAAACTTAGCCGGGCGTGGTGGCGGGTGCTTGCAGTCCCAGCTGCTCGGGAGGCTGAGGCAGGAGAGTGGCGTGAACCCTGGAGGCAGAGCTTGCAGTGAGCCGAGATGGCGCCACTGTACTCCAGCCTAGGCAACAGAGCAAGATGCCATCTCAAAAAAAAAAAAAAAAAAAAGAGTTCTCTTTTCTCCACATCCTCACCATAATTTATTATTTTGTCTTTTTGATAATAGCCATCCTAACTGGGGTGAGACAGCCTATCACTGTGGTTTTGATTTGCACTTTCCTGA
This sequence comes from Gorilla gorilla gorilla, assembly GCF_029281585.2. NCBI lineage: Eukaryota > Metazoa > Chordata > Mammalia > Primates > Hominidae > Gorilla > Gorilla gorilla. The sequence continues at coordinate 32,303,554 of NC_073238.2, read as the reverse complement.
TGATAAGTGATGTTGAGCATTTTTTCCACGTATTTATTGGCCATTTGTAATTCCCTGTATATTTTACCTTATGTGTACAAGATATTATTCTGAGAAGGGTCCAGACTTCACCAAACTTCCAAAGGGATATATGATGTATTTGTATATGCACACACACACACACACACACACACACACACAGAGCTAAGAATCCCTGGAGTGGGGATCAAGAGCACCATAACTGAAACTGGATTGCCTGATTTGAATCTAGCTTTTCACCATTTTCCAGGTTTGTGGCTTGGGGAATGTTAATTAGCTTCTCTATTCTAATTTTCTCATCATCTTGTAAGCAGAGTTTGTAAGTTACCAGGCTGCAAGCCATAACTGTCCTCTATTCCCAACGTGTTTCATGTTCCCTAAAAGATTTATAAAGAATCAAGTTAATTACCAAAATTAGATAGTGGAAAATTTCACAAATAAATACAGATTTATTTATTTTCACGAAAAATGAAACAAACAAATATAAGCCCGGCAATATTTGGCCAGAATTCCAAGTTGGAGCTCAGCTTTTAGATCGAATTATAACCAGAGACCTCATCTCTCTGTTTTGTTTTGCACCAGGCCACTCCATTCATGTATATTACACCAGCAGTTCTGCCTACATGAATAGAGCAGCCTCGTGCAAAACAGAACATGCCCTTTCTACCACCATGCCTACAACTTTTTTTGCATTTCTAACTCTCACTTTACTGTAATCCACCCTTGTTCCTAGCCTTTCATGCCTTACTCTCAACAAACATTAGCATTTGTTGAATCACCAGGAATATAATGTTTTTACAAATTATTCCTGTATGAGACTTTAGGTCAAGCAGGATCATAGAATCTGTTATACTTTTATCCTCTTCTTGTTTTATACCTCTCTTCCTTGAGTCCTGATTCGTTTTCTGTTTGTACTCTAGCAGAAATCTGTTTTCAGTCATTGGCATTTCATTATACACTGAAGAGCTATGCTAGCTCTTCCAAGGATATGTCTAATTATAAGAGGATAGGATTTTTCTCTAGGTGAAGTATCTCAGAATTAGTAGGGAGGAGATGACTGTCATAAGTTGAATTTTCTGCCTTTTCGGCTACTCTCAGTAAAGATAATCCAAGAAATGTTTTTTGGCCCTTTTTACATATCAGAATCTGTGAGATGCACTGAGGAAACAAATGATAACATAACTTTCCTATCCTTGAAGAGATTATATTCTAACAAGAGGAAAGATAATTGCCATGGTGTAAATTTGCATGTAGTGATATGGGAACCTAGGAAAAGGCAAGTCTAAATGTCCCTGGCAAAGTCAGAGTAAGCTTGGAGATCAGATGTAGTGCTGAATTTGAGATCTGGATGAGAGGTTGGAGTAAAATAAGCCAGGAAGGGAACAGCATGGACAAAGGCAGAGGAGCATAAAATGCCCAATGAATTCAGGACCTACATTTGGTTTACTATTTCTGGAGCACACGATATTAAGTTAGTAGTAGCGGAAAGAGAATCTGTGCTGATAGGAGGTGGTCAGAGCCTTGGATGCTACTATAATAAAGACATTAGGCATACTGTAGAGGTAATAGGGAAGCATTGATTAAGTGGGGGCAGACTATCAGCAGCTGCTTAACTTTTATCCAGTTTCTGCTGTGAGAACTTTTTACAGACTTCTCGGGTGATTTGCTTAGGATGTTTTATCTTATTTTTCCCTGTAGTGGATAAAAGGATGCTGAACACACAGTCTGCACTTGAAGACTGTATTGGAGCTACAGAAAAAAAGTTATCCTTGTTCTTTTTGTCTCTTTCCACCCCTCCTGTATAACTTTGAATTTGCTTGTTTTGACCAACATACTGAGACTTGGCTTATGTGGAGTTATGTGGACTATTAGCCTAAGTAATTTCCAGACCGAAATCTCTCTTTTCCCTCTTAATACCTTCTTTCCTCAATGCCTTATGTCTTGAAGCAATTTCTCAGAGTCTCTCTACCTCCCATATTCTGAAATGACCTTATTGGTTTATGGAAATCTGTTCCTCTGCATTGCAATTCTTGCATTTTCACTGATGTGGCAGTTGGTGGAAGCCTAGACCTTAAGATGATAGAACACCTGGAGGGGAGCAGGAAGGATTGCCGAAGAGATCTAGATATCCCTCATGAGGGAGGCACTGCTCGGCACTTGTTTTTCCAGGTGTGAAGCATTCTGACTTGATACTAATTTTGACAATTTTCATCCACTATTGATGAATATCATATATTTATTTATTCTCAAATATTTATTACTGAAAGTTTATAATGTGATGGCATTATTTTATGGATTACAGAAAAAATAGCAGTGAGGCTGGGAAATAGAAAGCAACAAATTACTACAATGTAGGATTCTGCCTACCTCCACAGCCCTATTTTGCATTTTTCTCCTCCTTGAACACTAACTTCCCTTGTCTTCCAGTGTGCCAGGCTCCATTGCTGTTGGGGCCTTTTCCAAATGCTATATAGCTACATAATGATATCCATTTGCTCAATCTGCCCATGTCCTGTATATGTACCCTCAGGACTAAACCTTGATGGAATTTCTCCAAGAAGTCTTCCAATGACCACAGCAACCGGGGAAGGTTCTGGCATTATATGTTCTTTCGCTATTCTATACATGTTCCTAATAGTGCACAGCATAATTATAATTAGAAATGATTTTGCTATTCTTTATTGAATACCTTTATATCCCCCCTCTAGACTGGAATTCCTTGAGGGTAGAGCGAAATACATCATATTTACTCTCTATTGCCAACAAGTAACAGAAGGCCTGGCATACACAGATACTCGTGCACTTGTTGAAATATTAAATGAGCTGCAATGATAGAAGTATCTGCAGGTTAGTTTTGGAATATAGAGGAGGGATTGGCCAATTATGACAGGTATAAAGGAAGGTTAATTGATGTAACAGAATGTGGTGATAGTCTAGTAGAATCTTAAAATAAGATCTTAGGACAGCAGGGTTGAGGGGAGAGCATTCTAGGCAAAAGGAAGAGCATATGCAAAATGTGGAGGGTAAAACAACATGATGTGTTCTGAGAAGCAGATCTCATCCATCAGTTTAGAAGAAAAAGATGCTGGTTAGGAGACTGGTAAGATATGAAGCTAAAGATTTAGGCATTTAGATAAACATTAAACTACTTATAAAGGCAATTTTCTATTTACAAATATGCATACCTTTTGAAATAAAACCTTATTACTGAGGATTTATTCTATGAATATGTCTGGATACGCAAGAAATGGTATATGTTCACTATTACTTATCATGGCACTATAATAAAATAAATAGAAAACTTCATTACCTATCAATAAGATACAAATTAAATAAATTATCCATAGAGTGAAATAATATGAAATGGTAAAAATAATTAGAACTCTCTGTACTGATATTAAAAGCTCTCTTCCATACTATTAAGTAAACAAAAAAAGTTCAGATATGTAAAATGAATACTCATTTTAAATGATAAGAGGCAAAAAGTATTAATCTATATTTGAATCTGCTTGTATTTGGTTAAAGAAACCACAGATATGGTAATAAAAATTAAATAAAATTAATAAAGTAGATTCAGATGCGTTTATGTTTGTGCATGTGTATGCATACATGCAAGGGAAACTGGAGAGGTAAGAGCAGGGATGGAAAGCACACTTTCAATTTTATATATTTTGATACTATTCTGATTTTTTTATATTACCTTATTTTTATTTTAGTATTATGTCATGCATCAGTTTTATCTTCTTATCAAAGTTGATATACACCTTTCTTTATAGAATTTCTTATCAATATCTTTTTTATTTAAACAGTTACATTTTTAATTATGAACATGACAATTTCAGCAAAAATAATGTACCAACTTTGTGCCAACAGTAGTGGAGGATGCAAAGGAAGGCAAAATCTAGTGGTCTGGAGAATCTTCCAATTTAGTCAGGAAGACATGCAGCACATAACTAGGTGTATGTTTAAGTATTTTACCATAGATCTACAACATTCATGACATAATCTCAGCTACACAGGGCAATAGGAACACCTTAAGTATTGTCAGGTAAAATAAGAAAATGTAAGTGATATTTTAGCAGTCAGTTATGCTCACTACCTGGGTGATGAGATCATTTATACCTCAAACTTCAGCATCATGCAATATACCCATGAAACAAACCTGTACATGTACCCTCTCAATGTAACGTAAAAGTTGAAATTTTTTGTACATATTATGGGGTACATGTGATGTTTTGATACAGGCATACAATGTGTAATGATCAAATCTGGGTAACTGAGGCATCTATAACCTCAAGCATTTATCATTTCTTTGTGTTAGGAGCATTCCAGTTCAACTCTTTTAGTTATTTTTAAATATACAGTAAATTATTGTTAATTATAGTCACCCTATTGTGCTACCGAATACTAGACCTTATTCCTTCTAACTGTATTTTTGTACCCATCAGCCATATCGTCTTTATCTCTCCCTCCGCACTACCCTTCCCAGCCACCATTCTATTCTCTCCGAGTTCAATTTTTTTAGCTCCCAAATATGAGTGAGAACATGTGATATTTGTGTAAGTCAGCTTAATAGACAGCTTCTGAACAGCTTGACTAAAGAAACATACATTGTATTTTTTTCTTTTTTTTTCCTAACTAATGTTGGTGAGGATGTGGATAAAAGGGAACCTTCGTATGCTCTTGGTGGGAATGTAAACTGGTACAGCCATTATGGAGAACATTATGGAAGTTCCTTAAAAAACTAAAAATAGTACTACTATATAATCCAGTAATCTCATTCCTGGGTCTATATCCAAAATAAAGGAATTCAGTATATTGAAGAGATATCTGCTCTCTCATGTTTATTTCAGCACTATTCACAATAGCCAAATATGGAATCAACCAAAGTGTCTATCAATGGACGAACGGACAATTAAACTGTGGTGCACATACACAGTGAAATATTTTTCAGCTATACAAATGATAAAATCCTGTTATTTGCAAAGCATGGATGGAACTGGAGGACATCATGTTAAGTGAAGGAAATCAGGCATGAAAAGACAACTATCACATGTTCTCACTCATATTTCTCACTCATATCTCAGCTAAAAAAAATTGAGCTCATAGAGAAAGTAGAATGATGGCTACTGGAGATTAGGAAGGGTAGTGGGGAGGGAGATATAAAGAGGATATGGTTAATGGGTACAAAAATACAGTTAGACACAAGGAATAAAGTCTAGTATTCGGTAACACAGTAGGGTGACTATAGTTAACTATAATTCATTGTGTATTTAAAAATAACCGAAAGAGTTGAATATAATTTTAGAAAAACATTTTTTTCTGTATATATATATATATATATATACACATTTCTCTGTATCTGTATATATGTAGAAAATATTTTAAGCTATTAAAGTTAACTAGTGCATTTAGCAATGTTGTTTGATAATGGTTAATTTTTCCCAAATTGATCCATAGATTTAATGCAATCTCAATCACATTTCTAATAATATATTTTAGCAAATTGACAAGCTGATTCTAAAATTTATATGCAAATACAAAGAGGAAAGAATATCCAAAGAAATTCTGAAGGAAGGCATACGCTACATATATCAAGACTTTCTTCAAATTTTGAAAGAAGACACAAGAACTCTTCATATATGGTAGACTATGTCATCCTTTGAAACTTTCTTGACTATTCTTGCCTCTTTGCATTTCCAAAGACATGGAATTAACCTAGATGCCCATAAATAGTAGACTGGATGAAGAAAACAAGATACATATACACCATGGAATACAATGCAGCCATAAAAAAGAATGATATCATGTCCTTTGCAGCAACATAGATGAAGCAGAAGGCCATTATCCTAAGCAAAGACACACAGAAACAGAAACAAAAAACCAAATACCACATGTAGTCACTCATAAGTGGGAGCTAAACATTGAGTAGGAATGGACATGAAAAAGAAAACAATAGACACTGGGGCCTATACAGAGAGAAGGGTGGCAGAAGGGGGAAAATCCAAAAACCACCTATTGAGTACTATACTTATTACCTGGGTAACAGAGTAATCTGTATAACAAACATCTGTGACATATAATTTACCTATAAAACAAACCTGCACATATACCCCTGAAATAAAAATAAAAGTTAAACAAAAGACTATATATTGAAATCTTGTATTGGTAAAGAAAAAAGAAACATGCTAGTGAAACACATTAGAGATTCTGGGAACAAAAAGAAAGTATATAGTCACCTGATCTATGAGAAATAGGATAATGAAGAGAAGAAACAAAAATATGATGCTTGGCAATTATACTCCTACCTTGAGCAAACAACTACAAAAAAGCTTGGCTCTAAATTCACAAAATTCACAAAAATAATTCAGAATAATATATATCTCTATATAAATAAAAATAAAGCTTTTAGAAGATGATATAGGAGATATAGGAGAATGTTTTCATGACTTTTGTATATGCAAGGATATCTTAAATATGACAAATTATTTTAAACCTGAAAGAAAAAATGACAAACTAGACTTCATTAAAATACATTATCAATCATCATTAAAGACATTATGAGAGTGAAACTGCAGCTAATAATTTGGAAAAAGAAATTTACTAAGCATATAAGCAGCCCCCAAGATATTCCTCCTTTTAAACTTTCTACTGAAAATACTAAAAGTCCGCTCATAAATCAGTAAGAAAAAAGCAGACTAATGGATAAATGGGCAAAAACTTGATAAGCCCTTTACAAAAGGAGATATTCAAATGCTCAATAAGCATATGAAAGTTTGCTTAACTATATTAATAATTATTCATATACATATTGAAATTTTAATGCAATATTTCTTTATATACATCAGAATGGCTAAACTGAAAAAGTAATACTCTCCTAGATGTTAATTAGGATGTGGAGCAACAGAAACTCTCACAGACTATTACTGAAACATGCATTTATACAATCGTTTTGGAAAGCTGGAAGAATATACCAAAAGTGAACACACATATACTACTCTACCACACACTAATTCTACTAATTTTCTCCTAGTTGTATGTCCAACATACAATATATACTAAAAGGCATGTATGAAATATTCATAGCAGTTCTATTAGTAGCAGAACTGTAATACAAGCCATATGCCCATCAACAATAGACTAAATATTGGTATATTAATAAAATAGATTACCGCGTATAACAACGAGAATAAAAGAACTATAACTGTACACCAAAACATAGATGTATGCTGAGGAAAAAGTCAGACAATAGTTAAAACAAACTGTATTACTTTATATAAATTCTAAAATGGCAAATGTAATCCATTTTGTTAGAAGTCAGGGGACTAATTACTCTTCAGTTAACAAAGTCAAAAACTGATAGAAAGTTTAAAAGGAAGAATAACTTAGGGGCTGGTAATGTTCTTTAGATCAATCTATTAAATAGTCATGTGGCTGAGTTCATGTGAAGGTATGGTAGTCTCCCAAAAGGTATTCATGTCTTCATTCCTGAAATTTATAAATTTTACCTTATATTTGAAAATAGGGGTATTTGTTGATGTGCTTAATTTATGAATCTTGAAATCTGGAGATTATCCTGGATTATCTAACTGGGCCTAAAATTCAATCACATGTATCCGTGTAAGAGGAAGGCTAAGAGAGACCTTATACATAAAGTGGTAGATTGATATAAAGTTGGAGCAAAGAGATTTGAAGATGTGAGAGTGATGTGGCCAACAGCCGAGGAATCCTCACGGACACCAGAAGCTGGAAACGGCAAGAAACAGATTTTTCTCCAGAGTTTCTGAAAGAAGTGTGGCCCTGTTAACATCTTGATTTTGATCCAGTGATACTGATTTTGAATTTCTGTCCTCCATAACTAAGAGAAAATATGTTTCTGTTCTTATGAGCCACCCAATGTGTAGTAATTTGTTACTATAGGAAACTAATACAATGGTGATTCATCATTCATCAAACTATACATACACTTATGATTTGTGATTTTTTATGTTTCTGTTACACCTCAGTAAAGAGTTTACTAAAAATTAAATGCGTAAAGAACAGGCTTAAGTGATGTATGAATTTCTTCAATAAATATTAATAAAGATTTTATTCTATCCAGAATTTCTGCTAACTACTGGGAATTTAATGATGAGAAAAATGAAAAATATCCCAGTCCTAGTGGAAAAGGCAGGTTAAACAAACAGCTATAGAGTCTAAGTTGCTTTGTTAAAGACTTAAGAGCAGGTAAGAAAAATCTGAGGCCTGAAGTATGTTAGTAGACAAAGAAGAAAAGTGAAGTTCTCCCTAGTACAGGAATTTACTTACAAAGGAAATTATCTACAAAGGATAATCAGATAACCACTGCACTGGAGAAATTAAAAGCTCAGATTATAGGAGACAGAGTAAATTACAGGGAACTAAGTATTCATCAATTTTCTTATATCTTCTTCTAGAGTGTAGAGCTGTTACTGGAAAATAGCTCCCCTTCCGGAACTACAATTCTTAGTCACCTTTCTTCTAAGCAAGGCCATATGTCCTATTCTTACCAACAAAATATCATATTCTTATCAACAAAAAGAAATAATTTGACTAACATAGTAATAATGAAGTCTGCCTTAACTCTTTAGTCCTTTGTCTGCCAAGAGGATGCAGAAGACTCTGGGATCCTAAATAAATCTTAAATCAAGAAGATGCAAGAGGAAGTGACACCAATAAGATAGCTGACTAGAAGTTCCTAACACTCAACCTCCTCCCCGGCCATCACACAAAAGGACCAAAGAAACAAATAAATAACCACATTTCAACTAAAATATATGAAAGAGAGCCCTGGAGTACAACAAGGAAATGGCAGAGACCATGTGGATCACGGAGACTCAGGACGGCCATATAAAAAAGGGAACGGAACACTCTCTGCCTTTACCATCTTTTCTCTCCTAGTGGGATGAGGTCAGAGCCAGGGCAGACTCTCCTTACAGAGAAAAGGTATGCAGGAGGCCCTCAGCAACACAAATTAAAATGTGGACACCCACAATCTTTGCTCCTGGAGATCACTGTAGTCCTTACAGGTCCTAGGCCCAGCCTGAGGAGTTGCCTGGAGTTCACATGTCTATGTTACTCCAAACAAGGAGCTCACATTGTGTCTCATCCTGCCCCATTATCGAAGCTGCTGCAGTGTAATGACATCTTGAGACTGAAGCCACTGCTAGGGTGCCTTCTCATTTGGGGGCCAGTAGCCACTCTATCTTCCCATATCCTAGGCTTCACTGCCACTACACCACACCTACTAATGGTAGCGCACCATTCTGCAGCTGAGCACCTACAACTTCTAACCCCATGGAAACAAACTGCCAAGAAGGCACTCCATCTTTCCATCCCAGTGACTGCGGTATCTTGGCTCCGTCTACTCAGAGCCTAGGACCAGCACAACAGCTGTAACCTTAGCACCTGAGCCCATGTGGCAGCACCCTGTTCCCCAAGGAACAGGCACTCATGCCCAGTGATGAGGCTGTACCCAAGCTAGCACAGCAGCCTTACAAACTCCTGCAGCCGAAGACATTTTCTTATGAGGAAATCCCCCTATATGGGACTTCATGGCTGTATCTTGCTGCTCGGACTATCAGCATATTTCTCAGAATATTTCTCAACCTTGCACACCAGGAAAGAATGGGATAATATATTCAAAGTGCTGAGAGAAAAAAATAAAACTTCTAGTCAAGAACAGTATAGTCATCAAAGTTATTCTTCAAATATGAAGGAGAAGTAAAGTCTTTCCCAGACAAGCAAAAGCTGATGGAATTCATCACCACTAGAAGAGCTGTACAAGAAATGCTTAAAAGATGGTTTTAAAGGATGTTAATTGCCACCATGATGTGAAAGGATGTTAATTACTACCATGAAAGTATTTAAACTCACTGGTAGAAGTAAACTCATAATTAAATTGAGTGCTACATTATTGTAGTGGTGGTATACAGTATGAAGGTTAAAAGTCAAAATGGTCAACAACAACCATAGCTACAATAAGATTTTAGAAATAAACCACATAAAAGATGTGAATTAAGACAAGAAAATTATAAATTGGGTTGAAGGGTAAAAGTCTAGAATATTTGCAGGCAATCAAAGTTAAATTGTTATTAGCTTAAAATAAACCTTTAGAACTATAAGATTTGTTATGTAAGCCCCAGAGTAACAAAAAAGAAAAAAGTTACAGCATATATGCAAATGAAAAAGAGAATGGAATAAAACCATGAAACCACAAAAGCAAACAGAAGAGAGGAAGAAAGAAACAAAGACCTACAAAATAACCAGAAAACAATGAACAAAATGGCAACAGTAAATCCATAACTATCAATAATAACCTTCAATATAAGTGTATTAAATTCTGTAATTAAAAGATGGCTGAATGCATTTTAAAAACATACAACTATATACTGCTTACAGGAGACTTACTTCACCTGTAAGGACACATATTGACTAAAAATAAAGAAGAGAAAACTATATGCCATGCAAATGGAAATCAAAAGAGAGCAAAAGTAGCTATACTTAGATCAGATAAAATAGACTTTAGTCAAAAACTGTAAAAAGAGACAAAGATGGTCATGATATGATGAACGGATCAATTCAGTAAGGGGATATAACAACTACAAATATATATGAATCTCAAACCAGAACACCCAGGCATATAAAGCAAATATTATTAGATGTAAAGGGAGAGACAGACTCTAATGCAATAATAATAGAGGACTTCGATATCTCACTTTTTGCAAAGGACAGATCATCTAGACAAAAATTCAGCAAAAAAAAAAAACAACAAATATAAAGCGCACTCTAGATCATGTGGACCTACCAGATATTCACAGAACATCCCACTCAACAGCTGAAGAGTATGCATTCTCCTCATCAGCACATGGAAGTGTCTTCAGGGTAGATCAGATGTTAGGTCACAAAACAAATCTCAGCAAATCTGTAAAAATCAAAATAAAGTATCTCTTTTGACCATGATGGAATAAAACTAGAAATCACTAACAGTAAAAACTTTAGAAACCACTTAAATACATGTGAATTTAACAACACACTCCTCTATAACAAATGGACTAATGAATAAGTTAAAAAGAAAATTCAAACACTTCATGAGACAAATGAAATTGGAAACACAGTATATGAAAACTTATGGAATACAGCAAAAGCAGTTCCAAGAGGGAAGTTTACAGCAATAAACACCTACGCCATAAAAGACAAAAAAATCTCAAATAAACAGTCTAACCTCATCCCTCAAGGAACTAGAACAACAAGAACAAACACAAAATTAGTAGAAAAAAGAAATAAATGAGAGTGGATATAAGTGGAATAGTGACTAAAACAATACAGAAATCCTTGAACAGAAACAAACCTTTAATTAGATTAACTTAGAAAAGTAGATGGAAGGTTCAAATAAAATCAGAAATAAAACAGTATACAACTGATGTCACAGCAACACAAAGGATTATAAGAGACTATCATGAACAACTACATGCCAACATATACATACACAACCTACCAAAATTGATTTATGAAAAAGTAGAAAATCTGAAGAGACCAATAGTGAGCAACAACATAGAATCTATAATAAAAAGTCTCCCATCAAAGAAAAGCTCCAGATATGATGGCTTCACTACTGAAATCTACCAAACATTTAAAAGATGTTATCAGTACTTTTCAAACTATTTCAAAATAATTGAAGATGACAGAATTCATCCAAACTCATTCTACAATGCTGGCATAACTGATACAAAAACCAGTCAAGGACACAACAAAATGTGAAACGACAGGACAATATCTCTGATAAAAATAGATGCAAAAATCCTGAAGAAAATACTAGCAAACCAAATTCAACAGCACATTAAAAAGATCATTCACCATGATCAAATGGGATTCATTCTAGATAATACAACCTACATAATACAATAAATGTGATATAGCACATTAGCAGGATCAAGGACACAAGCTAATCTATCACTTTGATAAACAGAAAAAGTATTTGACAATATTCAACAATGCTGTTTGATTAAAACTCTCAACAAAATGTACCTCAACACAATAAAGGCCAAAAATGATAAACTACAGCTAACTGGAGAAAAGTTGAAAGCTTTTCCTCTAAGATCTGAAACAAGACACAGATGCCAATTTTCACCACTTTTATTCAACATGGTACTAAAGTCCTAGCCAGAGAAATTAGGCAAGAAAAATAAATAAAAAGGATCTATTTGGAAAGAAGGAAGTCAAATTGTTTCTATTTCATGATTTTATACATAGATTTTATATAAAGGTTCAACCAAAAAGCTCTAAGAAGTGATAAATAAATTCAGTAAAGTTGCAGGATACAGCATCAACCAAAAATATCAGTAGCATTTCTTTTTTTTAATAACTTTTATTTTAAGTTCAGAGGTACATGTGCGGGTTTGTTACATAGGTAAACTTGGGTCATGGGAGTTTGTTGCACAAAATAATTTCATCACCCAAGTACTTATTTGTTCTATTGGCTGCAGGGTGACTATAGTTAATATTGCATATTTCAAAATAATTAGAGGAAAGGATTTTAAAAGTCCTTACCACAAACTAATGATCAATGTTTTAGATAATGAATATGCTGAATACCCTGATTCTATCATTACTGAATATATGCATGTATTGAAACATCACACTGTGCCCCATAAATATGTGCAATTATTATGTGACAATTAAAAGCAAAATAAAACTTTTCAAAAATAAAGATGGAAGAAACCTGGGTTGCTCAATCTCTGATGGGTGACCAGTCACCAACCATAACACTACTGAGCATAGGTACATGAGCAGATGTATCATTTCATGTGGCTAAGTACCTAAAATTTTATGATATTTTGTTACATTAGCTAGAATTACTCACACTAATAACAAAGAGAGTGAGATATAAGCCTGGGTAGAATAATCAATTTTAGAATGATGTTAAGTCTTACTAAGAAATCTCAACTTTGCTAAAAGGACAATGGAAAGATTGAGGTATTTTAGGAGGTTTAATGTTATATATTTAGACTAAGCAATTTGATTGATTACAGAAAATGTATTACAAATAAAAAATCATAAAGATAATGGGATAAGTTGATGACACCTATTGCATCAATCCAGTGTGTAATGAAGTTGGGCTAGTTGAGGATCATAGTAAAATAGAATTGAACAGACTCAGAAGTAAAGTTTATATAGATAATGCCTATTACTTGACTACATTTGACAGTAAGGGAGAAACAAAATTGGTGCAAAATTTTCTTGCTTGAGGAGCTAGCAAGACAACACACAACTCCAGGAGTTCACTCATTTAAAAAATGTCTTTATGAATTGTTACATAAGGGAAAGATAAGTTGAATATTGTCCATAATGAATTTGAAGTGTGCATATGAAAACAAGTGGAGATGCTCAGTGGGTAATTGAATATATAGAAAAATATACAGAAAAAAAAAGCATGCTATTAAAAAAAAAGTACCTTTAACACCTTCTCACAGGAGAATGACAAAATTCCCCCTAAAACCAGAAGCCATTTATTTAGTGAAATAGCTTGGTGGGTCACATTTTTGTAAGTGTTGAGCAACAAGCAGACCCATTACAATGGGTCAAGAAGTGTATTAGTCAAGGCCACAGAAGAAAACATAAAACCTATTTGGCAAAGGTTTTCAATATAATATGAGAATCAACTATCTATAAAAATCTTGGCAGGATTAAATGAGGCATCCTACCACCAGAGCCAGCAGGAAGCTTTATTACTCTTGGCCTGGAGAGACAAGTAGAGGGTTAGAAATTGTTGAGAGCTAGAGCCATAAAGGGACCTACAAGGTATAAATACTCAAGGATAGATTACTAGAAGAATTCTAGTGAAGTGGCAGGGAGGAGAAACTGAGTAAAATCCAGACCTTTCTCTCCTTTTTCCCTCTAATCTCCTGCCAGCTCCTTTTATTCTCCAATCTCAATAAAGGCTAGAGGCAGAAAAGCCCAGATAATGTAGCCATGATAATGAGCCAACAGGGGCCTAGAATAGAAAAGGGTGGAGAATGAAACAAACAACTAAAGAAAACTTCAAGAGAAATCAATGGGAAATGATGACCTGGGGACAACGGACATGATGTAATAGCTGATTTCAAGAATTTAGTGTATAAATGGGAAGAGACGAATTTATAGTTGGGAGACGATGTGTTAACAAAGTTAGATACTTAAGAGAGAAAGTTGAAGGAATTCATACTAATGGGAATGGGTTTGGTTTTACAAAGTAAGAAATGAATTTATACAGTACATATATACATATCCTAAGAGCCCATGTAAAGAAGAAAATCCAAATATCTTGTTCTAGGGTGTGAGAATGATCATCAAGACTGTTTTCTGTGCTTCCTTCCCCTTATCATTACATAGGTCCATAACGGTTAAATCTCCTTACTGTCCAACTGTACAAGAAGGGACCTAATTCTGAGTGGTCTATTTCGGTTCATTTCTATGCAAATTATCCGGCATTAAAATTCAATTTAAAAAATTAGCTCAGCTCCTATCGTGCCACCAGGATGATTTAAATTCTGTTTTTTCTTAAAAGAAAAGGAGCAGAACATCTCTAAATCTTTGTATTTCAAATATTTGGTTTCAGTTTTGGGTCTGGTTCTCAACACTGACCGCTAGTATTAACATACAGTTTATTATAGAGGAAAGTTGTGTGAAATTTTCTATAACAATAGTCACAACAACATATAATGAAAAGAAAAAAATGCAACATCAACTAGGATGGGATGCTGGCATCGACAGTTTATTTTTACTCCTGGTATTACAACCTATATTTTCACTGTTTAAAAAAAAATAATTCAAGTTCCACATGAACCTAGCGGCACACTAGCAATATGACAACAACGTAGCCACTTCTCTCAGTAAAACAAAAATTTTACTACTTTTTGTGGTGCCTTGCAGACTCATTTTTTTCAGAAACTGCTTATCATTTGTTTGTTTATAATATTCAAGATACCCATAGGTGATATGGAATGAAATGACAGCCAATTGTATTCATTAGATTTTGCTCCATATTAAGCCACCTCAAAATTTATTGAATTAAACTAGGAACCATTCTATATTTTATATTTGTTCATAAAACAGATGAGTACCTTTTCTGGTCTGGACCAAGATGTTTGATCTCTACTAGGATATCTGGTAAGTCTGGGTGAGCTGGACAATCTATACTGACCACCCTCATATGTCTGGTAGCCTCCACGTTAGCAACATGAGCTGGTTTACTGTCAGCCAGGCCCCAAATTCTCTCCACATGGTCTCTCATCTGTCATCAGCTGGAGCTGACTTATACCTGAATGAGAGCTTGTTTTACACTATCAGGGGTTTTGTGAGGTAGTTATTATACACTTGGTGGCTTGAAATCTGCCATAGTGGGAGTATTTGTACCACAGACATTGGAAAATACTACAAATCAGAACCTTCTCTGCCCCCTTTACCCCAAGAACCAGCTCCTAAACATTTACCAGGACATCATTGCTTCTTGTCTTCCAAAAGACTGGCTTAGGCTCAATTCCATGGTGGCCTCAGTATTCCAATAGTAACAAGAGGGCAGTCCCAATGCAAAACTCTCTTGTGCTATTATTCCTTTCAGCAGAACAAGACACATGGCCAAGTCCAGAGTCAGTGCAGAATACCACCCATCAATTTAAAGGAACCAACGATTGATTCACAGAGTAACTGCGATGAATCTCAAAGGCATTATGTTGAATAAAAGAAGTCAGTGTCAACAAAAACATATGTATAACATTCTCATTTTTTAAAAAAAGTTTTATGGTATTTTTGAAAGGTAAAAAGTAACCACCTCGCAGCTTGTACACTCATTTATTCAGTGAATCAATAATATTCTGTGGGCATCTACTATTTGCGAGGTTCTGGGCCAGGTGTTGGGGTGATGATAGTGATCCTAAGACACTCAGTTTTTCCCCACGAGTCCCACAGTCTTGGAGTGGAGATGCAGGAAGGAGAGAGAAACAAAAACATGTAAGACAATCAAACGAGCAAATTAAAAGTTTAATGAGTGTTACAAAGGTAGTAAATAATGTGAGATGAGAAAAAACGAAGGAGTGAAGAGGGTGGAATGGTGCTCAGAAAAAGCCTCTCTCTGCTCTGTGTAATGAATAGTCTTTTATTTAGTTCCAGTGAGAAGGATATACAATAGAAGAGCCGAAGGAAACAATATTCAGGCAGACAAGAGAGAAATGGAAACTCCCTGAAGTGGAAATGGATTATGTGTTTCAGAAAATGAAAGGAGGAATTTAGTGAATGACCAATGAGTGAGAAGAGATGAAGCTGAAGGTTAATATGTAAAATACAGGATATCAAGGGCTCATTATGGAGACTGGATTATATTTCTAGAGCAATGGGGACTATGATGGTCCCTTGGTGTCTATGGGGAATTGGTTCCAAGATCCCCGCAGATACCAAAACCCATGGATGCTTCACTCCCTGGTATACAGTGGTGTAGCATTTGCATATAACCTACGCACATTCTCCCATATACTTTTAAATCATCTCTAAATTACTTATAATATCTAATACAATGTCTACATATCACTTCGTTTAAGTGAATTCAATGTAGTACTTGGTGTGTTGCAAATTTCAGTTTTGATTTTGAAGATTTGTGGAATTGTTTTTTTCTAAATACTTTTGATCTGTGATTGATTGAATCCATAGACACAGAACCCATGTATACAGAGGAATGACTGCATGTTTATCATTTTAAAGTTGTTTGACTTATTTATCTTATTTTTAAAGATTTATCTTATTTTTAAAGACTGCTCTGAGCATTCAGGAGAAATTGACTGGAAAAAAAATCAGTGCAGAGAGTTGGAGATTATTAGAAGCCCTTTGAAACATTTAAGGAGAAAGAAAGGGAAGGTTTAGACAAGGGAAATTGTAATAGAAAGCTTTGATGGAAGTGGGAGTGAGAAAATGGAAGGAGCGAAGTTTCTGGCTGAAGCCGCTGCGGGAATACAAATGCCGTTACCTGGGTTAAGGGAGACTAAAGGAGGACTAGACTTGGAAACAGAAGAACTGAAATGCCTGTGAAAATTAAAC
The DNA here is from genome assembly GCF_029281585.2 of Gorilla gorilla gorilla. Classification (NCBI taxonomy): domain Eukaryota; kingdom Metazoa; phylum Chordata; class Mammalia; order Primates; family Hominidae; genus Gorilla; species Gorilla gorilla. The sequence continues at coordinate 32,286,454 of NC_073238.2, read as the reverse complement.
AGAAGATGTGAAGAAGAAACGTGGTCTATCAGTCCGGGCTAAAGATTGGGCTCCTTTCCTCAATTAAGCTCATCAAATTTCCTGGGCACTCACTCTGTGTCACAATATTTACTTTTGTCTTTGTCGCCTGCTCTTCTCTGTAGATTTCCTAAGTCTTTCTACAGCTCTAATGGGCTATGTTTCCATAACATCCCAAAGCAAGCTATTTTTATATCTGGGCAGTTTTACCCACTTATGTCTGTTGTATGGTCAAGTACTGTGTAGTGATAATTAAAATATTGGATAATTTTGGCAAAATATTGTGTTGTATGGAATTTGAAAACCTTTGACATAAAGATTTTCAAGAAAAGGAAGAAGTATAAGATTAGAGAAAACAAAATTCTAATTTTCTTAGACCCATTGCTGGATTTACATTTCTTTGGATCTAGTTTTCTTCAGGCCCCGTGCATGTGTGCTAGTGCTTACTGGCACAGTCACTTTAGATAAGGACAAAGCAAGCATAGAGGCAGAACATTAAATGAGGGTAAATGTAGTTGTTGCAAACTTTGAGGTCACTACACTTCTGTCTCACGACATATGTTCTCATTTGCAATTATGGGTAAACAATTTAAAAGTTCTTACCATCTTGATATGGGGGAGAAGCAACCAAAATACTGTTAATAACTACCATAGCAAGATGAATTCACTTAACGAAGTTTGTTTTTTAATTGGCTTTTGCAATTCATGAGATTGGCTATCTGAGACTTTGGGGAGTATCATGATATTTAAATAGTTCCTTTATAGACTCCTGTGATTCCCTTTTTTAAATTATTTTTTAAAAAGTTTTGGAAGCTTCTCCTCTTCACCCTTTTGTTACTTTCCTGAGATTTATCTCAAAATTGGTATGTGGAATTTAATCGCATCAAGCTTAAAAGCTACTATACATGTTGCCATTCAGAGAGATAAAGGGATTCTGGGCTAAAGCTATTACCAAATCAAGGCAACCTGGGTTTTTGAGCATGAGGACTTGGGGTTTGGGTGTGAGAGCCTAATATAAAACAAAATAGTGAATTACTACTGATTATTGTTACTGCTAACACAAGCATGGGATTGAAGTAGCAAGATAAAAGTGAGCATGCTGATGTATACTTCAGAAAGAGCAGGGAATATAATTGGGCACAACTTTGTTATTTTAGAGGTAGGAGGATGACTTGAGGCCAGGAGGTCAAGGCTGCCGTGAGCCATGATCACATAGTTGCACTACAGCCTGAGTGATAGAGCAAGACCCTGTCTCTTAAAATAATAATAATACTAATAAAAATTTAAAGACCAGGTAGACATCCTTAGATAGAGGTTTTCCGTAATCAGATCCTTATTTAAGCAATATATAGCAGTTATACGTATGTTCTTTGTGCATTCAAACCTTCAGACTACCAGTGTGCCTTGTGACACTAACTTTAGCACTAAATTGTAGCTGCTTCTAACACAAAGTTAGGATTATAATATCATCTACTTTATAGTATTGTAAGGATAATAAGGTAATTATTGGTTACATATCACTGCAAGGTAACAAAATAAATCTCATCATACATTCGCATATGTTCTCTTACCCATTATACATGTTTTTAGAACTTAACCCTCTCTGTCAGACTTATTTTATTACCTATAAAGTTTTGTGAGTCAAATATTATGAGAATATTTTCTAAAGATATACAAATAGAAAACAAACGTAGCAAAAAAATTGATCTAACAGATAATAACAATGGACCCCTATTAGATTAATAAAGAGTGAAACAAAAGGATATTACTAAATAAGACAGAAAATTTGAAAACATGCTATTTGGTCAAAAATTACTGAACAACTTTTAGAAAGCAATTTGCTGTATTTATCAAATTATGTTCATATTCATGAGCTGATAATTGTATTTCTAGGAGTCTATCTTGAATAATTTCTTCCCTAATTCTGTAACATAAAATTAAATGCATATATATATATATGTACATTGGAAATGATGAACTGTAGAAAATATAGCCTCATGAAGAAATGGGTAAAGCAAGTCATAAGGAGAAAATAAACTGTTGATTTTCTCAGTGCAAGAGTGTCATCTGAACACCTACTATCTACCCACAAAAACTGAAAATTGAAATTAAAAAATTAATAAACTGTCATCTGAAACAGACTGACATTGTTTCCTCATTCTGAGAAAACGTTGCTCCACTCACATAATGACCTAGAATAATTCTGACTTCAAAATTTGAAAAGGGTCATATAAGAAGGAAAAATTATAGGCCAATCTCGCTCAAAAACAAAAATACAAAATTCCTTTAAACACAGAGCAATACAAATTCAGGAAAATAGAATAATAAAATAGTATCCATTTGAGATCACACAACAATGCAATGTTGATGATGAACTGAATGAACATTTGATAATAATTTAATACAATTCACTGTATTAACAGAATAAAATAAAAACTGTATATATAATATATATATAGTTACTTCAATAGGTGCAAAAACTGTTTAAAAATAATAATTATTGTTGTAAAGAAAACTTTCATAAAGAATATAAAAAGTATATATGGCTGAAAAGTTTAATATCAGCCATAAGCACACAATGCTATCTAGGAATGACACTGTTATCTACTCCACTTATTTGAAATATCAACGCTGAAGGCAAAAATAATTTTAACAAAAAAGCCAAAAATGTAAACATAAAGTAGAAGGAGGTGAGGTTCACAGCACATGAGGTGAGGAGGTGAGGTTTACAGCACATCTAATTCAAAAGGACTTTAGAGGCCAACTAGTTGAGTGGTTATCAGATTCATCTGATCATCAAAATCCCTGGAATTTTTTTTTCCTTTTCAACTTTTATTTTAGATACAGGGGATAAATGTGTAGATTTGTTACAGGGGAATCTTGTGTGATGCTGACACATGTGATGGGATCCATACTCCAAACCTCACATACTGAGTATGGATCTCACAGGTAGTGAGCATAGTACCTGATAGGTGGTTTTTAAACCAAGCTCCCTTTTCACCCTCTAGTAGTCCACAGTGTCTACTGTTACCATATTTATATTTGTATGAGCTCAATGTTTAACTCCTAGTTATAGGTAAGAACAAGCAGTACTTGGTTTTCTGTTCCTGAGTTAATTTGCTTAGGATTATGGCCTTCAGATCTACCCATGTTGCTGCAAACAACATGATTTTATTCTTTTTTATAGCTGCATAGTATTCCATGGTGTATATTTACCATTTTTATAAATCCAAACTATTATACCACTGATGGACATCTGGGTTGATTCCATGTCTTTGCTATTGTGAATAGTGCAGTGATGAGCATACAAGTCCATGTGTGTTTTTGGTAGAATGATTTATTTTCTACTGAATATATATCCAGTAAAAATGGTAAAAGAAAAAACACCCTACAAAATATAGTGTTATGCCACCAAAAATGATAAAGTAAGGAGCTAATCTAAAATCCCTCTTCCATAAAGAAATGAAAAATTGACAAAAATTTACAGAGCCACTGTTTCCATATCCCAGAGATTAAGGAAAGGCTTACAGCAACCCAGGGAACATTTATTAAAGAAAAGTAGTTTGGTTCTTAACAGTAAATACTAAAAAGAGCCCGTTAGGTTGAAGTAAAAGTCCTAGACAGTAACTTGAATACATATGAAGAAACAAAGAGGACTAATAAAGGTAAATGCATATGTAAATGTAAAATACATAAACATATATTTTATTTGTAATACTTTTTTCTCCTACCTGATTTAGAAGATAACTTCACAAAGAAACACCTACAAATCCACTTGTTGTTCAGCACAACATGTATAAAGATGTAATTTGTATGACAATAACAGCCCGGAGAAAGGGTAAAAACAGAGCTATATGGAAGCAAAGTTTTAAAAATATTATTGAAATTAAGTAGATATTAATCCAAACTTGATTGTTATAAGTTAAGGTGATAATTCTAAGCCCCAGGGAAACCACTAATACGAGATAATTAAAACGATATACTAGCAAACATACGTTTAACATGAAAGAAGACTATAATAAGAAAGAGAAACAGAAAAGATACAAGACATATAGAAACAAATAACAGAGTAGAAGATGCCCTACCTTATTATTGACTAAATGTAAATAGATTAAATACTTCAATTAAAAGGCAGATATAAGCAGAATGGATTGAAAACATGACTTATCTATATGACGCCTATAAAAAACTCACTTTTGATTCAAACATACAAATAGGTTGACAGAAGATTCATGAAAAAAATATACAGTATGCCAACAGCCATAAGCAAAAGAGACTTGGAGTGGATATATCAACATCAGATAAAATGTACTTTATAACAAAACATCTTTATATATATATATATATATACACACACATATATATACATACACACACACACATATATATACACACACACACACACACACACACATATATATATAATAATACTTTCAGTTTTAGGGTACCTGTGCACAACGTGCAGGTTAAATATGTCTACATGTGCCATGTTGGTGTGCTGCACCCATTAACTCATCATTTAACATTAGGTATATCTCCTAATGCTATCCCTCCCCCCTTCCCCCACCCCACAACAGGCCCCGGTGTGTGATGTTCCCCTTCCTGTGTCCATGTGTTCTCACTGTTCAATTCCCACCTATGAGTGAGAACATGCGGTGTTTGGTTTTTCGTCCTTGTGATAGTTTAATAGAGAGAGAAGGACATTGTGTAATCATACAAGCATAAACCCATCAAGAAGATTAAACAATTTTGTACACATGTGTGTATGTGTTTATTTATTTCATTAAATGGCAACAGAGTCCTAAAATACATAAAGAAAAAACTTATGTAATTCAAGGGAGAAATAGACAGTTTCACAATAATAGACAAAAATTTTAATACTTTTAAGTAGAACACTAAGATAGAAAATCAGCAAGGAAATAAAAGACTTGAAAAACTCTGTAAGTCACCTAGACTTAATGTATTTATAAAACACTCCACCAAACAACAGTAGAATACAGTTTCCTCAAGTGCACATAGAACATTCTCCAGGATAGACCATGTATTAGGCCCTAAACCAAGTCTCACTAAATTTAAAAGGATTAGAATCACGCAAACTATGTTTTCTGATTACAATGGAATCAAATTAGAGATCAGTAACACGATAAAACTTGAAAAATTAACAAAATAGTGAAGTTCAACAACATATTCCTAATATCCATTGGACCAAAGAAAGAATTACAAGGCAAATTATAAAATGCTTTAAAATGAAAATGAAAACACAGCATACCAAAACATATGTAAATCTTTGTGACTTTGGATTAGGTAATAATTTCTCTGATTTGACACCTGAAACACAAGTAACCAAAGAAAAATAGATATTTAATTTTATCAAAATTAAAAACTGTTGAGGTTTAAATGACACAAACTAGAAAGTTCAAAGAAAACTCACCAAATGAAAAATAATTGTGAAGTTATGTCTGACATGGGTCTTGTATCCAGAATATATAAAGAACTCTCAAAAATAATAACTAAAGACAAATAACCTACTTAAAAATGGGCAATGGATTTGAATAGACTTTTCTCCAAACAAGACATGCACATAACCTTAACCACGTAATATTGCTCAACACCATTAGTCATTAATAAAATGGAAATTTAAACTACAATGATATACCAATTCACAACCATTAGGATAGCTGTAAGTAATTTAAAAAATGGAAGATAACAAATGCTGTCAAAATTGTCAAGAAATTAAATTCCTCATCTATTGCTTGTAAGAATGTAAATTAGTATAGCCACTCTGGAAATCTGTTTGGTAGTTCCCCAAAAAGTGAAACATATGCCCCAGAAATTCCAATTCTAGTCAGAGTTCATAGGTTTTTATTCCATTTCAGAGAAACAAGATGTTTATCCAAAAACTTGTACACAAGTATTCATAGCAGCAGTACTATCGACAATCAAAACTGAAAACAACCTAAATTCCCATCAACTGATGAATGAATAAACAAAATTTCTATATCCTTACAATGGAATATTACATAGCTGTAAGAGGGAATACAGTATTCATACATGCCATAACATGGATGAAACTTAAAAACAATATGCCAAGTTAAGGAAGCCAGACACATTATTATTATGTCATATCACTTATTAGAAATGTTCAGAATAGGCAATTCCAAAGAGTCAGAAAATAGTTTAATGGTACCCAAAGGCTGCATTTAGGGAGAATGGGAAGTAAATGCTAATGGTTGCAGGGTTTCTTTTGGGGTTGTGGAAAATGGTTTAGAGTTAGACAGTAGTGATAGCTGCATAACCTTGTTAACATGATAAAATTTACTGAATTGTACACTTTAAAAGGATAAATTTCATGGCAAATGAATTATAAATCATTTTAAAAGAGAAGTAAACAATATTCATGATTTTTTTCTTTAAAAGAAAACAGTATGAACTTCCACTTCCAGCCATGAGGTACTACTGGATTTAATTTCCCTTCATAATCAACAAGAAAACTGGATAAAATATATCACTACATTGTGTTTAAGCATTAGTCTACATGCAACACAAGACTAAGATCCTTGAAAGAATAAAATATAAGATTAATATTATGATCAACCTAGTTTCCTCCTTGGAGGTACTTTCTACATTTCAGGGCAGCAAAGGCAATTCAAAGCAGAGTACAGTTGACCTGATGAGTTAGAAACAGAAAATGGAGTTCAGAGAGTTGGCGATGGCCAAAATCCACATCCAGGACAACAACAACAACAAAACAGAAAAACTCTCCAGAAGTTTCTATGGGGCCCACGTGAGTTGTTATTGAATAGTAAGATGAATACACAAAGGCTAAATCTTCTAAAATCAAGGAAAAATTTTTGTAGAGCTATAAGCTGAACTGTGTGAGTTTACTCAGGAGACGTATGATGTCTGATCAGCCAGAGAAGACAGTCTTTTAAAAATACCCAAGACTGGCCGGGTGCGGTGGCTAATGCCTATAATCCTAGCACTTTGGGAGGCCGAGGCGGGTGGATTACCTGAGATCGGGAGTTCGAGACCAGCATGACCAACATAAAGAAACCCCGTCTCTACTAAAAATACAAAATTAGCCAGGCTTGGAGGCAGATGCCTGTAATCCCAGCTACTTGGGAGGCTGAGGCAGGAGAATGGGTTGAACCTGGGATGTGGAGGTTGCGGTGAGCTGAGATCATGCCATTGCACTCCAGCCTGGGCAACAAGAGTGAAAACTCCATCTCAATAAAAAATAACATAACATAACATAACATAACATAACATAACATAACATATAAAATAAAATAAAATAAAATATAAAATAAAATAAAATAAAAATACCCAAGACGTTAGTCGACCCTGGGCAATTCCTTAAATACCAGATAATTCCTTAATACTAAGGCTAAAGTAGCTTAGAGAAGCCTACTCTAAATCCATCCTAAAATATTTAAAAATAAAATGACATAATTAGCCTAGCCCACAAGTAACTTTGCGACTGAACAAAGACTACTACTTTTGAATAAAAAAAGAAAGAATCTAGCACTCAGAAATATTTTTAGTGTCCACCATTGATAAATGTAATAAAGCATAAAAATATACATCATGAGTAGAATTGGAAACTGATTCAAATAAGCTCAGAAATTACCAAGATGTGGAAATTAGAATAAAATAACTTTAAGAGAGCTGTCATAAATATGCTCAAGTATATAAATAAAAAATATAAACAGAATGAAGAGAGGAATGGAATATACTAACAACATCAAGATTTCATGAGGTGAAAAATGTTAGACACCACAAAGGAAATTATCAGTAAACTAGAAGACACAGCAATAGAAAATCTCTAAACCAAAGTACAGAGACAAAAATGTGAAAGGAAAAATTGAACAGAGTCACAGCAATATGCAAGAGAATGCCAACTGGCCTAACACATATGTAACTGGAGTTCCAGAGGAAAGGATAAAATGAGGACCAAAATGTTCTCAATTTGATTGAAAGTTATAATAAAAAAAGTCAAGAAGTTCTACCAACCTCAAGCAAGATAAATCAAAAGAAAATCACAAGAAGACATATCACAATTCATATGGGAAACTTGTCATACAGAAAATATCTTACGGTAGCCATGGATAAAAGAACAACCATATACTGAAAAACCAGGATTTGAATAACTGAATACTTATTATAAAACAGGATTAGAATTGTTAAAAAAACAGAATGAAAACAACAGTCAACACAATCATTTAAGTATGAAAAATATCCTTCAAAATGAAAGTGAAATGAAGACTTTGTAAGTCAAACAAAAGCAAGACATATCATGGTCGATATAATTCTACCACAAAAATGGAAAGTAAAGGAAGTCCCAAATTAATAAAAAAGTAGCAAGGTAGTAGATATAAACCCAACATATCATTTACATTATATGTAAATGGTATAAGAAGTCTACTAAAAGGCAGGCATTGCTAGAATGAACAATACAAGCAAAAGCCAACTATTTGCTGCCTACCTTGAATCCACTTTAAATATAAAGACACAGACTACTTAAACATAAAAAGATGAACAAAGATATACAATACAATGCAAATAATAATTATAAAGGAGCTAAAGCAGTCACATCAATATCTGACTCTGTAGATTTCAGAAGAAAAAATATAATCAAAAGTAAAGAGAAGCATGTCATATAAGGGGCTTAATCAATCATGAAGACATACCAATCCTAATCTGTTTGCACCTAATTTCAGAGTTTAAAATAGATAGAATCAAATATTTCTTATCAAATCAAATCCTCCACCTGACTTGAAAAGTAACATAAACATAAAAACCTACAAAAAATGTTTATAGCAGTTTTATTCATAATCACCAAAAACAGAGAAAAAGCAACCAAGAAGTCCTTCAATATACAAATGGATACACAAACTGTGGTAGAAATACAATGGGATACTATTCCATATAACAAAGAAAGAGCTATTAATCCATGCAACAACAAGAATGAATCTTGAATGTATATTGCTAAATGAAAGAAGACAGTTGAAAAGGCTACACATTGTACAATTTCATTTGTCTCATGTTCTGGGAAACGCACATCTGTAGGCATGGAAAACAGAAGAATGATTTCCAGGTCTTTTAGGAGGGGAAGTGGTTATCTGCAAAGGGGTGCACAGGGGAGTTTTGATCATGACACATCTAGACTGTATGGTACTAGAGTCTTGAGTTTTGTATTATGAACCTAGAGTCCCATTAATGCTCAAATTCTTTATTTGAACTCAGAAGTATAAATGTTTGCAAAATTATTTGGAGTCTCTTTACTAGAATCTACTCCATAGGATACAGCATTTCTATTGTATTAATAAAGCAGCTTTCACTTTTTTACTCTAGAATCCTTGCCCTAGAAACCAAGCATATGGCTCTTGTGAAGCTGTCAAAATGCCAAGGTGTTTGCCATGTAATATGCACAGTCACATGATGACTCCCCATCAATGTTTGACACTCCCAATAGTGCTTTTCTAAAGCTCTTTGGAAGCATAAAGAATCAGCTAACAAAATTACTCATTGCTTTTTAAAAAAAGTGTTACATCTCTTACAGAACAAAGCATTTCCATTAGGCCTGCTGCTTCTTCCATTTGTGAAATCCTCAAGGTGATGCACTATAGTTATTGTGGGCAAACAAATTGTCTCACATAATTATCCCTGATTAAGGTGATTTCTGCTATCACAACTCTCCTCTGGGTCTCTTGGTCACTACAGTCCAGTGACATCAAATTCCTAATTAGCTTGTAATAATCGTGATGGCTGTTCTTATATCAGTGTGCTGAGTATACTGATACTTCAGAGTGTAAAGGGTGAAGACTGAAGTCTGGAAAGACATGGGTTCTCTGTCTTTGTCCCTCATCCAATGGCTCCTGGTGAATTTTGTTTTCCTGGGTAGGTGCTGATATTTTACGGCCAAGGACAGAGATTGAGTCAGAACAGAACAGAGACCAGAGACGGTCAATTATCCTCCGTATTGTTTTAAATAAGTAGATGTTTTATGTAAAGACCTATTTTTAAAAAATTCTTGAAAATTTGAAGATGGATTAATGCATGTATACAGGGCTGTGCTCGGCAAACCTCAGTTCCCTCCTATTTTAAATTCTGTCAAATGAATCTTGCCTCAATATTTTTATCTCAGATATTATGACTGATAGATGAAGTGAAATAAATAGGTCCTACAGGCACTGCAAAGCAACAGCAGCAGCTCTGCAGTTGCCCATGGCTACCACCCACAGAGTCCTCGAACTCGCCCCTTCCAGTCGAGGTGTGGCTTTGGAGGAAAACTCTGCAGCCTTGATACTGCCCCAGGCAGAAGGCCTCTTCGCAGCCCTGGGGCCCGCAGAGGGCGGCGGCTGGCCAGGACTGGGTCACACGCTGCCGGGAACCATGCGCCCACACTCAGCCCCGACTTGAAGTGGGCTCGTCGGGGTCATCTCCGCTGGCCTCGGCCTGCTGCTCCTGCAGACCTGGGTGACTGCACTCGCAGCCCTGCCTGTGTTAGGGCTGCCCGCCTGCCAGCCACCGGCGACCAACAGTAGCTTTTTATAACTTAGATTTTCTATATTTTCCTTGCATATATTTTTGACTTTGATCATGTATTTTATTTAACCTGCTAACAGAATGTACCTACAGTAAGATTACAATAAAAATTACCATGGTCCATGACAAATTTACTTGTAAGTGCAGTGGGAAAAAAAGTTTAATAAAAACAACAGAGATATACAATATGTGGCTTTTCACACAGTCTTTTGTCTCCCATATTATTCCTATCATTTATTCTATATTTCTAAGGTTAAGTAATATTAAGATCAGGTACAAGCATTGTAATGTGCTTTTAATTATTATATATAAATGTATCCCATGACAATTACATTATTTCAAGCTATGTATAATTTTAATAATAATTTTACACACGTTGCTTTGAAAATGAGAGCGCATTTGAATATAATCAATAATCACAAAAATATTTACAGTGCAAATATTCTCAGCAAGATTTGAATTGTTGGTAAATTCAAAACATAGAATTAAATAGATGCTAGAGGAATTAGGAGAATGCAATGAAACAAGCAAAATTTTGTATAATTTTCATTTAGTTTATGTTAAGATGTTTTGAATTCAGATTAATCACATACCACGACATAATGTTTTTGGTTTTGTTTTTCTGAGACAGAGTCTTGCTCTGTTGCCCAGGCTGGAGTCAGTAATATGATCTCAGCTCACTGCAACTCCTGCCTCCCAGGTTCAAATGATTCTGGTGCCTCAATATCCCAAGTAACTGGTATTACAGGGGCATGCCACCATGCCTAGCTTTTTTTTTTTTTTTCAGTCAAGACAGGTGTTTGCCATGTTGGCCAGGCTGGCCTGGAACTCCTGGCCTCAAGTGATCCACCCACGTCAATTTCCCAAAGGGCTGAGATTACAGGCATGAGCCATGGTGCCTGGCCCTGATATAATGTTTGAAAGTAATGGGTGAATAGTACATTTGAGATACTAGAGACCTACTTGGAACATTAAGTGAATGTATCTTACTCTCTTCTTTCTTTTAAGAATGTATTCCTTACCATTCTATGCAATAGCTAACATACGTGCATATGTTCTTGGGCTGTCTACATGATATACAAATATTTGGATACATACAGAAACATAAACCACTCATCTAAAAGCTTTTCAATCTGACACATAAACTCGGGTTATTTGAAACTGGAATGCTAAGTGTTACTGAACAGCTTTTACTATGGTTCACGTTTGGTAGTATATGCTAATATCCTAAAAACAAAACAAACACCAAAAATACCTTGATTTTATAATCTAACTTCTCATGTCTAAATTAATCAATAAGATAATTTTTGTATTTTAACTGTATTATATTTTATTTTGATGCTGTGTAATTTCACAATGGATTAAATACTAGCTGATGCTCATCAGAGGTAAACAAGTGAATTATTATCCCATTAAGATAAATTTTGTTTCTGTTAAAGTAACATCTTATTTTAAATGGAGGAATTTACTAAATCAAGTGCTAAGATTTTATTTCTGCTAGTAAATGAAAGATATATGTAAAATTCAAATACATTCCATTACTCAAACTATTCTTTGTAATCATGAGAATATAGACAGCATATTTTACACAGAGCATACATACAAAGGCTTATCTTCATCGAATTACAAGTAAAATATAGGTATGTAAATATATATACATAATTTAGATATTAAATGACAGAATTTACTTATTTACCTGTGCATGACAGAATTTGATTCTATTATTCCAGGTACAGTAACTGGTTGAAAATGGGACATGAAGTAAACTAATAGTCTTAAAAGTGACTACATCCAGTGAATTCATTTTAACGTCTCCAAGCAAGGCAAGATCACCTTCTTGAGATAAGGAATGAGGGGTTACTTATTTTGGCCAAGTTGGCTCAGTGATCTGGGGAACCAAAAACTGTATGTACATGGATACTTGTTTTGTTCCCCCAACAAAAATATTGGGGAACCCATTATTTCCCAATTCATGCTTTTATTTTCATGTAAGAGAAGTTGATGCTCCAGAATCTAAAATTTTAATTAACCAAATACAATGTTTCTAAAGATAAACATTTCCTTAGAGTTAAGCCGGCCAGGCAAGGTGGCTCATGCCTGTAATCCCACCACTTTGGGAGGTCGAGGCGGGCGGACTGCTTGAGGTCGGGAGTTTGAGACCATCCTCGCCAACACGGAGAAACCCTGTCTCTACTAAAAATACAAAAATTATCTGGACCTGGTGGTGTGTGCCTGTAATACCAGCTACTAGGGAGACTGAGGCAGGAGAACCACTTGAACCAGGGAGTGGGAAGTCGCAGTGAGCCAAGATCACGCCACTGCACTCCAGCCTGGTGACAGAGCCAGACTCCGTCTCAAAAATAAAAAATAAAAAAAAAAAGATGGGAGGAAAAGAGAGTTAAGATAACAGAAAGATAGGGAATACGAAACAGAAAAAATCAATAAACCAAAATTAAATGTTTGGAAAGATAAAAAATTGGCAAATGTTTACTTAGGCTAAGCAAGAAAAAAAGAGAAGAAACTCAAATTACTAAAATTGGCAATAAAAGAGAACACATCACTGGCAGTATTACAAAACAAATATGATTAAAAGAGAATGCAATGAAAAATCTTATGCCGATAAAGTAAGATAGCCTAGATAGAATGAAGTCCTAGAATGACAGAAACTAAAATAGTCTAAAGAAGAAATTAAAACTATAAGTAGATCTATGGAAGGTTAAAACATTGGATTGCAATTTTAAAACCTTACAATAAAAATCTCATCTCAGCTAGCTTCCCAGGTGAATCAAACACTCTGAGAAATTAATATCAATTGTTCACCAACCCTTGCAGAAAATAAAAGGGCAGAGAACACTTCCCAATTCATTTTACAAACAGGGTTACTCTGACACCAAAACTGAATAACAAAACAATATAGACCAGTGTCTTTAATTGTTTTATAAAATCAAAAATCTTCAACAAAATACTGCCAAGCTGAATCCACCAACATATAAAATAGATTATGCACTGTGTGCAGATGTGATTGACCCCAGGAATGCACCATTGATTTAATATTTGAAAAATCAACGCAAGCACCATATTAACAGAATAAAAGACCAAAATATATGAGCATCTCAATAGACAGAAAGCATTTGAGAAAATATTACACATTTTCATCACGAAAACACTCCAGTTATTGACAGTAAGATAACTTCCTGAAACTAGTGGTAGTTACCTATGAAACCCACAGCTATCATTACACTCTGCAATGAAAGGGTGAATCCTTTCCTGGCAGGGTTAGTTACAAGAATGTCCACTCTTGCAAATTCTACTCAACATTATACTGTGGATTCTAGCGAGGTGTATTTAGTAAAGAATAGAAAATTGAAAACATCCTGATTGAAAAAAAATAAAATTATTTATATTTACAGGTGGCATGATCTCATATATATGTAATGCTAAGAAATTCAGTAAAACAGTATTCAAAATAATAAATTTGGCATGGTTTCCAGACATAAATGTAATACTAAAAATTAATTTTATTTCTATATACTGTCAATGAACTGCCTTAAAATGATATAAAAGAAACAATCCCATTTATAATAGCAACAAAACAAGTAATAAATTTAGAAATTAACAAGAGCAGTTCAAAACTAATACTCTGAAACCTCCAAAACATTGTTGAAATAAACTGAAGAAGAACTAAATAAATGAGAAGAGGTGGAGCGAGATGGAGGATAGAATCTCAGTGACTGCGTCTCCGTAAGAATATTACATTGAACCACCGTCCAACAATCCAAGCAAGATAATACCTTCACAAGAGCTAAAGAAAGCAGGTGACAGATCACAGAACCTGGTTTTAGCTTAAAAACAAGAGAACACACATTAAAGAGGGTGAAAAGACAGTCTTGCAGTGACTGCACTGCCCTTCCCTCAACCCCAGGCAGTGCAGTGCAGAGAATGTGTCCACCTCTTGCAGGAGGGACAAGGAAGGGTCCGTGGGACTTTGCCTTGGAGCCCAGTGCCAGCTCTGCTATAGTAAAGGACAGCACTGGGCAGAACCCCATGGCCTTTCGTTCCAGGCTAGTGCCCATAGATACAGCATTTAGACACGACTTGGTCTAAAAGGGAATCCATTACCCTGGTGGGACAAACCTGAGTCCTCACTTGCTTCACCACCAGCTGATTCAAGTGGCCTCAGGCCCCAAATAAATTTCAGTGGCAGGCAGGCCAGAGTCACTTTGGTCCTTGGGTGAGCTCCAACAACCAACGATGTGCTGGTCTGGGAGGCTGTGGGCTTCCTATGTGACATCAGCTGCAGTGACCAAAGGGCTGCCTGTGTTACCCCAATCCCAACTCCAGGCAGTGCAGTGCAGAGAGAATTCCTTCCCTATGCAAAAAAGAGGAGAACCCAGTATCAGCCCTACTACAGTGGACACAGTGTCAGGCAGAATACTGTGGCCCTGATCCTAGGCAGCAGCTCCCAGACACCTACAGACCCCCCTGCTGGGAGAAGGGATTCTGCCACCCTGGTGGGATGGACCCAAACCCAGGCCAGCTTCATCACCAGCAGACTAACCTGGCTTAGAAACCTAAATAAGTCAGCAGCAGTCAGGCAATATAGTGGCCACAGGACTCAGATAAACCCCAGTGCTGCTCTGGTCTGGGAGGCTGTGGGCTTCCTGTGTGTTGCGCCAGCTGCAGTGGCCATGAGAGTGCCCAAATCACATGAGAGTGCCCAGATTCACAAAGCTTGGTGCCCAGATTCCTTGTAAGGGGAAGAAGATGGACGTGAATGAAGAACTTTGTCTGGGAACCCAGGGAACCCGTCCCTTATCTTCTCCAAGTGTGTCACGGCCACCAGGGACCTCAGTCTGCAAAAGTCATGGTGAACCTGAGCTTAAGGTGCCCTCTGGTGCTGTAACAGCTGCAGTGACCACAGGCTTGGGGAACTCAACAGTCTTGAATTTCTTGGAATTTCTGGAAGACTGAAGGACAAGCACACACAAGAACAGACTGCAAAAACTGGAATAAATACACACTTATTCAACTCCCAGGCATGAACATATGCTCAAAAGCGTTAAGAACATTCAAGGAAATATGACCTCACCCAACAATAAATAAGTCACCAGTGACCAGAGCTAAAGATGTGAGACTCGGCTGGGTGTGGTGGCTCACACCTGTAATCCCAGAACTTTGGGAGGCTGAGGTGGGTGGATTACCTGAGGTCAGGAGTTCGAAACCAGCCTGACCAACAAGGTGAAACCCTGTCTTTACTAAAAATACAAAAATTAGCTGGGTGTGGTGGCAGGTGCCTGTAGTCCCAGTTATTTGGGAGGCTGAGACAGGATAATTTCTTGAACGTGGGAGGCAGAGGTTGCAGTGAGCCAAGATTGTGCCTCTGTACTCCAGGCTGGGTGATGGAATAAGACTCCATCTCACAAAAAAAAAAAAAAAGAAAAAAAAAGATGTGAGACTCTCCAGACAGGGAAGTAAAAATGGCTGTTTTGAGGATACTCAATGAAATTCAAATATAGAGAAGTAATTCAGAAACTTATCAAAGAAATTTAACAAACAGATAGAAGTAATTTAAGAAGACAGAAACCTCAAAGCTGAAAAATGCAACTGATGAACTGAAAAATGCATAAGAGGGCCTCAACAGTAGAACTAATCTCAGCACAATAAAGTTCATATATGAGAAATCCACAGCTAACATCATAATCAATGGGGAAAAGTTAAAAGCTCTTCTTCCAAGAACTGGAACAAGTGTGGCTACTTTTACCACTTTTATTCATCACAGTACTAGAAATCCTAGCTAGAGGAATTAGATAGGAGAATGCAATAAAAGGCATCCAAAATGGAAATAAAAGGAAGTCAAATTGTCTCTGTTTGCAGGTGACATAATCATACACATATGCAGAACCCTAAAGATTCCACAAAAAAACCTACTAGAAATAATAAACACATTTCATAAAGTTGCAAGATACAATATCAATATATAAAAATGAGTAGCACACCCATGTACCAATAGTGAAACACCTAAGAAAGAAATCAAGAAAGCTATTTTATTGCAGTAGTTACCCAATGCCCCCCAAAAAAGATACCTAGAGATAAGCTTAACAAAAAGGCGAACGACCCCACAATTAAAATTATAAAACACAGACGAAAGATATTAAAGCAGACACAAGTAAATGTAAAGATATCCCATGTCCAAGCACTAGAAGAATATCGTTAAAATATCTGTATCACCCTATGTGATCTACAGAATCAATGGAATCCATGTTAAATTAGGAAAGAGATTCTTCATACAGGGGGAAAAAAAAAAACCGGCCAGGCATGGTGGCTCATGCTTGTAATCCCAGCACTTTGGGAGGCCAAAGCGCCTGGATCACGTGGTCAGGAATTGGAGCCAGCCTGAACAACATGGTGCAACCCCGTCTCTACTACACACACAAAAATTAGCCGGGCGTGGTGGCGTACGCCTGTAATCCCAGCTACTCAGGAAGCTGAGGCAGGAGAATCGCCTGAACTCAGGAAGCAGTGCCTTCAGTGAGCCGAGATCGCACCAATGCACTCCAGCCTGAGCGACAGAACGAGACTCCGTCTCAAAAAAAAAAAAAAAAAAAAAAATCCTAAAATTCACACGGAAATGCAAAATACCTCAGATAGACAAAAGAATCTTGAATAAAAAGAAAAAAGCTGGCGGCATAACACTACCTGATTTCAAAATATACCACAAACCTAGTAACCAAAACAGCATGGTAGCGGCAAAAGAAAAAAAAACACGTAGGGGACAGACAGAGAGAGAGAGACAGAGATACACAGACCAATGACTTGACAGACATAGACAAATGAAACAGAATAGAAAACTCAAAAATAAATTCAAGCTTTTACAGTCAACTCTTTTAACAAAGGCACCAAAAACACACACTCGGGAAGGACAATCTCTTCAATAAACTGTGCTAGGAAAATCCAACACCCACAATACATCTAGGCTGTTATCTTACCATCTACTGAAAATAAAGATTTAAATGTAGGACACGAAACTATGAAACTACTAGAGAAGAAAACACAGCAAAATGCCTCGTGAAATTGGTTAGGACAAGGGATTTTCAAATACACATCAAAAACACAAGCAACAAAAAGCAAAAATAGACAAAATGCAGTTGCATTAAACTTAAACGCTTCTGCAAAGTAGCGAAAGCAATCAATAGAATGAAGAAACAATCCAGAGAACGGAAGAAAGTATTTGCAAACTATGCATCAGGCAAGGGGTTAATACAACACAAAATATATAAAAAACTCGAACTACTCAAAGCAAAAACACAAATAATTTGATTTAAAACTCAGAAAAAGATCTACCCAAAAACTTTGTCCCCCACCTTCTTTTCTCAACCACCTTTGGCCCCCTCCCTCTCGCCACCCTTTTTCTTCATCTACCCCAAAACATTTTCCCACTATTTTTCCCCGTCATTTCGCAAAGCCTTCTCTACTCTCCTGCTCACCACCCTTTCCGCCTTCCATCTACCCAAAAACTTTTCCCCCCTCACTGGACACCCTCTTTTTCTCCCTTCTGCTCTCATTCCCCTTTTGTTCCTCCATCTACCCAACTTTTCCCTCATATTTTCCCAAAGCCTTCTCGCCATTCCTGCTGCTCGCCACCCGCTTTTCCAACCTCCATCCACCCAAAAACTGTTTTCCCCATCGTCTTTCCCCCCTCCTCCTTGCCACCCTCTTTTCCTTCTCCATCTACGCAAAAACATCTCCCCACCGTCTTTTCACAAAGCCTTCTCCCCACTCCTGCTCACCACCCTCTTTCTTCCTCCATCTACCCGCCCAAATTTCCCTACCGTCTTTTCACTAAGCCATCCCCCTTCCCACTCGCCCTCTTCTTTCCTCTATCCTTACCATCCTCCTTTTGCCCTCCATCCACCCCAAAACTATTTTCCCCATCGTCTTTTTCCCAACTCTTTCCCTCCTCCCTCTCGCCACCCTCTTTTCTCCTTCCATTTGCCACCCTCTTTTCCCGCTGCGTCTACCCACATTTTACCCACCGTCTGTCTTTTCTTTCCCCACCATCTGTCTTTTCTACCCACCATCTTTTCACAAAACCTTGTCTCCCTCCCACTCGCCATCCTCTTTTCCCTTCTCCCGCTTGCCACCCTCTTTTCCCCTCTCCTGCTCACCACCCTCTTTTCCCCCTCCATCTACCCAAGAACTTTCTTCATCACTGTCTTCTCCCCTCACCATCTCTTCGCAAAGCCTTCTGCTCACCACCCTCTTTTCCCCATTCCTGCCCCTCCTCTTACACGCCACCTTCCTGTCGCCCTCCATCTACCCCAAAACTATTTTTCCATCGTCGTTTTCCCAATCGTCCTTCCACTCTCCCGCTTGCCACCCTTTCTCTCCTCCATCTACCCAAAAACTTCTCCCAGTTTTTTCTCCCCAGTCTTTTCTTCCCACCGTCTTTTTGCAAAACCTTCTCCTTCCTCCTACTCGCCACCCTTTTTTCTTCTCCTGATCACCACCCTTTTTTTCTCCAACTACTGAAAAAAAAATTTCCCCACCATCTTGTCCCCACCGACTTTTCACAAAATCTTCTCTCCCTCCTGCTCACCACCTTCTCTCTTCCCCCTCCCTCTCTGCACCCTTTCTTCCTCCCACGTGCCACCCTTTTCCACCTCCATCTACCCAAAATCTTTTTTACACATCTTTTCTTTCCCCAGTCTTTCTGTTCTCCTCACCGTGTTTCTCCCCACCGTCTTTTTGCAAACCTTCTCTCCTTCCTACTTGTCCCCGTTTCCCCCCCCACCACCCTCTCTTTCCTCCTTCTACATGCCACCCTTTTTTACCCCCTAGATACCCAAAAACTTTTTTTCAACCATCTTTTCCCCACCGTCTTTTTGCAATGCCTTCCCCTGTTTGCCATCCTCTTTTCCCTTTGCTGCTAGCCACCCTCTTTATCCCTCCATCTACCCAAAAACTATATAACCCCTCCTACCACTCCAGCCGAGCTGCCGTCTCTGTCGCCAGCACCCACCACAGCGAGGCGAGCCGTGATGCCACACGCTCCAGCCTCCAGCTGTGGCAAGTGACTCCCCCTTCTCCTGGTCCTTTAAGCCGGGCACGGAGCAGCTGCGCAAGCAGCCACAGAAGAGTCTGGAATGGTCTGACGCCCCCTGCTGCATGCTTTATAGATGAGGTTATGCAAATGAGGTTCCTGGACTACATGTTCTGATTGGATGAGAGAAAACCTCTAGGCCTATTCTGATTGGACTTTATTTTCATGCTGTGATTGGTTGTCCTAAGACTTGCTCTCATCCAATCAGAATCGAAGCTGGGAGCTCAGCTTAGAGAACAGGAAGTGGGAGCTACGTACCCGGAGCTGGAGGCTTGAGCCTGTGGCGTCTAGGCTCGACTCGCTGCGGTTGGTGGAGGTGACGGAGGTTGCAGCTTGGCCAGCATGGTAGAAAGGTGGCAGGGTAGGTGAGCTATCCAGGGATGCACTACCCTGGATAGGAGCACTATCAAGGTCACATTGCTGGTAAGGGTATCAGGGGCATGGGTTGGCGGAGTTGGTGGGGGCTGTACTGCCTGGTGGTGAGGGTGGTTGTGTGTGCTACAGGGGGCTGACCGCCAGCTGGGGGGAGGGTTAGGGGTGCTATCAGCTCTTGCACGGTCATGGCAGGGGGGCAGGTTGGGGGCCCTATCTGGGCTGTCACTACCCCCAGCAAGGGCTGGTTGGGGGCACTATCCCTGGCTGCACTGCTGGAGGCAGTGGGGCAGTTTGGGGGGCACAATCAGGTTTACATGCCCTGTGGCATGCCAGTGGGGGGGCACTATTGGGGTTTGCACTGCACTGCTGCTTCTGGCAATGGGCTACGGAGGTGGCAGCGATAGCTGTGGCCTCCAAGGAAGGGGCCGTCCTCCTCTTCCCAGACTCTAGATTCTGGAGGGCAACTTCTGTTTGCTCGTGCTGGAGCGTGGCAGGCACACGATGTTTCCTTGGGAATCCTGAGCATGGTAAGGCCCCCACACCCGCCATGGTTCCCGGGCCTGCACCCTCTCACTGTGTTGCAGAGACAATCTGGGACCCCTGGGCACGGAGTAGCGGGCATCATGGGGGAACAGGGCCCTGTGGGTGGAAGCATCAGAAACAGGAACTGGCACTTGGTTGGAGAGAGCTGGCTGGGTCTGAATTTATGCTTCTCCTGCTCACCAAGGAGTGCAGCCAGGGTGGGCCCAGCAGTTCCTGGCCAGCTGGACCTAGCCAGGGGCCGGTTTCAGCAAAGGCAGTCACACCCACCCCAGGTCCCAGTTGTGCCTTTGCCAAAACCAGCCCCTGCCACCCAGTGGCCAGCATGACAAGGTGAGCCTCTAACACTACCACTCCTTGCATCCTGTTCTAGGCACATCTGGCTTTTACCACCCAGATGCTTCGAGCCAGGAGCTGGAGGAGTCATCTGTTGCACCCTGGAGGCTGGAGCCTGCAGATGGCATGGTTCTGTGGCTCCCCTCGCTGCAGTTGGTGGCAGAGACACAGACTGCAGCTTGACCGGAGTGGTGGAGTGGTAGGAGAGTGTCTGCGGGGGCCAGGTGGTAGGAGGCTTGTAGGGTGGGCCCGTGCATTGAGGGCAACAGCAGCGGTGGTCATGTTGGTGTTGGCGTTAGTGGTGGCAGCAGCAGCAAGCCTGGGATCCGAGAAGTGGGAGTGGGAATGCTGTGGAGCCCACCAGGCCCAGCCTGGCCTGAAGTGGGGAGGCAGCTGCGGGTGCTGTACCGTGGGCCTAGGTGACAGCAGTGGAGGCCCAGCCACGGCAAGGAGGAGTCCTCCTCCTTCTCCTACAGAATCTGGAGGTGCCCTCCTCCTGCTGGTGTCTGGGCCAGGTGTGAGTGGCAACATTGTCTTATTCTTAGCAAAATTTAGGGGGTGACTATTGGTGTATCTTTTAGCTTGGCTTTGTTGTGAAAAGTCTTGAAATTTTTTCAAATTTCATAAATCAGGAGGGGAAATAAGGTATCATAATAGGCTTTGTAATTCCCGCACCTGTTCTTCTTCCTTTCTTTCAGTCTGTTTTTTCTTCTTCTAATCATCATCTTCTTCTTCCTCTTCATTTTCTTATGCTGCTGCTTCTATTTCTTGTTTATGTTCTTGTTTCTCCTCCTCATGTTTTCATTATCCTAAGCAATGGCCCTAACAAACAACAAACCAAAACTGAGTTAAACATAAACTACTTGTCACCGAGTTGTATTCTTAAAATAATCAGTCCATTACTATGCTTTAGAGATGAGGAAAATCATTGATTGCATAATTATTTGGTTACTTGAATAACTATGCTTTCATGATCCTGTTAATGTGTTGTAAGTAGTTATTCAAGGAATTAAAAATGAAGCATCAAATAAAATATTGCTAGCAAACAGCCATTTCATCTGTCTCACATAGTCTGGAGCTATGCAAGACTCAGGGGGGTAATTAGTTCCAATTTATGAGATCATTAAGTGAACTGTATTCCTTTCATCTTATTTCTCTGCCACCATTTTCAAGAGTATTGTCATCTGCATGAGCAAATCTGGTTCATCACATCTTTGCAACAGGAAAAGGAAGGGAGGATCATGTGTATAATGTTTTAAGGCCAAGATTCACAGCAAGAACAAAGTCTTTATTAACTTTTGCCTTCAAGAACCTGCAGTGTTGAGCCCTTTTTTATTTCTGGTATTACTATCTTTGGTATGAAATCTTTTTTTTAGTGATTACTTGAAGTTTATGCATTTTATTGACTGATTTAAAGAAACAATCTATATTGTATAATTTTTCAAGCTCACAGAAATGCATAAGGTCTATAATTTTGACAATTTTTATTTTTATGGTTATGAACATGTAAAATACTGTTGATATGTGTAAGGATATGTAAAAATGCCACTAGATAGCTTATGTTGAAGAGATAGTATCTAAATTTTTGTCCAGAATGGATTGGTTGCAGTTTCTTAGGTGTGTTTCTCAATATATTGCCTCAATGTTTTAAAGCATATAGAAATATTAATACTATTTAACCTGATATAGTCCTTTGTTGGTTGTTTAATATTTCTACAGACTAAATATAGCACAGCCTCCATTAATATTCAGTGATATTAATAAAATTTGGGATATATAGCATTAGAATCCAACAAATCCAGAGGAAAATTGTTAAATTATATAGCTGTAGAGCAGGAAATGAAACCCAGGTTCCAAGCTCTAAGGGGGCCACAAGCTACCATACAAGTGAATCAGTGACTGGGCATAGAGTCAGCAAAATTACAGGATGGTTAAAAGAGAGCTGTGGAGTCTAACACTATGTAAACATAAAATTTTAAACTGCATAGTGCCTCAGTTTATCTGTCTTTACAATGAAAGTAGTACTAAGTTTTTCTTTTTCTTCTTAGTTGTCTGAATTACTTTCCTAGTC
This sequence comes from Gorilla gorilla gorilla, assembly GCF_029281585.2. NCBI lineage: Eukaryota > Metazoa > Chordata > Mammalia > Primates > Hominidae > Gorilla > Gorilla gorilla. The sequence goes on along the minus strand of NC_073238.2, from coordinate 32,263,466 downwards.
TGTCTTGTTGCCACTCTCGATGACCACATGAGAGGACCTGAGATAATTTCTGACAGCCTGAGACTCCATGGGAAAAAGAGAAGGTGCCACAGACCCCCTTTTAGGAGAAACCTGTCTTTTCCTCATGGAATCCCAAGAACTGTGAGCAGACAGGTCCCTCTCAAAATCTAAGGCTCTACTGTTTTGCCTTGCATTACCTGATCTTGTTTGATTTGGGTGGGCATAAGAAATTAGTGGGGAGGAGAGATACAAAGAAAATTGTGGATATGAAGATGTGTTTATGGTTAGAAATGTTATGAAAAAATGTTACATGAGAGAGGATCTTGTATGGCAAATTCTTGTCCTAAAGTAGAATGACTAATTATTTAGGAAATAGGGAAAGATAGGACAAGTCAGAAAGTTCAAGCATGTCATAGAGAGTCTCCCTCTGTCATCCAGGTTGGAGTGCAGTGGCATGATCTTGACTCACTGCAACCTCCACCTCCTGGGTTCAAGCCATTCTCTTCCCTCAGCCTCCTCAATAGCTGGATTACAGGTACCTCCCACCACACCCAGGTAACTTTTTTGTGTTTTTTAGTAGAGAGAGTTCACCATGTTGGCCAGGCTCGTTTCGAACTCCTGACCTCAAGTGATCCAAAAGGCCTCGGCCTCCCAAAGTGCTAGGATCCCAGGTGTGAGCCACCATGCCTAGCCTCATCTATGATTTTATTTCACTTTTCTTTCTCTTTTCCTTAGTTTAGTTAAAGCTTGTCAATTTTGATTTTTTTTTTTCAAAAACCCCCAGCTCTTTGTTCCATTGACTGTTTGTATTTTTTTTGTATTTTGTATTTTTTTGTTTCTATTTGTAAAATTTCTGTTCTAATCTTTCTGATAGCCTTTCTACTAATTTTAACATTTGTTTTTTTGTTTTTCTCATTGCTTGAGGTGTACTGTCAGGTTGGCTATTTGAGATCTTTTTACTTTTCTGATGTAGGCATTTATAGCTATGCACTTTTCCTCTTACAGCTGCTTTTGCTGCATCCCACAGGTTTTGTTATGTTGTGTTTCTATTTTTATTTATCTCAATAAATTTTTAATTTTTTTATTTCTTTATTCATTGTTCATGAACATGTATTTTAGTTTCCATATGTTTGTACAGTTTTTAAAGTTCCTCCTGTTATTGATTTCTCATACTATTCCACTGTGATCAGAAAAGATGCTTGATATGAATTCAGTATTTAAAAATGGGCTGTCACTTGTTATTTGGCCTAACACATAGTCTGTCCTGGAGAATAATCCATGTGCTACTCAGTAGAATGTGCATTGTGCAGTTGCAGAGTGGAAGGCTGTGTAAATGTTAGGTCCATTCCATAGAGATTACAGTTTAACTGATGATTTTTTCTCGTCTGGATGATCTGTTCATTGATGATAGTGGGGTGTTCATTATAGATTAGTGTTGAGGTACTCTATTGTTGTACTGCAGTCCATCTGTCCTTTAAGGTCTGTTAATATTTGCTTCTGTGTTTAGGTGCTTGAGTGTTGGTTGCATTTGCACTTATAATTGTGATATTGCTGTATTGATTTCTTTCTCATTATAGAATTATCTTTCTATTTTATCTAATATAAGTATGGCTACTCTTGCTTTTTTGTTTCCATTTGTATGGGATATCTTTTACCATCCCTTCATTTTCAGTCTATGTATGTCTTTATAGGTGAACTGAGTTTCTTGTAGGCAGTATATAGTTGGATCTTGTCTTTAAATCCATTCAGCCACTCTGTCTTAATTGGAGAATTTAATTCATTTATATTCAAGGTTATTACTAACAGGTAAAAACATGCTACTGCCCCTTATTTTCTGGTCGTTTTGCTACTCTTTTTTTTCTTTTGTTATTTCTCTCATTTCTTCCTCTTTCTCTTCTCTCTCTCCTTCATTCTTTCTTCCCCTCCTTTCCTCCCTCCTTCCCTTTTTCCTGTCTGTATTTATAGTGAGGTAATTTTCTCTGGGAGTGTGATTTAATTCCTTGCTTTTTAGGTGTTTATTACTTTTAGGGTGTCTGTTACTGAATTTTGTTTTCTGGTTACCATGAGGCTAAAGAATATCATTGTAACAAGTGATTTCAAACTGAAGAAAACTTAAGTTTGATTGCAAAGAACAAAAAAGAGAGAAACAAAAAGCTATAAACATTTATTACCCTGTAACTCTATCCCCCTCAACACACACACACATTTTGACATTTGGATCTCTTCAATATATTTTTATATTGCCTCCCAATTTAAAAATTGTTGGGTTATTATTATTTTAATAATTTTGTATTTTAGCCTTTTGTTATTGTTAATTGCTATTTGCACCTTTGTTCAATAATGTCTTAATTTGTATATATATACGCACACACACAAATTTCTTAGTGGCATGGGCATTTTCTTCACCATTCTTTTTCCAGCCTCTAGTTCCTATGGCCTAGCGAATAGAACACTTACACTAAGTGCTTGTCAGGTGGGTAAAAGAGCTGTTTACAGTGAGTAGATCTTAACACATTGCTGTATGTAATTTGATTTGAAATAATTTTCCAGTAATTTAACTCATTTTGTTCTTTTTTAAACTTCCATTTTTACATTGCGGTGCATATGTAAGATATGCAGGTTTGTTACATAAGTAAACGTGCATTATTGGGGTTGACTGTACAGATAATTTCATCACCCAGGTATTAAGCCTAGTATCCATTAGTTATGTTTCCTGCTTCTCTCCGTCCCCTAACCCTCCACTCTCTGATAGGCCCTAGTGTGTGTTGTTCCTCTCTATGTGTCCGTGTTCTCATCATTTAGCTTCCATTTAAAAGTGATAACATGCAGTATTTGGTTTTCTGTTCCTGCTTTAGTTTGCTTAGAATAATAACCTCCAACTCCATCCATGTCCCTGCAAAGGACATTATCTCATTTTTTTTGTGGCTGCACGGTATTCCATGGTGTATATGTACCACCACGTTTTCTTTGTCCAGTCTATAATTGATGGGCATTTGGATTAATTCCATGTATTTGCTATTGTGAATAGTGCTGCGACCAACATACGCATGCATGTGTCTTTGCAATAGAACAATTTATAATCCTTTAGGCATATACGCATTAATGGGATTGCTGTGTCGAATGGTAATTCTGTCTTTAGGTCTTTGAGGAATTACCACATGGTCTTCCACAATGGTTGAACTAATTTACACTCCCACCAACCATGTAAAGTGTTCCCTTTTCCCCACAATCTCACCAGCATCTGCTTTTTAACTTTTTAGTAATAGCCATTCTTACTGGCATGAGTTGGTATCTTATTGTGGTTTTGATATGCATTTCTCTAATGATCAGCGATGTTGAACTTTTTTAATATGCTTGTTGACCACATGTATGTCATCTTTTGAGAAGTGTCTGTTCATGTCCTTTGCCCACTTTTTAATGGCCGTGTTTTTTTCTTGTAAATTTGATTAAGTTCCTTGTAGATGCTGGATGTTAGACTTTTGTCAGATGCATATTTTGCCAAAATTTTATCCATCTGTAGGTATCTGTTCGTTCTGGTGATAGTTTATTTTTCTTTTTGCTGTGCAGAAGCTCTTTAGTTTAATTAGATCCCATTTGTCAACTTTTGCTTATGTCGCAATTGCTTTTGGTGTTTTTATCATGAAATCTTTGCTCATGCCTGTGTTCTGAGTAGTATAGCCTAGGTGGTGGTCTTCAAAAGTTTTTACAGTCCACAAACCACTGCCCAAGGAACTCAGAGACGACACAAATAAATATGAAAAGCATTCCATATTTGGCCATTCCATAAAATGGCCATACTGCCCAAAACAATTTATAGACTCAATGCTATTCCCATTATACTACTACTGACATTCTTTGCAGAACTAGAAAAATCTGTTTTAAAATTCATATGGAACCATAAAAAAGCCCAAATAGCCAAGGCAATCCTAAGCAAAAAGAAAAAAGCTGGAGGCATCACACTACTCAACTTTTTTTTTTTTTTTTTTTTTTTTTTTTTTTTTTTTGAGACGGAGTCTCGCTCTGTCGCCCAGGCTGGAGTGCAGTGGCGTGATCTCGGCTCACTGCAAGCTCTGCCTCCTGGGTTCACGCCATTCTCCTGCCTCAGCCTCCCGAGTAGCTGGGACTACAGGCGCCCGCCACCACGCCTGGCTAATTTTTAGTATTTTTAGTAGAGACGGGGTTTCACCGTGTTAGCCAGGATGGTCTCGATCTCCTGACCTCGTGATCCACCCGCCTCGGCCTCCCAAAGTGCTGGGATTACAGGCGTGAGCCACCGCGCCCGGCCCACACTACTCAACTTTAAACTATACTACAGAACTACAGTAAGCCAGACAGCATGGTATTTGTACAAGAACAGACACATAAACCAGTGGAACAGAATAGAGAACTCGGAAATAAGACCATACATCTACAAATATCTGATCTTTGGCAAACCAGATGAAATAAAGTAATGGGGAAAGGTCTCCCTATTAAATAATCGATGCTGGGATAAGAGGCTAGCCACATAGAAAATTGAAACTGACTCCTTCTTTACATCATATACAAAAAATTGACTCAAGATGAATTAAAGATTTAAATGTAAATTTAACTCATTTTGATACTGTTTCTTGTGCATAAAAAATGTAATACCTCTTCAGTGTGCTATATCCATCTGCTTGTATTTGTGATTATACTTCTATTGATCCAATCCCAGAAAAATTATTCTGTGTTCAATAAAGGCAATAAGATGGATGGATGATTTAGTTCATACCTTCATTTTCCCTGTCTCGGGGTCACTGTACTATGCTATCTGATGTTCACTGTCTGAAGACCATTGATATGTATATTTTATAAAAAATTTCTTAGTTTATTTAAGGCAAGAGTACAAACCTAGTCCTTATTATGCCATGTGTCTGCAATAAGTTCCAGTGTTATAAAAACATGTGAATTCTAATGTGAATATCAGCCAAAGTAGACTTCACAGGAAAAACAGTACAAAAGAGAAAGAGAAACATTTTATAATGATAAAATAATTAATTCATTTAAAAGACAAAACAATTTGAAATGCATATGCTCTTAATAATATAACTTCAAATTATATAAAGTAAAATTTTACATAACTAAAAAAGAACAGCCAAATTCATAATCTAAAGATTTCAAGTGGAGTTTATACCAGGGATGCAGGGATAGTTTAACATACACATGTCATAAAGGTGATACATCACATAAACATAATTAAAAACAAAAATTATATGATCATCTCAGACACAGAAAAAGCATTTGGCAAAATTCAGAATCCCTTTATGGTTAAAATTCTCAGCAAAATTGGCATAGAAGGGGCATACGTCTAGGTGATACAAGCCATCTATAACAAACCCACAGCCAACATCAGACTGAACAGAGCAATTTTAAAAGCATTCCCCATGAGAATATGATGCCCACTCACCACATCTATTAACCATAGTTCTGGAAGTCCTAGCCAGAGCAATCAGACAAAAGAAAGAAAGAAAGGGCATCCAAGTCAGTAAAGAGGAGGTCAAACTGTCACTGATTTCCAATGATATAATTGTGTATCTAGACAACTCTAAAGGCTCATCTAAAGAGCTCCTAGATCTGATAAATTGACTTAAGTTTCAGGACACAAAACATCAATATACACAAATCATTAGCACTGCTATACACCAACAACAATCAAGCTGAGAATCAAATCAAGAACTTAATCCCTTTTACAACAACTGCAAACTGCAACTGTATCTCTTAGGAGCATACAAAGCCAAGGAGGTGAAAGATCTCTTCAAGGAAAACTACAAAACACTGCTGAAAGGTATCACTGACAACAGAAACAAATAGATAACACATTTCATGCTAATGGATGGGTAGAGTCAATATTGTGAAAATGACCGTACTGTCCAAAGCAATATACAGATTCAGTGTAATTCTCATCAAAATACCATCATCATTCTTCACAAAACTAGAAAAAAAATCCCAAAATTCATATAGAACCAAAACAAGAGCCTGCCTAGCCAAAGCAAGACCAAACAAAAATAATAAATCTGGATGTATCACATTACCCAACTTCAAACTATTTTACAAGGCTATCCTTACCAAAACAACATGGTACTGGTATAAAAATAGGTACATAGACCAATGAAACAGAACAGAGAACCCAGAAATGAAACCAAACACTTAGCAGCCAACTGATCTTCAACAAAGCAAACAAAAACATAAAGTTTGGAAAAGACACCCTATTCAACAAATGGTAATGGAATATTTGGAAAGCCACATGAAGAATGAAACTGAATTCTCATCTCTCATCTTATACAAAAATCGACTCAAGATGGATCAAAGACTTAAATCTAATATCATAAACCATAAAATTTCTACAAGATAACATTGGAAAAAATATTGAAAACATTGTCTTGGTTCTTCATGACCAAGAAACCAAAACCAAACACAACAAAAACAAAGATAAATAGATTGAACATAGTTAGACTAAAAAGCTTCTGCACAGCAAAAGAAATAATCAGCAAACAGACAACACGTAGAGTAGGAGAATATCTTTGCAATCTATACATCTGTCAAAAACTCATATCCAGAATCCACAACGAACTCAAATCAGCAAGACAAAAAAAAATTCCATCAAAAAGTGGGCTAAAGACATGAATAGAAAATTCTTAAAAGGAGATATACAAGTGGTCAACAAATATATGAAAAAACACTCAGCATCACTAATTATCAGGGAAAGGCAAGTTAAAAACACAATGAGATATCACCTTATTCTTGCAAGAATGGCCATACTTTAAAAATCAAAATATAATAGATATTGACATGAATGTGGTGAAAAGGGAACACTTTTGCGTTAATGGTGGGAATGTAAACTAGTATAACCACTGTGGAAAACAGTATGGAGGTTCCTTAGAGAACTAAAAGTAGAACCTCCATTTGATCCAGCAATCCCACTACTGGGTATCTACCTAGAGGAAAATATGTCATTATATGAAGAAGACATGCACATGCATGTTTACAGCAGCACAGTTTGCAATTGTAAAAATACGGAACCAGTCTAAATACCCATCAACCAATGAATAGATAAAGAAAATGTGGCATGGAATACTATCCAGCCATAAAAAGAAAGAAAATAATAGGCTGGGCACGGTGGCTCATGCCTGTAATCCCAGCACTTTGGGAGACCAAAGCGGGAGGATCATCTGAGGTCAGGAGTTCAAGACCAGCCCGGTCAACATGGTGAAACCCCGTCTCTACTAAATATACAAAAATTAGCTGGGCGTGGTGGCAGACCCCTGTAAGACCAGCTACTTGGGAGGCTGAGGCAGGAGAATCACTTGAAACTGGGAGGCAGAGGTTGCAGTGAGCCGAGATCATGCCATTGTGCTCCAGCTTGGGCAACAACAGTGAAACTCTGTCTCCAAAAAGAAATGAAAAGAAAAAATATGAAATAATGGCATTTGCAGCAACCTGAATTATTCTAAGTGAAGTAACTCGGGAGTGGAAAATCAAACATTGCATGTTCTTACTTATAAATGGGAGCTAAGCTATGAAGACACGAAATCCTTAGAATGATGTAATGGACTTTGCAGACTTGAAGGGAAGCGGGGTGGGAGGGTGAAGGAGACCACACATTGTGTACAATGTACACTGCATGGGTGATGGGTGCATCAAAATCGCAGAAACCATTACTAAATAGCTTACCATGTAACTAAAAACCACCTCTTTCCCTAAAAACTATTAAAATAAAATAAAGACAATTTAATACCTTTCCATCACCACTTAATCAAATGAATAAGATATCAGTATGAAAAAAAAGAGTTAAAAAATAAAACAAATAAATCTTTGACATTTATAACCAATTAACAAAATATACGTATTTTTCAATTGGTAAATGTTACCAAACATTTAACAAGATAGAATATATGATGAGTTTTACGTCGTCTCAATATACTTGAACTTTTTATATCATAGAAAGTACATTCTCTGATCACAAGCATATTAAGTTAGAAATAAATAAAAATCAGATACCTAGAAAAACACAAGCTATCTAGGAAATAAACCATACACCTCTGTACATTCTGTAACTAATGTTGTTTTAAAAATTCCTTATATTGTGGGGGTGTGTGTGTGTGTGTGTGTTTTGTTATTAGACTTACCATATGTCAAACAAATATATTAATCTTTCACAGAAAAATTTTTCTTTGTATTTTTCACTGTCCTTAATTTCTACTTTTATATTTGATCTTGCCATTCTTCTTTTTCCTTTAGTTTTAATGTAATCTGCTTTTGTAGCTTATCGTGGATGTTTAGATAATTGATTTTGCATTATCTTTTTTAGGATCAGTACACAAGACTATAAATATTTTTTAATACTGCTATGTTTGCATCCCACAAGTTGTGATATATAGTAGTATCATTATTTTTCAGTATGAAAGGTTTTCCAACTTCCCTGTGAATTTTTTCTTTGATTCAAGTACAACTTTAAGAGAATGCCTTGAAGGAACACAACGTCTGCGTCTTTTAAGGAAAAAGACAATGATAAGCAATTATAGTACAATGCTACAGTTGGGGACTTTTGATACATGGTAATTATTGGTATTATTAAGTCAACTTTTCTGTAAGTCAGAAATTATGCCAAAATGAAAATTTTAAATTAAGGCTTTTACTCTATTACAAAAACAGTTATATCAGGAACTCAAGGATAATACAGCTTTAAAAAACATAAGTAAACATGTCATATTAAAAGATTAAGGAAGGAGGATTATACAGTTACCTCCACAGTTTTAGAAAAATACACGAAAAAATAAATATTTACTCCAGATTTTAATAATAGTTCCTAGAAACCATACGATTGAAAGTTCTTGTTTGGATAGAGGGCATCTATGAGAAATATATTGTATATTATGTTTAAAGCAAAACATTAGAAAGATATCTTTTATTTTGGAAAGTACCATGCCTGTTGTAATTAATTATAAATGCAAAATTTGAGATGAATTTTCAATAAAATAAGAGCAATAAAATTAGAAAATATATAAAAGAGTGACTATCAAGCAGAAAGAATCCAGATTCTTATGTATTGCAGAAGTCATAATGATATGCTTAAGATAAAAAGAACTAGGCCGGGCGCAGTGGCTCAAGCCTGTAATCCCAGCACTTTGGGAGGCTGAGGCAGGTGGATCATGAGGTCATGAGTTCAAGACCAGCCTGGCCAAGATAGTGAAACCTTGTCTCTACTAAAAATACAAAAATTAGCCAGGCATGATGGTGGGTGCTTGTAATCCCAGCTACTCTGGATGCTGAGGCAGAGAACTGCTTGGACCCAGGAGGCAGAGGCTGCAGTTAGCCGAGATGGCACCACTGCACTCCAGCTGGGGTGACAGAGCCAGACTCTGTCTCAAAAAAAAAAAAGAACTAATAAGAATGTATAAAACATGGTTAATTGTAAGGTCAGCATAAAACAAATAACATCTTTCTTATACATTATCAAAAGAAAAATGAAAATTATATAAGAAATTCAATTTACAGAGGAAATTTATGTCTACATGCAAATTGCCTAGGAATAAATTAGCAATAAATACATTGGAATATAATCTATTAAAATTTACTGAACTATGTAAAAGAAAAAAAATTAGAGAAATGCTTTTAATGCATGGCATAAGTCAATATTTAAAGACCTCAATTTTTTCCAGTCTCTCTCTCTGTCTTTTCTTTTTTTCTTTTGAGATGGGTCTTGCTCTTATCGCCAGGCAAGCATGCAGTGGTGTGATCTCAGCTCACTGCAACCTCCACTTCCCGGGTTCAAGCCATTCTCTTCCCTCAGCCTCCTCAGTCGCTGGATTACAGGTACCTCCCACCACACCCAGGTAATTTTTTTGTGTTTTTTAGTAGAGAGAGTTCACCATGTTGGCCAGGCTCGTTTCGAACTCCTGACCTCAAGTGATCCAAACAGCCTCGGCCTCCCAAAGTGCTAGGATCCCAGGTGTGAGCCACCATGCCTAGCCTCATCTATGATTTTATTTTGGCTTTCTTTCTCTTTTCCTTAGTCTAGTTAAAGCTTGTCAATTTTTATTTTTTTTCCAAAAACCCCCAGCTCTTTGTTCCATTGACTGTATTTTTTTGTATTTCGTATTTTTTTGTTTCTATTTGTAAAATTTCTGTTCTAATCTGACATTCTTTCTACTAATTTTAACATTTGATTTTTTTTGTTTTTCTCATTACTTGCTATTTGAGATCTTTTTACTTTTCTGATGTAGGCATTTATAGCTAACGCACTTTTCCTCTTATCACTACTTTTGCTGCATCCCACAGGTTTTGTTATGTTGTGTTTCTATTTCTATTTCAATAAATTTTTAATTTTTTTATTTCTTTATTCGTTGTTCATGAACGTGTATTTTAATTTCCATATGTGTGTACAGCTTTTAAAGTTCCTCCTGTTATTGATTTCTCATACTATTCCACTGTGATCAGAAAAGATGCTTGATATGAATTCAGTTTTTAAAAATAGGCTGTGACTTATTTGGCCTAACACATAGTCTGTCCTGGAGAATAATCCATGTGCTACTCAGTAGAATGTGCATTGTGCAGTTGCAGAGTGGAAAGCTGTGTAAATGTTAGGTCCATTCAGGAGATTACAGTTTTAACTGATGATTTTTTGTCATCTGGATGATCTGTTATTTGATGATAGTGGGGTGTTGATTATAGTTGAGTGTTGAGGTACTCTATTATTGTATTGCAGTCCATCTGTCCTTTAAGGTCTGTTAATATTTGCTTCTGTGTTTAGGTGCTTGAGTGTTGGTTGCATTTGCACTTATAATTGTGATATTGCTGTATTGATTTCTTTCTCATTATAGAATTATCTATTTTATCTAACATATGTATAGCTACTCTTGCTTTTTTGTTTCCATTTGTATGGGATATCTTTTACCATCCCTTCATTTTCAGTCTATGTATGTCTTTATAGGTGAACTGAGTTTCTTGTAGGCAGTATATAGTTGGATCTTGTCTTTAAATCCATTCAGCCACTCTGTCTTAATTGGAGAATTTAATTCATTTATATTCAAGGTTATTACTAACAGGCAAAAACATACTACTGCCCCTTATTTTCTGGTCGTTTTGCTACTCTCTTTTTTCTTTTGTTATTTCTCTCTTCATTTCTTCCTCTTTCTCTTTTCTCTCTCTTTCATTCTTTCTTCCTTTCCTTTCTTCCCTCCATCCCTTTTTTCCTGTCTGTATTTATAGTGAGGTAATTTTCTCTGGGAGTGTGATTTAATTTTTTGCTTTTTAGGTGTCTGTTATTTTTAGGGTGTCTGTTACTGAATTTTGTTTTCTGGTTACCATGAGGCTAAAGAATATCATTGTAACAAGTGATTTTAAACTGAAGAAAACTTAAGTTTCATTGCAAAGAACAAAAAAGAGAGAAACAAAAAGCTATAAACATTTATTACCCCCTAAGTCTGTCCCCCCCCCCAGCACACACACATCTTGAGATTTGGCTCTCTTCAATATCTTTTTATATTGTCTCCCAATTTAAAAATTGTTGGGTTATTATTATTTTAATAATTTTGTATTTTAGCCTTTTGTTATTGTTAATTGCTATTTGCACCATTGTTCAATAATGTCTTAATTTGTTCTAATAATTACATTTTATATATATATATATACACACAAATTTCTTAATGGCATGGGCATTTTCTTCACCATTCTTTTTCCAGCCTCTAGTTCCTATTGCCTAGCGAATAGAACACTTAACACTAAATGCTTGTCAGATGAATAAAAGAGCTCTTTACAGTGAGCAGATCTTAACATGTTGCCATATGTAATTTGATTTGAAATAATTTTCCAATAATTTAACTCATTTTGTTCTTTTTTAAACTTCCATTTTTACATTGGGGTGCATATGTAAGATATGCAGGTTTGTTACATAAGTAAACGTGCATTATTGGGGTTGATTGTACAGATAATTTCATCACCCAGGTATTAAGCCTAGTATCCGTTAGTTATGTTTCCTGCTTCTCTTCCTCCCCCAACCCTCCACTCTCTGATAGGCCCCAGTGTGTGTTGTTCCTCTCTATGTGTCCGTGTTCTCATCATTTAGCTTCCATTTAAAAGTGATAACATGCAGTATTTGGTTTTCTGTTCCTGCTTTAGTTTGCTTAGAATAATAACCTCCAACTGCATCCATGTCCCTGCAAAGAACATTATCTCATTTTTTGTGTGTGTGGCTGCGTGGTATTCCCTGGTGTATATGTACCACATTTTCTTTATCCAGTCTATAATTGATGGGCATTTGGATTAATTCCATGTATTTGCTATTGTGAATAGTGCTGCAAGGAACATATGCATGCATGTGTCTTTGCAGTGGAACAATTTATAATCCTTTAGGCATATACGCATGAATGGGATTGCTGTGTCGAATGGTAATTCTGTCTTTAGGTCTTTGAGGAATCACCACGTTGTCTTCCACAATGGTTGAACTAATTTACACTCCCACCAACCGTGTAAAGTGTTCCCTTTTCCCCACAATCTCACCAGCATCTGCTTTTTAACTTTTTAGTAATAGCCATTCTTACTGGCATGAGTTGGTATCTTACTGTGGTTTTGATTTGCATTTCTCTAATGATCAGTGATGTTGAACATTTTTAATATGCTTGTTGACCACATGTATGTCATCTTTTGAGAAGTGTCTGTTCGTGTCCTTTGCCTGCTTTTTAATGGCCTTGTTTTTTTCTTGTAAATTTGATTAAGTTCCTTGTAGATGCTGGATGTTAGACTTTTGTCAGATGCATATTTTGCCAAAATTTTATCCCATTCTGTAGGTGTCTGTTTGTTCTGATGTTAGTTTATTTTTTCTTTTTGCTGTGCAGAAGCTCTTTAATTTGATTAGATCCCATTTGTCAATTTTCGCTTTTGTCGCAATTGCTTTTGGTATCTTCACCATGAAATCTTTCCCTGTGCCTATGTTCTGAATGGTATAGCGTAGGTGGTCTTCCGATGTTTTTACAGTCAAAAAACCGCTGCCCAAGGAAATCAGAGATGACACAAATAAATATGAAAAACATTCCCTGTTCATGGATAAGAAGAATCAATATTGTTAAAATGGCCATACTGCCCAAAACAATTTATAGACTCAATGCTATTCCCATTATACTACTACTGACATTCTTTGCAGAACTAGAAAAATCTGTTTTAAAATTCATATGGAACCATAAAAGAGCCCAAATAGCCAAGGCAATCCTAAGCAAAAAGAGCAAAGCTGGAGATATCACACTACCCAACTTCAAACTATACTGCGGGACTACAGTAAGCCAGACAGCATGGTATTTGTACAAGAACAGACACATAAACCAGTGGAACAGAATAGAGAACTCGGAAATAAGACCATACATCTACAAACATCTGATCTTTGACAAACCAGATGAAATCAAGCAATGGGGAAAGGTCTCCCTATTAAATAATTGATGCTGGGATAAGAGGCTAGCCATATAGAAAATTGAAACAGACCCCTTCTTTACATCATATACAAAAAATTGACTCAAGATGAATTAAAGACTTAAATGTAAATTTAACTCATTTTGATACTGTTTCTTGTGCATAAAAAATGTAATACCTCTTCAGTGTGCTATATCCATCTGCTTGTATTTGTGATTATACTTCTATTGATCCAATCTCAGAAAAATTATTCTGTGTTCAATAAAGGCAATAAGATGGATGGATGATTTAGTTCATACCTTCATTTTCCCTGTCTCGAGGTCACTGTACTATCTGATGTTCACTGTCTGAAGACCATTGATATGTATATTTTATCAAAAATTTCTTAGTTTATTTAAGGCAAGAGTACAAACCTAGTCCTTATTACGCCATGTGTCCAGAATAAGTTCCAGTGTTATAAAAACCTATGAATTCTAATGTGAATACCAGCCAAAGTAGACTTCACAGGAAAAACAGTACAAAAGAGAAAGAGAAACATTTTATAATGATAAAATAATTGATTCATTTAAAAGACAAAACAATTTGAAATGCATATGCTCTTAATAATATAACTTCAAATTATATAAAGTAAAATTTTATGTAGCTAAAAAAGAACAGCCAAATTCATAATCTAAAGATTTCAAGTGGGGTTTATACCAGGGATGCAGGGATGATTTAACATATACAAGTCATAAATGTGATACATCACATAAACATAATTAAAAACAAAAATTATATGATCATCTCAATAGACAGAAAAAGCATTTGGCAAAATTCAGAATCCCTTTGTGGTTAAAATCCTCAGCAAAATTGGCATAGAAGGGGCATACCTCAAGGTGACACAGGCCATCTATAACAAACCCACAGCTGACATCAGACTGAACAGAGCAATTTTAAAAGCATTCCCCATGAGAATATGATGCCCACTCACCACATCTATTAACCATAGTTCTGGAAGTCCCAGCCAGAGCAATCAGACGAAAGAAAGAAAGGGCATCCAAGTCAGTAAAGAGGAGGTCAAACTGTCACTGATTTCCAATGATATAATTGTGTATCTAGACAACTCTAAAGGCTCATCTAAAGAGCTCCTAGATCTGATAAATTCACTTCAGTTTCAGGACACAAAACATCAATATACGCAAATCATTAGCACTGCTGTACACCAACAACAATCAAGCTGAGAATCAAATCAAGAACTTAATCCCTTTTACAACAACTGCAATATATATATATAAACACACACATATATATATACATATTATATACATATGTATAAGTATTATACTATACCTGTTATATACATATGTATATGTATTATACATATTATAGACATATGTATATGTATTATACTATACATATTATAGACCTATGTATATGTATTATACTATACATATTATAGACATATGTATATGTATTATACTATACATATTATAGACATATGTATATGTATTATACTATACATATTATATACATATGTATCTCTTAGGAACATCCAAAGCCAAGGAGGTGAAAGATCTCTTCAAGGAAAACTGCAAAACACTGCTGAAAGATATCATTGACCACAGAAACAAATAGATAACACATCTCATGCTAATGGATGGGTAGAATCAGTATTGTGAAAATGACCATACTCTCCAAAGCAATATACAGATTCAATGCAATTCTCATCAAAATACCATCATCATTCTTCATAAAACTAGAAAAAAATCCCAAAATTCATATAGAACCAAAACAAGAGCCTGCCTAGCCAAAGCAAGACCAAACAAAAATAATAAATCTGGATGTATCACATTACCCAACTTCAAACTATATTACAAGGCTATCCTTACCGAAACAACATGGTACTGGTATAAAAATAGGTACATAGACCAATGAAACAGAATAGAGAACCCAGAAATGAAACCAAACACTTAGCAGCCAACTGGTCTTCGTCAAAGCAAATAAAAACATAAAGTTTGTAAAAGACACCCTATTCAACAAATGGGAATGGAATATTTGGAAAGCCACATGAAGAAGAATGAAACTGAATTCTCATCTCTCATCTTACACAAAAATCGACTCAAGATGGATCAAAGACTTAAATCTAATATCATAAACCATAAAATTTCTACAAGATAACATTGGAAAAAACATTAAAAACATCGGCCTGGTTCTTCGTGACCAAGAAACCAAAATCAAACACAACAAAAACAAAGATAAATAGGTTGAACATAATCAGACTAAAAAGCTTATGCACAGCAAAAGGAAATAATCAGCAAACAGACAACACATAGAGTAGGAGAAAATCTTTGCAATCTATACATCTGTCAAAAACTCATATCCAGAATCCACAAGGAACTCAAACAAATCAGCAAGACAAAAAAAAATTCCATCAAAAAGTGGGCTAAAGACATGAATAGAAAATTCTTAAAAGAAGGTATACTAATGGCCAACAAATATATGAAAAAAATGCTCAGCATCACTAATTATCAGGGAAATGCAAAGTAAAAACACACTGAGATATCACCTTATTCTTGCAAGAATGGCCATACTTTAAAAATCAAAATATAATAGATACTGACATGGATGTGGTGAAAAGGGAACACTTTTGCATTAATGGTGGGAATGTAAACTAGTATAACCACTGTGGAAAACGGTATGGAGGTTCCTTAGAGAACTGAAAGTAGAACCTCCATTTGATTCAGCAATCCTGCTACTGGGTATCTACCTAGAGGAAAATATGTCATTATATGAAGAAGACATGCACATGCACGTTTACAGCAGCACAGTTTGCAATTGTAAAAATAGGAAACCAGTCTAAATACCCATCAACCAATGAATAGATAAAGAAAATGTGGCATGGAATACTACCCAGCCATAAAAAGAAATAAAATAATAGGCCGGGCATGGTGGCTTATGCCTGTAATCCCAGCACTTTGGGAGACCGAAGCAGGCAGATCATCTAAGGTCAGGAGTTCAAGACCAGCCCGGTCAACATGGTGAAACCCCATCTCTACTAAATATACAACAATTAGCTGGGTGTGGTGGCAGACACGTGTAACACCAGCTACTTGGGAGGCTGAGGGAGGAGAATTGCTTGAACCTGGGAGGCAGAGGTTGCCGTGAGCCAAGATTGTGCCATTGTGCTCCAGCTTGGGCAACAAGAGTGAGACTTTGGCTCCAAAAAAGAAAAGAAAAGAAAACATGAAATAATGGCATTTGCAGCAACCTGAATGGACTTGGAGATTATTATTCTAAGTGAAGTAACTCAGGAGTGGAAAATCAAACATTGCATGTTCTTACTTATAAATGGGAGCTAAGCTTTGAGGACACAAAATCCTAAGAATGATATAATGGACTTTGGGTACTTGAAAGGAAGGGTGGTAGGAGGGTGAAGAGACCACACATTCTGTACAGTGTACACTGCTTGGGTGATGGGTGCACCAAAATCTCAGAAACCATTACTAAATAACTTATCATGTAACCAAAAACCACCTCTTCCCCTAAAAACTATTAAAATAAAGACAATTTAACACCTTTCCATCACCACTTGATCAAATGAATAAGATATCAGTACGAAAAAAGAAGATTTAAAAAATAAAACAAATAAATATTTGCCATTTATAACCAATTAACAAAATATATATTTTTTCCATTGGTAAATGTTACCAAACATTTAACAAGATGGAATATATGATGAGTTATACATTGTCTCAATATACTTGAACTTTTTATATCATAGAAAGTACATTCTCTGATCACGAGCATATTGTTATTAATAAATAAAAATCAGATACTTAGAAAAACACAAGCTATCTGGGAAATAAACCATAAATCTCTGTACATTCTGTAACTAATGTTGTTTTAAGAATTCTTTATATTGGGGTATGTGTGTGTGTGTGTGTGTGTTTTGTTATTAGACTTACCATATGTCAAACAAATACGTTAATCTTTCACAGAACAAATTTGTCCTTGTATTTTTCTCTGTCCTTAATTTCTACTTTTATATTTGCTGTTGCCATTCTTCTTCCTTAAGTTTTAATGTAATCTGTTTTTGTAGCTTATCGTGGATGTTTAGATAATTGGTTTTGCATTATCTTTTTTAGGATCAATACACAAGACTATAAATATTTTTAATACTGCTATGTTTGCATCCCACAAGTTGTGATATATAGTAGTATCATTATTTCTCAGTATGAAAGGTTTTCCAACTTCCCTGTGAATTTTTTCTTTGATTCAAGTACAACTTTAAGAGAATGCCTTGAAGGAACACAACGTCTGCATCTTTTAAGGAAAAAGACAATGATAAACAATTATAGTACAGTGTTACCGTTGGGGACTTTTGATACACGGTAATTATTGGTATTATTAAGTCAACTTTTCTGTAAGTCAGAAATTATGCCAAAATGAAAATTTTAAATTAAGTAAGGCTTTTACTCCATTACAAAAACACATCAGGAACTCAAGGATAATACAGCTTTAAAAAACGTATGTCAACATGTCATATTAAAAGATTAAGGAAGGAGGATTATACACTTAGCTCCACGGTTTTAGAAAAATACACTAAAAAATAAATATTTACTCCAAATTTTAATAATAATTCTTAGAAACCGTAAGATTGAAAGTTCTTGTTTGGATAGAGGGCATCTATGAGAAATATATTGTATATTATGTTTAAAGCAAAACATTAGAAAGATATCTTTTATTTTGGAAACTAGGATGCCTGTTATAATTAATTTTAAATGCAAAATTTGAGATGATTTTCAATAAAATAAGAGCAATAAAATTAGAAAATACATGAAAGAGTGAATGTCAAGCAGAAAGAATCTAGATTCTTCTATATTGAAGAAATCATAATGATATGGTTAAGATAAAAATAACTAGGCCAGGCATGGTGGCTCAAGCCTGTAATCCCAGCACTTTGGGAGGCTGAGGCAGGTGGATCATGAGGTCATGAGTTCAAGAGTAGCCTGGCCAAGATGGTGAAACCTCGTCTTTACTAAAAATACAAAAATTAGCCAGGCATGATGGTGGGTGCTTGTAATCCCAGCTACTCTGGATGCTGAGGCAGAGAACTGCTTGGACCCAGGAGGCAGAGGTTGCAGTGAGCTGAGATTGCGCCACTGCACTCCAGCCAGGGCGACAGAGCCAGGCTCTGTCTCAAAAAAAAAAAAAAAAAAAAAGAACTAATAAGAATGTATAGAACACGGTTAACTGTAGGGTCAGCATAAAACAAATAACATCTTTCTTACACATTATCAAAAGAAAAATGAAAATTATATAAGAAATTCATTTTACAGAGGAAATTTATGTCTACGTGCAAATTGCCTAGGAATAAATTAGCAATAAATACATTGGAATATGGAATATAATCTATTAAAATTTACTGAACTATGTAAAAGAAAAGAATTAGAGAATTGCTTTTAATGCGTGGCATAAGTCAATATTTAAAGACCTCAATTTTTTCCAGTCTGTCTCTCTCTCTTTTTTTTTTTTTTTGAGACAGGGTCTCACTGTTATCACCAGGCTAGCCTGCAGTGGCACCATCTCAGCTCACTGCAACCTCCACCTCCCGGGTTCAAGCGATTCTCCTGCCTCATCCTCCCAAGTAACTAGGACTACAGGCACATGCTACCACACCCAGCTAATTTTTGTATTTTTAGTAGAGACAGTGTTCCACCATTTGGCCAGGATTGTTTCAAACTTCTGACCTCAAGTGATCCACCTACCTCAGCCTCCCAAATTGCTGGGATCATAGGCATGAGCCTCCATGCCTGGCCTTTACTATTAATTCACAGCAATATCAGTCTGTTCCATCTAGGATACTTTTTGAAACCTAATAATTTCTTTCTAAAGTTTATATGGAAGACTAGATGGGTGGAAGTGGGAATTACAAAGAAACATTTAAAAACAGTAAAATGTCTTACCAATTTAAGGATCCCTGCCTATACTTATAAAAATATGATATTTATGTAAACATGATAATCATGTTAATTCAAACCAGACAATAAAGATGGAATAGCAAAATTAAATAATGAAAGAAGAAGACTAAATATATGTACTATAGTTCAGATTTTGTTAAATTTGGTTTTTTTTTTTTTTTTTTTGAGATGGAGTCTCGCTCTGTCACCCAGGCTAGGGTGCAGTGGCGCGATCTCGGCTTACTGCAAGCTCCACCCCCCGGGTTCACGCCATTCTCCTCCCTCACCCTCCCGAGCAGCTGGGACTACAGGTGCCTGCCACATGCCTGGCTAATTTTTTGTATTTTTAGTAGAGATGGGGTTTCATGGTGTTAGCCAGGATGGTCTCGAACTCCTGACCTCGTGATCCACCCGTCTCGGCCTCCCAAAGTGCTGGGGATCATCAGGCGTGAGCCACTGTGCCCGGCCAAATTTGGTCTTTCAAATCAATGATATTATTCAATATTATTTATACCACACAGATGTAAATGCTGTATTATGCTGAAATATTTAAGCATTTGTTTTTGTGCCCCCAGTCAAATGATCACAGATCACATACATCTATGATATGTATATAATAGTGAAAATCCTACATCCCTGAGATAATTACTTGTTGATTTAATTTCTGCTATTTTCTGTTACTAGATATAGTGCATTTATGTTTTTAAATAGAATTCACCTTGTGTGTGTAGTGCATACACATGTGAGGTGTGCACACACACATGCACACATATGCCCTCATATGTGTGCATAAGCATACTCAGGTACACTTATTTTTGAGTTTATGCTAGCTTTGTATGAGTAATTTCTAGGTTTTTCCTGTTTTGGTTTTGAATCAATTTATATATTAAGGAAATTATGCATTCTTTCTTTTCCTTTCTGAGCTATGAATTCTGGGCCCAGGGACTTTATTAGAGGAATTCTTTGATGAAGTTCTTTGATAACCTTCTCATTAATTATTTGTATGACAAATATTTTAGTATTGATTTCTTCTAGAGTCAGTTTTGATTATTTCAGACCACACATTTTAAAAAATGATTTGAGATTGGCACTTCATTTTTGGTTTATGTTATGTCATTATTATAATTCCTGTTTTTTCTCCTGATTTTCCATATTCTGCTTATATCATTGTACTTTTTGAGTAGCCAAATATATTTTAAAAAATATTCTCATGCCATGGAAGAAAGAACCTAAACACCTTTTGTGTGATCCATATCACTAGTTAGAATAAAGATCCAATAGACAATTTTAAATGCTATTAAGTTTTGATCAAATATTATTTCTCCACACCAAAATACCAAGTGAATGATGTGAAGTGTAAACCAACCATCTGCTATGTTTCATGTTACTGTCATACACTTGTTTCCTTCAGCATAATGTTAGCAAAAATTGTGTGTGCAGTCATCAGATAAATGTTCTGGGCATGATTTCCTTCCAGATGTAATTTTATGATCGTCCATTTTCCAATTTCCTATGAAATTCACTCATTTAGTAAGAATTTAGTGAATATCTTCTGTGCACACTGCTTTGTACTGAAATTGGTGATTTAAAAAGAAGTTAAAATGTGTTCTCTATTAATACTTTCTGGGAACATTCACTGTACATGTGCATCAAAGACATGCACATAGGAAGAATCTGCAACAATTCAGTTTATATACAATATGAACTATAAAAATGTGTGATACAGAAACTGTGTCTAAAATAACAAACTAGCCCTACAGGAAATAAATTAGAAAGACAATGAGAATCTGAACTTGAACTGGACATTGAATAATAAATAAATTTTAAGAGCCAACAGGAATAGAAAGACAATTGGAAAACTAGGTATATGAAAACAATATTTTTTGAAAACCTCTTTTCTGTTTTTATTCCATTAAAATTTTAGTATGTTGGCGCAAGATAAGTCTAAGAGATTACCATAGAATAGTAAATATGTGCTATAGACCTTAATGGTTTATCTAAATGCAGAAGTTTATTATATGGTTTAAGTCTCTATTGATTCAGAAAAAAATGCATTATTTTTATATTTACTTTCCCTGCTGAGTCCTTTGGCCTGCTTTTTAGAAATGTATATGGGTTATTCACATTATATCAACCACATGTATAGACAATTGAAGAAAGCTGTAAACAAAAAAAAATTGCTCTGATCCTCACGTAATTTATATTCTAGAAACAAAAGATACAATTTAATAAACAAGTCAGATAATATGCACTTTATGATAGGAGACATCATCCATGTCAAAGGTTCATAAACAATCCCCTGGATATGACCACGGCATGCCAATATATGTATTGTGGAAATATCATAATGTTGTAACTGAGCGAGTTGTAGAGAAACCCCACACTGTGAGACGAATTCAGGAGTCCTTTATTAGCCGGCAACCGAGAGACCGCTAGTGCTCAAAATTCTCTCGGCCCCGCAGAAGGGGCTAGATTTTCTTTTATACTTTGGTTTAGAAAGGGGAGGGGGAGCTTAGCTGAAGCAATCTTACAGAAGCAAAACAGGCAAAAAAGTTAAAAGGACAAATGGTTACAGGAAAACAAACAGTTCCAGGTGCAGGGGCTTTAAATCTATCATGAGGTGATAGACGTGGGGCCTTTGGGTGCTATCAACCGGACACAAATGCGGGGGCTTTGGGTCCTATCAACTGGGCGAATTCCTGGGAACTGTGGATATAGCTTGCCACAGTATCTTATCAGTTAATTGTGTTCTTTGATGTGCTAGGAGTCAGCCTGCACAAGTTAAGTCCTTGAGGAAGGGGGGTGGGTAAGAAGCTGCAAGGGGCTGCAAGTGAAGGAGCCAAACTGGAGTTTGTGTGGCTCTCTCAGCTAAGGGAGAGTCAATTCAGGTTAAAACAAGGTAGGATATCACAATAAGACCTTCCATGTGAAAAAGATTTGAAAGGAATCCTAGACTCAAATGAATATGTAAAAAGTTTTTATAGAATGTTAAGCAGGAAATGATTGTGATTTGAAATAACACAGGTGGGAATGGAAAGAGTAAATAGACCAAGGAAACATTTGAGAGAAACATACTTCCTGATGTTGTATTTATGCTGCAAGGGAACAGAGAAAAGGTATACATGAATATTTTTCAAATTTTTGGCTTAAAAATTTGTTAATCCAGTGCCTGATAACAGGGGGTATTAGTTAACACTAACTGCTTTGGTTGCCAGGTAAAGAAACTCTACTTTGTCAGGAAAAGGCAGGAGTCAATGAGCTATGATCCACGGCCAAATTGGTCTTGCCATCTGTTTTTGTAAATCAAGTTTAATTGCAACACAGCCATATCCGACACTGGAGCACCCAAACCTTATGTTCCATAAAACCTAAAATATTTGCAATCTAGCCCTATACAGAAGATGCTTACTGACCTTGGGCTAAAACGGAACAGTAAAATTCATCAGTGTTCAGTGTGTTTTCAGGTGTTCAGACAGTGTTATCCGGACTCTGCCTCTGCATCTTTCAGTTCTGCCTCAACATCAGCTCCTGCTTCAGTAGGCTCAGAAGGTGCTTCATGAGACAGCAACATTACCCTATCCATTTAGAATCCAGAGGGAGTAAACTTTGTCCAAAAATTTTAGCTAAGTTCATGGAAGTCACCGTCCGTACTGAGGTCTGGATTTCATGGCTTCTATGGAGTTATAACTGGAATAAAGTCATTTGGACTGAGGATTTGGAGTCTCCAAAGGAAAATCATGGTACTATTATTACCCACACCTGATGTCCAGCATATTGGGAACATAGGAGAAGCATAAGGTCTTGAAAGAGAAAAAAATATTTAATTTTAGTCATAATGAGTTAAAAAGATACAGTAATTAAATAAATGAATACTCATGCAGAACATATGAGTTAGATAAAGTGTTGATCTTTGGAGAATTTTATCTATATTGAGTCTATTGTCTCTCACAATGCTGCTGTGAAATACATGTCTCTATGTTTCAGATGAGAAAATTGAGGGAAACTGAAGATATTCAGAAATAATAGCAACCAACTAATGCTATTTATTTACTATTTGCTGAATAATTTCCTAAATAAATTTTTAAAGTAATTATCTTTCCTGGCAATGCATAATTATTGAGAAGTCACTGTTATAAGCATCAAATGCCTAGCTATGTACAAAAAGACAAAGTTTCTGCCGTCTGGGAAATCATGCTACTATGACATAATAGTAAGCAGGTAGAAAAAGTTGGCTTTCAGTACTTAAGTGCCATCAGCAAAGTATGACGGGAGGCCTTCATTTTAAATGAATGCTGTATGTTTAGCCCAACTCCCTCTAAACATAACTGATATATGAATTGATATTGTACTAGATATTTCTGTTTTTGAGTCTCAGCATAATTTTGAGTGGAGAAAAAATATACATATATCTTTATCTGCGGTGAGATGCTCCTTCTATGTAAAGAAAATTGAAATAGAATTGTGTTTTTTCAGAAAAGCAAGATTAAATTTCTTTTGTTTAATACATGTAAATTATTTACTTATTGAAAGTAGGTAAGGGGAAGATCATGATCACAGTTAATGATTATTGAGTCCTTGAAAAATACCAAATAGTCTTCACTTAAATCATCTTTAGATTAACTGGAATTATTATAAACCTATTTTACCAGCATAGAAATTCTTGTGGTCAGCTGGTTGTTAATGCACCATATGCCGTATAGTCAGGATTTGAAGCCAGTGAGATACAGCTAGAGCAGCGTGCTTCTACTCACTACACCATGATGCCTCGATAGAACCCCATGGTTTTCATTGGTGCTGCTTGTTCTCTTGACTTTGCAGTTGACTCAGAGAAGTAGAAAGGAAATTGCAGCCCCTTTCCTGATAATATCAGGGATAGGAAAGTGACTGCAAACATTGAACACAATTTTAAGAGTAAGAAATGCTTGGACTCACTGTTTCCTGAATCGCATAGTGCAGAATATGAATTCAGGCAGTGGCTGACTTTGTCCTCCAACTGTATAAACAAGGCAGTAGACTCCAGGAGGGAATCTGAGATAAGTTTTTTAATTTGTTTTAGTTATTAGTTTTGTAACCTGTGACACCTGGAGGTGCAATTTCTGTGGTCCTCTTTAACTCTAAACGGATTATGGAGCAAGTTGATAAATAGTCCATCACCTAGAAAACAGTTATGAAGAACAGGCCTCAAAAAACAACTTCATTGATGTCTATGTTTTTGGAAAGGAAATTCTCCCTTATGCTTTTCACAGTTATAGAAATCTCAGGCACAAAAAAGCCTTTTCATAAGTATTAGCACATACATTTTTTTTAAAATAATGAGAATGTTTTAAATGTCACAGAGAAAATATAAGGAGACATAATAGTTACATTTCAATAATACACTTAGGTACAAAGTAGTAAAAATTGTATGTTGTAATAGATGGGAATCGTATGTTGTAATGGATGGGAAATAGTAATTTGGTTCACAGTATTTGGAGCATGTTCATTAATCTAGATTAATACATTGTCTATTTAATTTAGGTAGAAATAACATTTTTATTTTATAATTATATAAGAACATAGCTATTTTTCAAATTTATACATTATTTCCTTAGAATCTGAAACTAAAATTTGGTTTTAACTGTACTGTCACCTTAGTTTTTCTTTTCGGAGATATGTAGTTGAGGTCAGCTTAGTAATATCCAGAATTTACACGTGTAAAATTTAGCAGGATTTTAAGATATACCGATATTGTCAAGAAAGTATTAAATAAATCATAAATTAATGACAATGATAAAATAATACTAACAATAATCATGGAAAACATTGATCTTATTATCCTTGAAATACCAAAGAATTGGCACAACGATGGGATTTTTTCAGATTAAATGATCTAAATAATTGCTTCAGTCTTCTATTATACTTTCCCAAACTAGATTCTTAGGACTTTATGATATGTGGTAGTTAAGAGTATACAGAATGGAAGAAATAACATCCAGTAAGTTGTTTGCTTAACGTACTTATCACAGTTCTCACTTATAAGCTAATTTAAGCAATCTTTTTTAGGTATGCTTGTTCTAAGCTAAACCTAACATGGTTTTATTTTCTGATCTCAAAGAAGATAAATCTTAATTCTACTGAAGATATTGTTATCAATATCACTGTCTCATAAGCTTGCTAATATTTAGATATTGTGATACATACATACATACATACTTGATAAAATATAGGAGTAGACATACCTAGAAATAGATCTACCTTTTTTAATGGGGCTTTAGCTCATGGCAACTTGTGCACAAAGAAAGCATGACTGTAGTATCCATAGTAATAATATACAGGAGTAATCCTACTTCATTGAAGTACATTTATGAAAGGATAGCATTGTACCACAATAAAGGTCATAAATTATAATGATACTGGTGAATGGATTTGTTAGAGAAAATAAGTAAAATGGTATTCAATATGTGAGAATCATTTAACACTCATAATTTTATTTTTTTCATAACTTCTATGAAACTATTTTTTTTTTTTCTGGGATTTGACTTCTCCATTTGGCGAGCTGTCATTTTGACAGGGGCTAACACCAAAGATCATCTTTCTGGAGGGCCATTTTACTAGAAAGCTTGAAGACAGCTGTGGTTGGATTTGGTTTATATTAAACCCAGTTTAGAGGAGAATGCAAAGTCCCAGGTATACTGTTAAAGCAGGGCATTTCAAAGTAACATCTTACTTGGTTGCCACTGTGAACTGCTATCCTCCACTTCAATCCTGCCTGCAATCCTCCACTTCAAGGTCTGTTCCAGGAAACCTGTGTAACACAGTTATGCATAGAGTGGTCTTAGGAAGCTGACTGTAACATGAAAATTTAGAGTTGGATCTTTTGCTGACGTATTGAATATTCGTAAGAGCATATGATACATTTGTCTGTCATAAACATGTCGTTTCAAAAAACCCTCAAAGTTGCCTTGTAGAACATCATTTTAAAACTAGTGTGTAGGAATATTTCATATCAGTTATTCAGTCTTCTTAATATCTGAACCCAAATTAATCTTCCATTCTGCTTTTATTTATAATGATTTATTGTCAGATTCAATAATTTATATTTTCATTTATTCTAAGGTAGGAAATACCAGCATAAAAACAAATTATTTGAAACAAATCACGTTGTTGTCCCATTTTACCATTACTCACATGTAGAAGATATTGTTTTTAACAAAAACAATAAGAGAAACAGAAACTACCATTTATTAACTGATGCTTACTGGAAGCTCTAGAAGGATCTTCTTATTTAACTTTCAATCAAGTTTTTCATGGACATTTTTGTTATTGAGAAATAATTTTAATTTATCAAATCCTCACAGCAAATTATAGGTGCCATTATGAACAGATTTGTTTTAAAAAACCTGATTCATAGAAAAGGTTAATGATATGGTTTGGATCTTTGACCCCATCAAATCTCATGTCGAATTGCAATCCCCAGTGCTGGAAGTGGGGCCTGGTGGGAGGTGATTAAATTATGGAGGTGGAGTTCTCGTGAATGCTATAGCACCATTCCTTTGGTGCTGTCTTGTGGTTGAGTTTTCATGACATTTGGTTGTTTAAAAGTTTGTGGCACCTTTCTCATCTCTCTCTTGCTCTTCCTGCAGCCATGTGAAGGGCTGTTCCCCCTTTGCCTTCTGCCATGATTGTAAATTTCCTGAGGCCTCCCCAAAAGCTGAGCAGATGTCAGCATCATGCTTCCTTAACAGCCAATGGAATTACGAGTCAATTAAATCTACTTTCCTTATAAATTACCAGTCTTCAGTTTTTCTTCATAGCAGTGAGGAAATGAACTAATTCAGCTAGTAAATGACAAATGCCATAAAAATAGCAAATAGCACAAGAAGATATCCAACCAAGACTAGGGGACTCCAGAACCTAAGGATTTCTGAAAGCATAGGTTTTTAAGAGTGTGAAGAAACTAAGCCTGGGACACATTTAGGAACTCAATTACGTAAGAAATAAAAATCATATATAGACTTTAAATTTAGAAGAGGAGGAGGAGAGGAGAAAGATGACAAAGAGGAGGAGGAGGAAGAAGACATTCTGGCTTAGCACATTTACTCCAGTCTATAGGGAAAGCTCAGTTATACCCGTTCTCCACTAACCCTAACGGGAGCTCTAATGTTCATAAGGGGCTTTCTCAAGGACTCAAATAAATCCTCAGGGATACAAAATAGGGTGGGATACCAAGCAGTAGAGTTGTGTGTGTGTGTGTGTGTGTGTGTGTGTTAGACAAATAGATGAAAAATTTTATTTTGAGACATAATCATTTCGTTTGGAGCCTCTCTCTTTTTCTCTCGATTTTCTCTTTCCCTCTTTCTTTTTCTTTCTCACTTTCCCTTTGCAATACTAGTGAAGTAAGGCAAAATGAAATGAGCATGGGATCTTTCTCTAGCTTGATAGATCGTTTGTTATTATTTGTTTCTTCATTACAAACTGTCCTGTTAAACTTTCATGGCTTAAAACAAAATACTATATCTTGTTCCTGAAACTGAACTTTGGGCAGGGCCCAGTGTGAAGGTCTCATCTCTGTCTATGTCAATCAGGTCAGCTGAGGAAATTCAACTGGGGCTACAGGTACAATTTTCAAGACAGCTCACAGATGTCACCAATTATTAAGAGAAATTGAAAAGGCTTTTAAAAATGGCTTGTCTCTAGCTTCATCCATGTCCCTACAGCAAACTATCACAAGGACAAAAAACCAAACACCACTTGTTCTCACTCATAGGTGTGAATTGAACAATGAGAACATTTGGACCCAGGAAGGGGAACATTACACACCGGGGCCTGTTTTGGGGTGGGGGGAGGGGGGAGGGATAACATTAGGAGATATATCCAATGTAAGTGACAAGTTAATGGGTGCAGCACACCAACATGGCACATGTGTACATATGTAATAAACCTGCATGTTGTGCACATGTACCCTAGAACTTAAAGTATAATAAAAAAAATGGCTTGTCTCTACCATCCTAGGATTCTTAACACTGTGGATGATCTCCTTTTCTAAAGAAATTTTTTCCTTTTTGATTTATTGAATGTTTTATTCTAATTTCTCTACCTCTTTGACTGCGTCTCTCTCTCTACTTGTACACAGTTGTCTTTCAAGGCAAGGTCATGGTTTTGATGTCTTATATTCCACCAAGAAAACAAAAAGTGGTGGCTTCAATAATTGCCTTTAGTCACAGGAGCCTGAGTCCTGGACTCAGACTTCCTGGAATTGAATCTCTCTCTCCAGGTACTCAGTGTCTCCATACCTCAGTTTTCTTATAGGTAAAAATCTGGTGTATTAGTCAGGTTTCTCTAGGGTGACAGGACTAATAGGATAGATGTAGATATGAAAGGGAGTTTATTAAGGAATATTGACTCATATGATCACAAGGTGAAGTCCCACAAAAGGCTGTCTGTAAGCTGAGGAGCAAGGAAGCCAGACCGAGTCCCAAAACCTCCAAAGTAGGGAAGCAGCGCAATCTTCAGTCTGTAGCCAAAGGCCCCTGACAAGCCACTGGAGTAAGTCCAAGAGTCCAAAAGCTGAAGAACTTGGAATCTGATGTCCAAGGGCAGGAGGTATCCAGCACAAGAGAAAGGTGGAGGCCAAAAATCTCAGGGAGTCAAATCTTTCCACGTTCCTCTGCCTATTTTTATCCTAGCTGCACTGGAAGCTGTGTAGGTGTTGCCCACCCAGATTAAGGGTGGATCTGCCTCTCCTAGCCCATTGACTCAAACATTAATCTCCCTTGGCAACACCTTCACAGACACACCCAGGAACAATAATTTTCATTCTTCAATACGATCAAGTTCATACTCAATATTAACCACCACATTTAGGAAATTATACTGCCTTGCTCATAGGGAAATTATAAGGATTAAAATGTGAAAATAGGCTTAAAACATCTGGCACATTATATATTAAGCACTTATTAACATGGGCTGTTTACTTCGGCCCTGACCTGAACGACTCTTCTCAACCATTTTTCTTGTTCCTGTTCTTCTTGCTCAATTTAATATTTTCTCCTGATTTCCAGAGAGTAATTAGTAGTTAAAAATAAAGACTTAGTGATTAAAAGTCAATATCACATTGGAAGAAGAGTACCATTTAAGAAACGAGAAGACAATGTAGGCCTGGAGGCAGGAATATTTAATTGATGGCTGCTGTGGTAATTTGGGCATGAAATGTGGACAGCCTGAGCTAAGGAAATGGTGATAGGCATGATAGAGAGCTTTTGGAAACAGAGCGCATATACGACTGACTGTATGTATAAGTAGCATGGTTTATAGTGATTGAAATACTGAATGAATTGTTTGGCAACTCATTAATACAGAGAATAGAGATTGGTGACTGGTAATGAGTGTTACAATAAAAGCAGTGATAAGTTCAGTTTTGGATATCCTCATGGCAAGCTGTATTTAAGAAATTCAATTAGAGCTACACAATGCATATATGTATATACATATACTGGTCTTAAACTCAAAAAGGAGATGTGTGATCTGTAGATACACATTTACTGGCTATTAGCCCATGAATACGCATAAGATCACTTAAGGAGAGTTTGGAGGGTAAGAAGAAAATTGAGCCCAGAAGAGAATGCTATGTGACACTAACTGAAAATGATGTATGGAAGAATGACATAAAGAAGAAGAGTCTACAAAAGTAATTGAGAAAGGATGCTCAGAAATGTAAAAAAAAATCTTGAGACACTAGTGTCACAGGAGCTATGTATGACTGCATTTTAAGAGTGAAAATATGAAGCAATCTAACAGTAGTATATACCATAAAGAGAAGACTCCTACTTGAATTTGTTCCTGAGATTTAGCAAACTAGAGGACACTGGAAATTTCCAAATGGCACTTTTCACTTGAATAGTTGAATTGGAAGCCATACTACCATGAGTTTTAAGACAGTGGGAATAGAAATGTGAAATGGGAAGAGGAAAATACAATTTGGAACATTGCTGTGAAGGAGAACAATGGTGTAGCTGTAGTAGGTTGCAGGTATGTAAAGATTAAATAAAAATTGTTATGTGTGTTCATTTGTTTTCTGAGCTCATGGAAATGTAGAGATGCTTACTTTGGACAGGAAAGAAATAGAGTGGGAAATTTGGAGTCCCAGATAGGGTAGTGGATGATCTATGAAGCAAAATCCATGATAATGGAAGAGATGGGAAAACATGCCTCCCCATTTTTTCCTGTGAAAGACTGAACATTAGATTTGGGAAAAATGTGACACATCCCTGGAAATGAAAGAGGATAGAACATAAAGATCAATACAAATCCAGATGGATGTACAGATTGAGACAAGGAGAAAGAGAGAAATGAAGACCTCCCTTCTGATTTACCACTCATATGACGACTACTATCCTCCTCCTGTTCCTTTATGGTCTTTTTCTTCTCTTGTTTTACTCCTCCTCTTATTATTCTTTTAAACAAGCATAAAATATTTGGCATTGAAACACAGCACATTTCCAAGAACACAAAATTATAATTGGATTTTGGATTTCCACACTGCAAAATAAAATAATGTTATATTATTTTTGAGATATCAGTAGAGAAAATATTATAATGAATCAAAGACTGTGCTGAAGAAACCTTTGGCAGAAAGAAATTGAAAACATATATTTTCTTGGATACATAATATTTTCTTCAATTATATAAAAGACAAAAAATAAACCAAAAAGACAAAACCCGGTACCTATTGTCTCCATTTGGCCATAGCCAGGTTTATACCACAGTGCCTAACCCCCATCACCTGGGAATCTGACACCTGCATTCTTGATTGAAATGATTACCTATAGCATCCTCATTCTTTATTTTTGGAGGTTATTATGAATATTCATTTTTTAGTAAAAACTTGCAACTATCATTTGTTTGATAATTGAGCAACTATTTCAATCTTTTGTTAGAACTCTGCTGTTTTGAGGTTTTATTCTGAAAATAAAATGACCTGGAATGTTTTCATTTTAGTTTGGATGGGAAAAAACCAAGTGAATACCATGGTAAATATGTTCATTGCGATTCTAAATTACCTAATTTTAATCCCATATATTCTGAGGATAGTAAAAGAAAAGCACTGATGAAAAACAATTGTAAGACATTTTACACACCATTAAGAAATAAATAAATTACTTTAGGGCCCATGTAATACTCTTTTGGAATTTTGTTTTATCTGAATAAGTTTCAGGCCAAGTCTCTTTAGTTAACGTCATTATCTTTAATTCTGCATTAAAGAGAATTACACTGATATTTTTTACATTTGTGGTCTTTTTTCTCCACTCTTTGTGAATGCTATTTTTAACTTTTGCTACTTCTACACTCTGAAAGTCCAGAAAGAACATAACTTTGCATGAAGGCAAACAAACTTTATGCATCTTCTGGGCCACCTCTCCCAGAAGGGTGATTCAGTAAATTCATCCATTGCACCAAATGTTAGACCTCTATTTAGGCAACTGTTAGCAGAACAAATAAAATGCATTTCATTATTCCATATAATGCTAGATATTAACAAACTATATTATGTTTGTAGAACTCTCTATCTGAAGGCAGCTAATATATGTATAAAATGTGTTAAATATTATCTAGGGCTACTAAATGAGATGTTTAATGTTCTTTTGTAGATATCATGATTCATCAAATTATTTGGTTATTTTTACTGTGGGAAATACTTTAAATATGTACTCATAAAATTTTTTCAAAGATTTTTCAGGATTAAATAATCACTTCAAATTAGAATGAGATGTTTTGAGAGTACTATGGATTGAATCAATATTCATTTCAATCACTTTCTAATACAATTTTATTTAATAAAAATGTGGTAAACTAAAAACAAATGAACAAAACAAATTATTAATAGATACATAGATGAACACATACATACATACATACATAGATAATTACCATTTTCAGATTCCTTTGCAGATGGACTCCCATACAGCTGTGGTTCCTCTAAGTAGTTATAACTACATTGAATCAGAGGAAGGAAGCGAGCAATCAGAGGAAGCAACTATATTGAGGAGTGTTGGCTTCTTTAGAAAGCAGGCAGCACAGTTTCAGTGGGTATTCAGGTCTTGTTTTCAGGTCTAGTGGAAGTCCTAGCATGTAATTATTAAAATCCTTAGTGCTTAGAACTATAAAAAATAGTGTTGGGGCTTTCATTTAAAGATAACTAAATATGATTGAGCTTTTTCTTAACTTCTGTTGTTGCTGTCCTTCTTGGAGATTCTCCCAGCTCTCTAAGACTCTAATAAATCTTTCTATTTAAGTGAAACACACAGATTAGTAATGAAAGGGACACTGGTATAGGTTAAAAACTACACTTGCATAGAAAGAGTGCCCCAATTTGGTACCTGGCGATACGGGAGTGGAGCAGAGGAAGGCCAGCTCCTAGAAGGAGAGGAAGAATTAAGTAGGTGCGGAGAGAGAAAGAGCGAGAACCTGAGAGAAAGCCTGGGAGGAAGCTGTGGGGAGTGAGTGTAATAGCAAGAGTCCCAGAAATGTCAATGAATCTTTCCAAATACTTAACATTAACGGTGCTATTCATGAAAGTACGCTGCCTTGAAATGCAGTATCCCATGCAATTAGGTCTTACTGTAGCAGCCGCAGATACCAGCTACATCACTTCTATTGTCCATTACCACCTATCATGATTAACATTGAGTGTCAATTTGATTGGATTGAAGGATATGAAGTATTGTTCCTGGGTGTGTCTGTGAGGGTATTGCCAAAGGAGATTAACATTTTAGTCAGTGGACTGGGGAAGGCAGATTCACCCTCAGTCTGGGTGGGCATCACCTAATCAGCTGCCAGTGTGGCCAGAATAAAAGCAGACAGAAGAACCTGGAGAAACTAGACTGGCTTAGTTTCCCAGCCTCCATCTTTCTCCCTGCTGGATCCTTCCTGTCCTCGAATATCGGACTCCAAGTTATTCGGCTTTGGGACTCTTGGACTTTCAACCACAGACTGAAGGCTGCACTGTCAGCTTTTTAAAGAGAATGTGGGTGGAAGGGAGAAATAATTGCATTGATGATGTTTTTGCGGGCTATCATGTGATACTTTTACTTAGCAGCTGCTCTCAAAATATTGTATGATGTTAGAAATAATGGGTCATGTATATTCCTAGATCAAGAAATTCATTCCAATATATGTTATCAAAGATGATTCCATCTTGAATTTGAACAGCAGACCAGGGACACTGGCTTCCTTATTATTGGAAATAAATGGGAATGTAGAAAAATATTAATATGTTTCTAAAATGTAAGTATATAATTTTTCCAAGAATATACATAAATGTATATGAATAAATGCAATTAACAAAACACATATTTTCATATATATTTGCATATTACAATACATATATAAGCTTATTTCTAGTTAACATAGTATAGAGCAATTACATTTTAAAGTTTTAATTCTATGATTAGATTCATTTAACAAAACTATAACGCTAATGCTGATGCTGCTGATAAACGCTATTTAAGTTGACTTAAGCATGTGAGGAGAGAAATAAATTAGATTTTTGGCAAGAATTGCTCTCTGTTTCCTAACAACAGCTTGTTCAGTTTAATTCCTAACAAGGTCATCATCCAATCCTCTGTAAATTTGAAATTTAACTTTTAAGAGTCAGGAACAGATGTGATGTGTTAATTGCAAACTTGCTTGTTTTGTGAGTTGATAGTCTAACGTTGAATTGTTTATTCATCTATTAACAATTTAACTAAATGGAGATCATTATTTTTATTTTTCACTTGGTCAGTTACAAATTATTATTTTTTTTTTTTGAAATGGACAGAGTCTCATTCTGTTGCCCAGGCTGGGGTGGAGTGGCACGATCTCGGCTTACTGCAACCTCTGCCTCCCGGGTTCAAGGGATTCCTGCCTCAGCCTCCCAAGTAGCTGGGATTACAGGTGCCTGCTACCACACCTGGCTAATTTTTGTATTTTTAGTAGAGATGGGGTTTCACCATGTTGGCCATGCTGGTCTCAAATTCCTGACCTCAGGAGATACACCCGCCTTGGCCTCCCAAAGTGCTGGGATTACAGGCGTGAGCCACCGCGGCCAGCCAGTTAAAACTTCTTACTTCCCTGTTCCTACGAGGTAGTGTTTATTATGCTATGAGATAACCTCCATGGGGCTGTGTGAAAAGCAATTTAAACACCAGGGAGGGATCAAATTTTATCCTTTCTTCAGCTCCAATGTCTCACACAGTTTTATTAATAAGAAGCAATCATCAACATAAAAAGGCAGGCTGATCAGAGGTCCCCTCCTGTTCTTTGTCTTCCTCTTTGTCTTGTCTCACCTCCACTTCTTTGTCTTCATTCCTTTAGTGATTCCCTAAGGTCCACAAAGAACACAAGAGGCAGCAGTGAAAGCTGTGCTAAGTGACAATGTGGCCAAGACATAAGCAGAGTAGATGCTCATAGAAGGCACCAATTCAAGAGGAAGCCCGCTGCTCATAGTGATACTCACTTCCCTGCCCACGTTTCTGTACACTTGGGCAGTGCAGCACCTCTTCTATAGTGTCTCTTATTTTTCACTTCTTGACACACGGTTGCATTGTTGTTGTTGTTGTTGCTGCTGTTTTGACAACAGGTTTAACCTTGGGACTTGCTTCTAAATGTAAGCAGCAGTGATTTGTGAAGTGTGACAAACTGGGACTCAATTCTCCATGTTGTCTTCTTAGTTATGACCTTGAAAGCTTTTTTCCACATGGATCTTCAAATAGATACAGTGAGTAAAGTCTTCTAGTAACTTGCATGGCCATGTAAAAGAGAAATAACCTTTCACTGGATTAAACCAGTGATAATATGGGAAAGCTATAAGAAGTATCCTAGGTGAAAAGTGTATATTCATGTCAGACATGAAATAAATGCTCAATAAATGTGTTTTCTCACTCATAATCCAAGCAACATATTTCATTTCAAAGCAAGAGAGGACTTTAGATAGCAATTCTAGCTCTTAAACTTTTGTTTCCTATATAAAATGGGAAAGATCAATTTTTAAAATTCTATTTTTAATAACTTTCAGGAATAAATATCAATATTTTGTGAACATTCTGTTCTAATGTTAAAACACTGACAGAAACTATGATGCTTAGCTTCAATTCCATTTGATTTTATTTAAGCTGCTGCATTT
Organism: Gorilla gorilla gorilla; assembly: GCF_029281585.2. Classification (NCBI taxonomy): domain Eukaryota; kingdom Metazoa; phylum Chordata; class Mammalia; order Primates; family Hominidae; genus Gorilla; species Gorilla gorilla. The sequence goes on along the minus strand of NC_073238.2, from coordinate 32,227,970 downwards.
CAAAAAGCAAAACTTGAATTTTCCATGCACTGAATTCTGTTGAATCCACGATAATTAAATGATGTGTAGGCTCCGTATTTAGGCATTATAAGTAATCTGGAGATAATTTAAAGTATACAGGAGCATACTCATAGGTTATATGCAAATATTGCAGCATTTTATATAAGATGTTTGGACATTTGCCAGTCTTATTATCTGATGAGGGTCCTGGAATCAATCACCCATGAACACTGAAGGTCAGCTGTAGTTTTTTTGCCTATAACACACACACACACACACACACACACACCATAGTTAAGGCATGCTCATCCTTAAAACTTCAGTTCAAACATTAAATTTTTTCTTATTCGGATCACCATCGTGTCTCAATTTAGACAGCCTCTCTCTCTCCACTGTCCATAATGACCTGTCATGTATTCCTTCTAGTATTTGTCACGTATCATAGTACTCATTGCTTTTATTTTTTTTTTAAACGAGGCTGTTTGCTCCTCTGAGCAGCCTCAATGACTCATTCATTACTGTATTCCCATTGCCTAACACATATCTGACAAATACTAAAAGCACAATAGATGCCAGTTAAATGAACGGTAAATATAAATTAATATAAATAAATAAATTTTTCTTAAATTATCTGTTGCTTCTCAAGTTTCCTTTTCAGATTATCAATTTATTTAACAAATATTTCTTGAATGTTTACTATCTATAAAACGTGGAGCAAGAGAATGTAAAACTTTTTTGGAATAAAATTAATTTATCGTATGTAAGTTTAAATTATTAATTAAGTAAATTATATTAATTTATTTTTATATTCTATCAATTAGCATTTGTTGGGTATTTCCGTGTGTGGTATCCTTTTTTAAATTGAAAAAAAGAAAACAATGCTCCAATTAGAACATAGAAGGCCTTGTGATACTCAATAAACTGAATACTATTGGAATTCACAATGGTCAATAAAGGAATTCCTGTGTCTTTAGTTATGGTCTAGGGCTATGCTGGTGTGTTAATGCTTATAATCAAATACTGTGCAGCCTTTAAATATAGAGGGTGTGTCCCTATGGTTTACGTCACACTTTTGATGGAACAAAATTAATCAGGGACACTTGGATTCTATTCTTGTGCTTTGCAGTGTTGGCAGCCTTCCGAGATTGGACAGATAATGTTCTCATTAAGCTGGTGGATGAGATTATCTTCCAAGCCATTGATAAAGTGTATGACAATAGTGGGCCTGAGAACTGACCCCAGTGGGACAGCTCTCAATATGCGACCCTAGTTTGTCCCATAATCATTGATCATCACCTATGGGTATGACCTTTACACCAGTTATACATTGACCTTACAAAATATTCCAAATTTCTTGGTGAAAAATGTCATATGAGTCTGTATCAGAGGACTTACTAGGATCCAGATCTATTAAAAGTCTTGCCTTTTTTTTAACCATCATTATCACAAAAATATTACATTGTTCTGGGGTGACTAACTTTCATAAAATCATATTAAGCTATGGTTGACACCGGTGGTCTTTAAAACTATTTGGTAGCTAATAATTTTATGATTATATGTAGTAGCAATCCAAATATTAAAATTCGGCAGACTAATCTTTACTTTTGTTTTTTTCCTTTTCGTTAGAGACAGTGTTTCGCTCTGTAGCCCAGGCTGGAGTGCAGTGGTGTGATCCTAGCTCACTGTAACCTCTAACTGCTGGGCTCAAGTGATCCTCCACCTTATCCTCTCGAGTAGCTGTGATTATAGGTATGAGCTGCTGAGATTGGCTATTTTTTTTTTTTTTTTGTAGAAGTGCGGTCTATTTTGCCCAGACTCGTCAATTTTTTAAATTATATTATTTTAAATTCTGTACTTTATTTTTCTATTGTCACATGTCCATCCCATATCCTCATACTTCCTAAACCTCTTGTTTTATCCGCCTGCCTTTGCCTATTGTTCCTTTCTCAATGTTGCCCCTGTGCTGGATCATAATTACCTCAGTCCTGCTCTCATCAAAATCACCTGATTTGTGTGTGTTCCGTTATTCACATATTAACTTCCCTTTGAAATGCTTATTTTGAGAATAAAAACAATTCTACATCCAAAGTGCCTAGCAAAGAGACCAGAATAGTCTGGGCACTTAATCAGTAAATACATCCTGTACGGTTTTATTCTTAGACTTTTCCTAGAATATCACTTTTTTTTTGCCTTTCCCCAAAACACTATGTCTGGTTGATAATGTGCTCCCCAGGAATTCATAGTAACAGAAAGAAAGCTTTTGCACATTCTTTGCTCACTGCAAGTGGCCAGATGCAGTTATTTCATCCTCTTCTTCAGTTTATCTTGACAGAATTTGCTTTCTGTCCATTAATAGTCATTTACTGTGCTCCCCCAGACATTCTTCCTTTTTCCTCAGTGATTGCAGCACCTGGTCTACATTTTCACCCTCTGCCTTGCCTTCTGCAAAGTTTATGACTATATGGTATAATTCAATCACTTCACAGTTTTTCCACCTCCATGACTCCAGTAATTTAATTTTTACCAGCCATAAGCATAACCATATAACCCTCCAAGTTCACAGACACTGAAATGTTCTATTTTCTCATAGGTGACATGCTCTTACTTTGCATCTGACCATGCTTATCTAAGTATTACTACATTTAGAAAGTAATTTTGGAGATACTCTTAACATGAAGAGTGTTCAAAAGGGCTTCAACGATCATTTTGCAATTAGACAAGCTGCAGTGGGAAGATGATTTGACTGGAAGGACCTTAACGACAGTTCAAATGCCAGTGAGAGCTTTAAAACTGCCTTCAGATAGCGTTTTTTGACTCCTTATCTAACTCCCATCCTAATCTCTACACCCAGTGATTGCAAACTTATTTCCCTGAAATTTAATTCAATCTCACACATATTTATTGAGCATATTTTATTTATGAGAAATAGTTCTAGGAACTTGGTATAAATCAGTGAGCAAACAGATAAAGCTGCCTTCCATTTTGCCACTTAGATCCTTTGCTTGAATTCTCTCGCAAATGTATCCTATATTGTCTCGTATATATTATTGATAATTTCATGAGATTTCTGTGCTCAACAGAATCTTACATCTAGACAAATTATTTTCTAGTTTATGTAAAGATTTAAATCTGTTTTCTGTGTGTGGACAGGTTAAACAAGATAATGTTTGGGGTGCCTTGGATGATGACTAACATGTAGTAAGCATGATGCCTGTAATCCCAGCACTTTGGCAGGCCGAGGTGGGAAGATTGCTTGAGGCCAAGTGAGACCAGTGGCCAACATAGTGAGACTGCCTTTCTACATTAAAAAAAAGAAAAATTTTCCTTACCATGACTAGCATTGGTATTTTAGAGATTGCGGTAAAAGTACTGCATTTAAAATTATAAGTGCTCAGCCAGGCATGGTGGCTCACGGCTGTAATCCCAGCACTTTGGGAGGCCAAGGCAGGCAGATCACAAGGTCAGGGGTTCAAGACCAGCCTGACCAACATGGTGCATCGCTACTAAAAATGCAAAAATTAGCCAGGCGTGGTGATGTGTGTCTGTAATTCCTGCTACTCAGGAGGCTGAGGAGGATAATCGCTTGAACCTGGGAGGTGGAGGTTGCAGTGAGCCGAGATCGTGCCACTGCACTCCAGCCTGAGTGACAAAGTGAGACTCTGTCTCAAAAAAAAAAAAAAAATTATAAGAGCTCAATGAAGTGTAAATATTTGTTTTACAATACTTTCGCATGGTACTTCCCTACTGAATAATAAGCTCCCTGGAGTCAAGGATTGTCTCTCTCATCCAATCTCTGTTTAATTTGTGTGATTTCCTATGTTGATGACACATCATTGACATTCTAAGTGTTATTTGCTATATTAAATTTAGTTAAAACACTATAATTTCATCTTAATTAACTGCTAGGTTTTTCTTTATTCTCAGAGTTTTCCAAAATATTTTTTAACACCTACCATTTTCAGTATAAAGAAAAAACCCCAAGGAACTAAATTATAAGATATTGTGAATCTAAATATTACTAGGTTTAGAAAAATGTCAAATTTCACTCTTCTATTAAGAAAGTTGCATTTGATTTTCTAATTATAATTGAGATTTACTTGGAGGATAGACAAATTATGATACATATGAAAGATTTAGCTCTGCTTATTGAAATGAAATGTGGAGCATCTTATTGTCTAATCCTGGATTTTAATTGAAGGAGAGGCAAATCTGAGAAATGTACACATAAGAGGCCATGATGAGTAGGTTTTTTACAAACAATCTAGTTTGAGGACAGTGAAATTTAGCTTCCAACATTTCCATAGCCCAGATTTTCTATATTTGGTATGCTAATGAATAATCAAATCACAATGAATATGCATTTTAAGCCACAATGCAAGTACTGAACTTAATTTGGTGATGTAAATACATGATAATAATTATGGAAGTTTTCTTGGGTGAAGGGCAGCAAATGTTAGTACCACTAATGCGGTCCTTATTTGTGAGGTTCTAACTGCCTCAATCTGTCAAAAGCTGCTAAGGAAGCTGCCATGCTGTCTTTATTTTTTCATTTTCATTGCTAAAAAACTGGAAAAGAACACTCTGTAAATGAGCTAACCTACTTTTACAAAGTCATTTGCAGTCCTTTGCTATGTTTTTCTAGATAACTTTATAACTATGTGGGCTCAGTCTGTCTTGCATCAGTACTTCTAGGACATCAATATGAATATTTAGAAGTGTCTTAGATATGAATCATAAATCATTTTAATAAAGAATCTGATGACCACTGTTGCATATGACTATTCTTTAGGTTTGCTGCAACACGATAATTGAGCTTTTCTTTTGGAAGTGTGAGATTAGTTTTTCAACACTAACTGATGACAATAGCCTGTCTCTGAAGGAGTTAAACCTAGCTGCTAAGGAAGGCAGTGTTTTATCTCCGTAAGAGCCATTTACTGCACTGTCTTCCACCTTGAATTAGAGGTGGGCAAGGTAATCTTATCAACAGTTCAAAGCAAATCCATTTTTGGGTTTCGAATTATGAGATGGCACTATATATTGCAGAGTGGTCTCTCTTGCATTATTTCAAGTTATTTCCACAATTCTATAAAGTAGATTAGATGTTTGTTAGATGAGAATTGCTAGATGAGAAAACTGAGACATATATAGTTGAATCACCTTAGTCATTTGCCTTAATAGACAAGCTCTCAAATTATTTTCTTCATTTTTAGTCAGAAGGTTATATTATTTCCAAAGGATAATATTAATATGTACTCTAATATATAATGTATTACAAAGTTTAAGCATTAGAGAACTACATAATACAGGAAGAGAAAGACCCACATAATCACCTTCCCCTTCCAATAACTGTTTTCAGTTCCCTTTCTTCCTTTTTCTACACATAATATCTATATATATTTTCATTCTTTTTACTATTTACAAAAATGCAATAATGGATTCTATTCTCTACATACTATCAAAAATTTGTTAGAATTTTTTTCTCCGCTTAGTAATAAGGGGAAAAATAATATTATTTCTCTGTGATTGTATGTTTTTGTACATTTATTTGGGTTATTTTAAGTTTTTACTACTAATAAAAATGTTGTAATAAGAATTCTTGTTTATTGTTTTTTTTGCTCTCAGGTAAACTTTTAATTTACAAAATGTAGTATGTATCAATAAGTAACATGTAGTTGAATAATTACATATGTATTTCATTCAATGCACTATGTGAAATATATTATTTCATTCAATTCCTGACAATACAGAGGAATTATTGACTAAATGTCAGAAGATGATTTAAAAAATTAAGGTAACATTTTTCTAAATTTAATCTGTGAAAATACCTTTACAACTTTTTTAAAGGAAATTGGTCAATCTGTGTGTATTTAACTGTTTAGTAAACCAAGTAAAAACATATTTATCAGGTATTCACAATGGAAAACATGTAAGCTACTCACTTGTGGAGGAAGGGAAGACAAGGAGAAATGAGTTATTTAATCTCTGTTATGCTCCAATCATTGTGTGAGACTTTTTTTTACTGCCATTCTGTAATCTACAAACCATTATGTACATTATGAATTACTATTAATTTTATTGTTATATAATCTGATGCTTCAAATGGTAAAATAAATGAATAAACACATAAATAAAATCCAAGTTTACAAAGTTTGTAAGTGGTAAAGCTGAGATTTGAACCGAATATTTGATCCTAAGGTTAAAACTATTCTTATTTCACCATATTGCACGTGATATGATGCAAAGATATGAAATGTTTTGTGAGTAAACAGTCTATTATCCACTTTGCTTGTAAAGGGCATATCTATACAGAGAGATATGATATATCATTTCTTATAATAGTGGGGTTTCATGAATTTAATTATACATTTTCCTGTAAAAATAAATCTAATTCAGCTGATTGATTTTTTTCCATGGGTAACATTAAGGTAAAAGTGTCAATGTTGCAAACTTGGACAGAGACATCATTTTAGAACCCAAAAATTAAGTTTCTGTAAAAATGTAAAAGTAAAAATGTAATCTCTTTAATAAGTCTAGGTTCTAAGTCATTACTACTAACGTTGTGGAGAATGTCAACATCAACATTAATAAAACACTTTGCAGAGCAAAACAACTGAGGATTTGCCAAGAATTAGAGCAACATGATGAAGCGTAACTTTAATTTTTGAAGACAAAAATTACTCGAGTTTATTTATTACAAATAGCTCAGAGTGGTTAAAGAGGACTCCTATCATATTCTGATAAATTTTAAATCATCAGTTCAGCTCCTCCATATTCAGTAAAATCCCCTCTTTATTGTGAGTGCATCTGCCCTTACAATCACAGTGGCTGCTTTTTCTACCACACTTTGAAATAGCCAGTAAATATCGAGAATTTATATTTACACAGAGAGATCTTCTGTGAAATCTTACATGTATTTATTTCATCTTAAGAAATAGTATAACAGTTGATCAAATGTTGCATAAACTCCTCCAGGACAGTAAACTGCACGTTCCTATTAAGTGAAATAAACTATCCCAGATGCCAGAATCCCACTGGGGGAAGTTTTCTGTGAAAGCATGCATTGGTTGCAAAGACATGGACAACTTATTCCCCAGGAAATATTCATTTACTATGACATCAGGGTTTTTATCGTACACCTGAAAATTTATTAGAATAAAGCACTGTATTTAAAGAAACTTACCCTAGCAATCATAATGCAGAAGCAATTAATGACAGGTATGTTTTTTAAAAAGGCATTGAATGTCATTAAACTAAAGCAAGTCACATGACTGTGATTGTGACTAAATTGTGTAGCCATCAGTAGTCCTTTTCTTTCACAGTTTTAGGGACGTGCTATTATACATTGAAAGCAAAGGGGTCATTGCCTTGTAAAGTCTGCCTGAATCATGGTTTCTTAGGGGTTGCCGGAAAGGCACTGGCCTCTGCGGGAGAACCCCAGCCTCGTCCGGGGGCCTCGCCGCTTTTTTCCCCAGATGCCCCAACGTCCCCCTGCAAACCTGGCGTCCTGTCCCTGTCCCATAGGGAACTTCTTGCCGCTTTGGGGTGTCGCCCGTGGGGGAGACACGCACCCTGGGTGCAAGTCAGGGATTCCACAACCCTCCCGGCCCTGCGTAGGGGCTTCCGGGAAGGCACTACCATCTGTGGGACAACCACAGCCGCCGCCTCGGCCTCGCTGCTGTTTTCTCTGGGCTGCCTCAACATACCCCCGCAAGCCTGGCATCCCGTCCCCGTGACCCGGGGGACTTCTTGCCGCTTTGGAGAACCCCCGGTGGGGGAGACACACACACTGGGTGAAGCCGGGGACTCCACGACCCCCGGGGCCCCACGCAGGGGCTGCAGAGAAGGCACTGGCCTCTGAGGGATGATCCCAGCCTCCTCCTCGGCCTCACTGCTTTTTCCCCCGGCTACCTCAACCTCCCCCTGCAAGCCTGGCGTCCTGTACCCGTGATCCAGGGGACTTCTTGCCACTTTGGGGTGCCGCCCATATGGGAGACAAGCACCCTGGGTGCTAGCCAGCGACTCCACGACACGCCGGGCCGGGCGCAGGAGCTGCCGGAAAGGCAATGGCATCCGCGGGATGACCCCTTCCTCCTCCTGGGCCTCGCTGCTTTTTTCCACCTGCTGCATCAACATCCACCTGCAAGCCTGGCATCCTATTCCCCTGCCCCGGGGGACTTCTTGCCGCTTTGGGGTGCCCCCTGTGGGGGAGACGCGCACTCTGAGTGCAAGCCAGGGACTCCAGGACCTTCACGGGCCGGGGAAGGGACTGCCAGGAAGGCACTGGCCTCCGCGGGACGACCCCAGACTCCTCCTCGGACTCACCACTTTTTTCACCGCATTGCCTCAACGTTCCCCTGCAAGCCTGGAGTCCTGTCCCCGTGCCCCGGGGCACTTCTTGCCACTTTGCGGTGCCCACCGTGGTGTAGACACGCACCCTTGGTGCAAGCCACGGACTCCACGACCCCCGCGTGCAGGTGCTGCCGGGAAGGCACTGGCCTCAGAGGACCCCAGCCTCCTCCTCATCATTACTCCTTTTGTCCCCGGGCTGTCTCAACGTCACTCTGCAAGCTTGGTGTTTGTCCCTATGCCCCGGGGGACTTCTTGCCCCATTGGGGTGCCCTCCGTGTCGGAGACCCCACCCTGGGTGCAAGCTGGGGACTCCACGATGCCTCCCTGGTAGCACAGGGGCTCCCGCGATGGCACTGGCCAACTCGTGATGACCACAGCCTCCTCCTGGGCCTTGCCGCTTGTTTCCCCGGGCTGCCTCAACGTCTCCCTGCAAGCCTGGCGTCCTGTCCCTGAGCCCCGGGGGACTTTTTGCTGCTTTCAGGTGCCCCCCATGGGGAAGACAGGCACTCTGGGTGCAAGCCAGGGACTCCACGACCATCCCCCACCCAGCCAGGGCCGGTGCAGAAGTGGCCAGGAGGGCACTGGCCTACTCGGGATGACCACAGCCTCCTCCTCGGCCTCGCGCTTGTTTCACCGGGCTGCCTCGACGTCCCCCTGCAAGCCTGGCGTCCTGTTCCCGTGCTCCAGGGCACTTTTTGCCACTTTCAGGTGCCCCCCCACCGTGTTGGAGACACGCACCCTGGGTGCAAGCCAGGGACTCCACAACCCCCCTGGGCCCGTGGGAGGATCATTTGAGCCTGGGAGATCGAGGCTGCAGTGAGCTATGATCATGCCACTGAACTCCAACCTAGGCAAGACAGCGAGACCTTACCTAAAAAAAAAAAAAAAAAGGAAGAAAGATTGGTCATTTGTGATGGATATCTGTAGCTTTGCTTTCCCAAAATCTATTTTCCTTTCTTTGGGTCCCTGATTTGCCTACAGGCACCACAACTGCAGCATTGTCTGTAACTCAGGAAGAACTGTCCTTACCATTGGCTACAGTAGTAAAGATAGCTGATCAGTATTTTGTTTTTGTTTTTTTTTTAAATCAGCCACTCTGGCCACAGTAACTATTAGAGAAAGTATGTGATCAAGCCTGACCAATTAAAGCCAAAAAGACTGAGGGGATTTTAATCGGGAGCTCTCAGGATAGAGATAACCTCATCACTAAGAAGAGAGAATTGAACCTGAAGCTGCTGGGAAACACCTTCCTAAGAATGGTGCCCAACCTGGGAAAACAGCTCCTGCATTCTGCTTTGTCTAAGGCCAGCTCTAAAACACGTTATCCCAATCACTTCTCAGCCTTTTGGCTAAGATTAAGAGTAAAACACATCCCTAGGGCTTTCATTGTATTAATAAAACAAGTGAATAAATTGCCTTTTCCTTTATGAGTTTGTTTTCTTTCCTGTTCAATGTAAAAACCATGCTTTATACCCCATGTTGATTTTTTTTTTAATAATAAGAGTCGAGGCCCCCATTCGGTAAAGGGATTTGCCTAGGGTCTCAAATATACCCAGCTGGATCCCATGGATTCTGACTCTTGCCTCGTGCTTCATCCACTACTCTTTGAACAGAGTTTGTGTCTTTAAGACTTTGCTAAATATCTAAAATCAAATTCTTATATTCACTAGAAGAAAATATAATCTAAAGGAAGCTGGTGGTGGTTCCTTTCATGGTGGTTGTGATCCAGACTGTTGGCAACTCTTAGATATTCTCTACTGGATACATGCATATATATCACATAGAAATGTGACTAACCCGTAAGGAAAAGAACTGGAGAATAACTTAGTAACGGCATTATTATTATGCTCAGAGGCTCAGTAAAATACATATACATAGAACTATAACTAAAATTTAAAGTTTACATGTATAAATGTATTACTGTAAATATACATCCACTGATACATGAAACAATCACAACAGTCTGATTATATTTTATAAGATCGTTATATACATAACTACAGGATTTCTGCTTTATATTTATACTTACAAGTAGAATTTTCTTTTCCCCTTTTGGCAGGTAACCAAAGTTAAAAACATAAACTATTTAGAGAAATAAACTTGATACAAAGGGACAAAATAGATGCCAGAACCCTCATGTCATATTGCAAACTTGATTCAAATTCTGTTGCTGTAACCTTTGTGACATAACTTTATGTAAAGGTTTACCGATTTTTTTAAAATTAATATATTATTTACTTGAGTAAATGCAATAATAAATGTTCTAGTCCATTTGGCCTGCTACAACATAAATACCATAAACTGGGTGGCTTAAACAACAAACATTTACTTATCACAGTTCCGGAGACTAGGGACTCCCAGATCTGGTGTCTTGTGCTCTTCCTCGTAGTGGCCCAGGTCCACGCTGTTCTTGGCAGCCCTCTTCAGCAGTTGCTTGCCTGCACTCTTGCCGCTGCCACCCCCATTCTTCTGGGCACCATGGGATGCCAGCGAGCTCCTCTTGGCCTGGCCAGTGCGCCATGTGGTCTGCAGGCAGGAGTCGGAGGCCTGCAGGTTGGCCATGGACAGCATTCCCTGAATGGCTTCCTGCATGCTGGGGCAGGCTGGGGGCTGGCTACGGGCACGGAGAGTCAGGCACTCAGCGCAACACTCTTAGCTTGCAGCCCAGACACTTAGACAACAGCCCATGGCCTGCACCAACTCCTGCACAAACTCCTGGCCTTGGTGGCAGGCAGTGGGCGTGGAGCAGAGAGGGTGGGAGTGAACTGATGACTTCTCCTTTGGAAGAGGCCAGCAACTCCCCCATCCAGCTCTGTTCACCCACCCATACTCCACAGGGAGGGCTGGAGGCCTGGGGAGAGAGATGGGCATGGAGAGGAGAATTGGGAAGACAGCAGATGGGAAGGAGGGTCCAGACCCTCACATGGTCATGGTTTGGTCTCTCCCACCTTAAAGCTGGCAAGCAGACTCAGCGACTTCCCTCCTGCACCCCAGCCACTCTGTGTACTCCTTCATTCCACCCTGTCCCTCTTTCCCAACTGCAGAACTAGCCCTGGGCATTCCTTACCCCACTTCGCAGGGAACCTTCCCACGTGTCACCCTGACAAGGGGCAGCACAGCCCACTCCCTCCCATGGCACATGCTCTCCCCAGTGACCTGCAACTTTTCTCCACACCCACACCTGCATCTACACCTGTACCTACCCCCACATCTGCATCTACACCTGTACCTACCCCCACACCTGCATCTACACCTGCATCTACACCCATACCCACACCTGCATCTACACCTGCACCTACACCCATACCTTCACCTACATCTATACCTGTGCCTGCACCCACACCCACACCTGTGTCTACACCTGCACCTACACCCACACCTGCACCTACATCTCCACCTGCACCTAGCTCACCTACACCCACACCTGGATCTACACCTGTACCTAACCCCACACCTACACCCACACCTGCACCTACACCTGTGCCTACATGCATACCCCCACCTGCATCTACATCTGTGCACACACCCACACCTGCATCTACACCTGTACCTACACTCATACCCGCACCTGCATCTACACCAGTGCCTACACCCACACGCACCTGCACCTACACCCACACCTGCATCTACACCTGTACCTACCCCCAGACCTGGATCTGCATCTACATATGTACCTACCACCTCACCCGGATCTGCATCTACACCTGTACCTACCCCCACACCTGCACCTGCGTCTAAATCTGTACCTATCCCCAACCCACACCTGCATCTACACCTCTGCCTACACCTGTACCCGCACCTGCATCTACATCTGTGCCTACACCCACACCTGCATCTGCACCTGTGCCTACACCCATACCCTCACCTGCATCTACACCTGTGTCTACACCCATACCCACACCTACATCTATACCTGTGCCTACATCCACACCCACACATGCATCTGCATCTACACCTGCACCTACACCCACACCTGCATTTACACCTGTACCTACACCCACACCAGCATCTACACCTGTACCAACCGCATACCCGCACCTGCATCTATACCTGTACCTACTCCCACACCTACATCTACACCTGTGGCTAGCCCCCACATCTGCACCCCCAGCTGCATCTACACCTGCACCTAACCCCACACCTGCACCCACCTGCACATGGACCTGCAGCTACATGTGCACCTGAACAGGCACAGCTGCACCTCAGCTCAGCACAAGCTCACTCCCTTCTGGCAGGCTCCACAGACTCTCAGCCTTTCTCTTTGTGCTGCCCTCAGCTTCAGGTGGCCCCTCCCATAGTGCTCAGCCTTTCTCTCATCTACATCCTTGTCCTATGCTCCATACCTGTGCACACACCTCCTGTCTACACTGGCTCTCCTCCTTCTAGAAGAAGCTTCTGAAACACCCGATATGTGATCAGCCTGTCTAGACACACAAAGTGGTGAGATGGGGTGACCACTGTCATCCCAGAGAACCAGGGGCTTGGTGCTGCTGGATGGCAAGGACCCCCAAGGCCAAGTCCTGGGCTCTTTGGGTACCTCCCTGCTGGGCCCTCCCATGGGATCCAGCCCTGGCCTCTTCATGGGGCCCTGCCCCACCCCAGCCCAAACACCCCTACAGCCAGGACCCTAACCTGTCTGTGCACCAGAACTACCTGGGCAGCTTTACAAATGTCAAGGCCCAGGCCCCACCCAAAAACTCTGAGTCAGGAGTCTGCCCTGGGCTCCAGATGCTGTGTGTAGCCAGGACAGGTGCCCCGGGCTTCCCCACCACTCACGTGGTTCAGCCCAGCAGGTACCCCCTGCAACGTCCCTTTCTAGTCCTCACCCCTGCCCACTTCCCTGTGGCCCAAACCTGGCCCCAGGACAAGGCAGCCCACCCCCCCTACAGGGGAGGCCCGGCCACATCTGTCACTGCATCTGGGCACTCCTGAGCCCATACTTGGGGCACATGGGGTGCCTGCTGTCCTCTCCCTCTGCTCCCTGGACCCACCCCTCCAGGACTCCTGCATCAGCATCACTGTCTCTCGAGCTGCCCATCGCCTCTCCACCACTTCCCAGAAGCACCAGAGGCACTTTCAGTAAAACCATTCAAATGAGAAAGGCTGGCAAACCTGTGGCTGTGAACACACCCCGGTGCTTTATGGGGTCTTGTGTACCAAGAACCCCTCACCAGAGACAGCCCACATGTGAGACAAGAAAGAGGACAACACAGTGGCAGGCGGGCCACCCAGCTCTGCATGCCTGTACCCACCTATGTCACCAGACACAGAGACTGAGGCACCTGGGGCAGTGGCCCATGAGGACAAGTCCCTGCTCAGAAGCAAGAGGGCTCCTAAGACTGAGGGTCTGCTGGAGCGGGACAGGGAGAGGAAGCTGCCGCAGGAAGCCCAGACACAGAGGGAGTCTAGGGCTAGTGAGGCAACTTAGACAAAAGCTGCCCATGCTGGACAGTGCTGAGGCCCAAACCCAATGCTCACTGAGGGTCCAGCAGACTCAGGGGGTGCCCAGTGATGGGGGAGGCACCCTCGCTGCAGCCCTCACCAATGCCACCTCCCAGGCCCTGTCTCAGACACACAGGACTGCGCCGCGTTTCGGGTTTCACAGGAACTGAACAGGACTGAGGTTTGAAAGCCACACCAATGAGAAAATCAAGCACGGTCAGCCTCGAGTACTCCTCAGAAGGCACTGCCGGGAGCCGCCCCCACAGTGCCAGGACCACACCTCCCCTGCCACACAAGCTGCAGCTCTGAGGGCCCGCCTGAGCAAGGGTGGTCACTCCTGCTCTCACTGACATCTCCACAGGAACAGGCTCTTCCAGCCCCAGCTCAGGAGCCAGCCAGAGCACACAGTTCACGCTGCAGCCTCTAGCAGGCCCTACCCTACCCTATCCCTCAACTGGCCTGCAAGGCCCAGAAAGACTGGAGGGCGGGGTCTGCACCCAGCCCCGGGGTACCGGGGTGGCCAGGGACACCCACTGCGAGGGTTCATGCCGTGCCATCTCGGCAACCCAAAAGGATGAGGGCTGCATGCCTGGGCCCTGCAGGGTTGCTGGCGAATCAATGAGCATCGTCTAACTAGTTGGCATGAAAAATAATACATTAATCCCCCAATTATCATACCCAAATCCTCTCTTTTTCCCCCAGCTGTAAACACTGAACAAACTACCCACGACAAATTAACATATTTTCCTCCATTTTCTTCAGCTGTTTTTTCCAAGCAGTCCATACTTAAAACAGAACAAATGGACCATCAAACACTGACCTACGCTCCAAATGGGAGATTTTGGGAGAGGAACTGCCTGCAGCGGGCTGAGGGGGACTGGCGGTCTCAGTGGCCCCTGGCAGGCACATATGCACGTGCACACTCCCCTAAGGCATGGGTTCAGCAGGGGAAGCTCTGGGTTTCTTGTTATCAGTGTGTCCACAGACGGGTTGACCCACTCCTGGGCTCAGATTCACAGCCGGGAGCCCAGGACGCAGTGCCTCCTCACAGACTCAAGCACAAAACCCTCCCCACCTCTGTCCCCATCACCATGCCCCCTGCAAGTCCACAGGTGCCCACAACAAAGCACCTTGTGACCCCTGGGCTCTTGGCCCTGTCTGCCCTCATCTTGGGGTGGCCTCAGACACCCCCTAACTCCACGGCTCCCAGGCCTCTCCAGGGACCTCGGGAGGGGCCTAGGGTGTTTAGAAGCCTCTCCCACCCCTGAGGCCAGTCACTGAGGTGTCGGCTAGTGCACACTTCTTCCCAGAGACGGGCATCCCTCAAAGAGCTGTGTGGAGCACCACAGCCTCTGATAGGGAGGAAGAGCTCATAGCCAGGCTTCACTCCCAGCCACAAGCACATCTCTGCAACAAGGAGCTTAACATGGACAGAAACCACCTAGTGCCAAGCAGGAAATCTGTCCCCTAAGGCACTATGGAAGCCTCCCATCATGCTTCACTCCCAATAATAAAAAAAAAAAACCTTACAGCTGGCTTTCTGATCAATATTACATGAACATAATATTGCATGTAAAACAGTAATACATGAAATAAAATACAGCCAATTGATTTAGCAAAAGCTCTTTTCAATCAAGCCCTTAATCCACCTTGCCCAAGCCTCTCGTCTGTCTAAAAGCAGGCCTGCCCTGCGGCCTCCACCTGCCCCCTGAGCAAGCTCAGGGCTGTGGAGCAGGTGACAGGATAGCCCTGGGTTGCCCATGGATCCTGGAAACCACAGAGTCTCAGAGCAGATCTTGGGAACTGAGCAGGACCCAAGCATGGGCTCTGTCTTCCTCAAGCCAAGTCACTGCTGGACAAGGGACCCGCCACGCACACCCAGACATCACTGCCCAGCACTAGTCAACCCTCCAGGACCTCCAACCTCAAGTTCCAGAATCAGGCAGACGGAGTTTCCGAGCCTGGCTCTGCCACTTCCTAGCAGTGTGGCCATGTGCAAGTGTAAGCCCTCAGAGTCTCAGTTTCCCCATCTGTGCAATGGGAATCTGCAGCTGTCATGAGGACTGGGAGGGCTGTGCTCCCCATGGCAGCTGTGGCACCCTGCATGGGGCTAGGCTAGGGTCAGGCCAGCATTTCTCACCTCCATCCTCAACTGCCTAGTACCGTCTCAGAGTGAATGCCATTTAATAGCTTCCCAGGAACCTAGAAGCAGAGCTTCAGGGGCACCAGGGAGGGGGCTGCAGCTCTGCCCCCTGGGCTACCTGTCTGTAGTACATGTGGAACAACCTATGACATTTCCACCTGAAAAAACAACAGTCTCAGCACTTAAAATTGAAAACCTGTGAGTTCTGAGAGAATTTATTTACCAGGGACCATCACTAGAAAAGTAAGCCCTTGGTTGAAAGCAAAGCCCCAGTGAGACCAACCACACCAGCATATGTACCCTGCAGTGTGCCCTCTGGCATTAGAGCAGCATCTGTACCCTGCGTTGTGCCCTCCTGCCCAGGCCCGGGGCTGCTCAGCACTGGCTCCAGCTGTACGTCCACCTCACAGGCTCCCAGCACCATGGCCGAGGGCCAGCCCTGGGCCTGCCTGGTCCCCACTCTTGGGTGTTGCTGGGTGGTGGGGCCCACCTGCTGGGGTTGTATTCCAGGGCACCGATCTCCTCGCTGGCCTGCAGCACAAGATGTCGGCTGCCAAGCTCCCACTCTCCTTCTTGACTCTGGCATTGTGGCCAGGCTTGGTGTCCGTGTCGATGTGCAGCAAACCCTCGACCAAGGAGTCATCACTGTGCCGCGTGAGAGACAGGGCACCGGTCAGGGGAGGGTCCAGCCACCGAAGTGGCCTGGGAGTTGGGAGGGGGATACTTTTTCCCTTCAGGGACTAAACTAGGTTTTTTAACGTTTTTAAAGAGCACTGCCTTTCTAATGAACACTGCTGGGGTCAGACAGAGGCCCCTGGAGCCAACGGGGCTGGATGGCCCACACATGGGCACACGGGGCAGATGTGGGTGCTAGAGATGTCTCAGGACCACAAAGGACCAAACTGTCTTCACACTGTGCACCATATTCACAGAGAAACTGGTTCAACGGAACCCTTAACACGAGAGAGCCCCAGTGTGTAACACATATAAAGAGATGCCGCAATGACTGGGTGGAGAGGCGGGGGCAGGGCCTGCAGCCTCAGAGGGACCTCAACTTGCGGGAAAGCAGTTAACAGGCTCAAATCCGGATAAACTCTCCTGGCAGGGTGCTCAGTGGGGACAGGCCCCTCGCACGCCCAGGCGGAGGTGACCACTGTGTCTTAGAGTTAGACGTGACCTTAGAACACTCACTCAAGGGTGGGGTGAGGGTAAGGGGCCCCTCCACCATCTCGTGCAGAAACACCCTCAGAGACCACCCTGGAGTCACTCAAACCATGGCCTTGTGCAGACACGTCTGCACATTCCTTCACACACACAGGGCTTCATGGATTCACATCTCTGCTCACACTCACTGACCTGACATGCACCCACATGCATCCATGCACACGTGCATGTCTCACCTTGTACTTCCACTTGGCCTCCGACTTGCTCTTGGTTTGCTCTCGAATTTCCAGCCTCTCCACATCATTCTCTATGTGGACCACGTCCTTGTTGGGCACACTCAGGATGGTCTTTGTGGCCTAGAAAAAAGTGTTGCTGTGACCCAGAGGCAGACGCAGAGGGCCAGTGAGACTCCCTTCTGCCACACAGATTCCGTCTCCTTCTAGCCCATGTGCTTGCAGCTCATGCCCCCATCCATCTACCCATCCATGCATCCATTCACCCACCTATCCATCTACCCATCCATGCATCCATTCTCCCACCCATCCATCCATCCAACCATCCATCCATCCATTTATTCATCCATTCATTCATCCACCCATCCATCCATCCATCCTCCATGCATTTGTTCATCCATCCACTCATCCATCCACCCATCTGTCCATTCATCCACCCACCCATCCACTCATTCATCCCATTCATTCATCCATCCATCCATCCATCCATTCACCCATTCATTCATTCATTCATTCATCCATCCATCAGTCCATCCATCCACCCACCCATCTTCCCACCCATCTACCCACCCATCCATCCATCCATGCATCCATTCGTTCTTCCCATTCATCCACCCACCCATCCATCCATTGACTCATCCATTTATTTATCCATTTACCCATCCACCCATCCATTCATTCATCCTTGCATCCATCCACCCATCCATCCATCCACCTATTCCTCCATTCATGCACCCATCCATCCTTTTATTCATTCATTCATTCATTGATCCACCCATCCATCCATCTACCCATCCATTCATTCATCCATCCATCGGTTCATTCACCCACCTATCCATCCATCCATTTGTTCATCCATTCATCTATTTGCTCACCCACTGATTCATTCATCCATCTATCCATCTATTCATTCCTCTATCCACACATCCATCAATCCATCCATTCATTCATCCATTCATTCATCCATCCAACCATCCATCCATTTATGCATCCATCCATTCATCCACCCATCCATCCAACCACCCACCCATCCATCCACTCACCATTTGTTCATTCATTCATCCACTCATCCATCCATTCATTTATTCACCCATCCATTTGTTCATTCATCCACCTTTCCATCCATTCATTCATCTAACCATCCATTTATTCATCCATCCATCCATCCATCGATTCCATCTAACTATCCATTCCATCCACCCATCCATTTGTTCATTCATCCATCCATCCATATATTCATCAATCCATCCATCCACTCACGCACCCACCCAACCACCCATCCATTCTTTCATCCATCCACCCATCCATCCATTCATCCATCCATCTACCCATCCATCTATCTACTCATCCATCCAGCCAGCCACTCATCCATCCATCCCTTCATTAATCCATTCATCCATCTACCCATTCATTCACCATCCATTCATCCACCCATCCATTCATTTATTCATTCTTCCATGATCCATCCATCTACCCATTCACCCATCCACCCATTCATTTATTCATCCATCCATCCACCCACACATCAATTCGTTCATCTATCCACCCATTCATTCATCTATTCATCCATTCAACCATCCATCCAGTCATTCATCAATTCACTCATTCATCCATCCATCTGTTCATGCATTCATCCATCCATTCGTCCATCTATTCATTCATTGACCCATTCATCCATCCATTCATTTAGCCATCCATTCATTTGTTCATGCATTCTTTCATGCTTACCCTGAGAAAGGGAACACAAAAGTGTCCCACTACATCCCTGTGATGCTGGCCCTGAAATGTCCTGGCCCCCAGCAAGTGGATAACAACCTCCTCCTGGCAGAAGCTCACACTCAATGGTGCTTGATCTCAGGGGTTCATGGTCCCTGAAGCCCAGACATAAGATCCTCTAGTTAGAGTGGGTCTTCAGGGATGGGCCCATCTCTCTCACTGTCCACTGGGACTCCGACTATCAGGGCAACTCTGCTCCTGTCCTCATCCCTGAACACCCTCCCCTCCAATGGCATTCTCCCTGTTGTTTCTGCACAGACACCTCATCTATCTTCAGGCTTCAGCCTCAATGCCTTGGCCCCAAGGAGGATCCAGGGCTTCTTTGTCCCCTGGCAACTGCTCATCTGGCTAGGAACCTAGACATCCCATCTTGGAAAACCACCATGCCTCCCCCACCAGGTGGCCCTCCTGAGTGCCACCGCTGCCACAGCACACACACACTGTGCTGCCTTCCTCAATGAGGGCCCCTCTCCAGGCCCACTGCTCTGTGGCTTGCTGGGGCAGAGCCTGTCCACCCTGAAGGGTCTGGGCCAGGATATTGCAGGATTGGGTCACGACCAGGCAGGGAAGTGCATCTTCTAGGCAGACTGACCTCACAGAAGAGCCCAAAGCCCCACATCCTCCCAGGGGCCCCTGGAGAACAAGGACAATGGGCCCTAGTTATATCTATGGGCCTGGCCCCCAAGAGATATTGCAGCACCTCTGGTGATGAGGTGGGGAGTCAGGGTGAGGGGGCCCTACCTTGCCCTTCTTGGGCGGCTCCATCTTGGTCAGTGCCTCCTTGGTGTGGGCTTTGAGCAGGTCCAGTTTGGGGACATTAGGCAAGGCTGACTCTCAGGACTTCTTCGCTTTCTTCTTGCCTCCATCTTTGAGATTCAGCATTTTGTGGAGCCTTGGGGGCTTAGGGGGTTTTGGGGGCTTGGGGATTTTTGGATGGCTTGGTCATCTTCACAGTTTTGGGAGTCTTTTTTTTTTTTGGACACTTTCTCCAGGAGGGATTGAGGCGGAGTGGCCTCAGTTGGAGGCGGGGTGGCCTCAATTGGAGGCAGGGGCTCCTCCTTCTCCCAGTCCCCATCACAGACATCATCTGAAGAGGCGACAGTATTCATTTCCGGTCAGGTGGCTTTGGAGGCATTCTGGGGTACAGAAGGAAAGGGTTACTTGCTGCTTCTGCCAAACTGTGGCCCAGGAGGGTCTACACACCAGGATGCTGGAGACCCTCACTGCTAGCCTGGTGGGGAGCTGTTAGCCCAGAAAGGCTCAGCTAACCCACACAATCATGTGACATGCTCACACCCACCCCACGCTGTTGTCTCACACCTGCCATATACCATCAGTCACTTGCTCTCCCCAAGGCTCTTCTGTTCTACCCTGAGCACAGTGACTGGGGGCTCATCCAGGATCACACATGCTGGGACTCCAGGGGCTGAGGCAGGGGCTCCTCCCAGAGAGTGCGCTCCCCATGGGAGCTTCAGAGGGGCCAGTGCCATCTCTCAGTCCCTACACACTCACACCAGGACACAGACCCAGCCAGAGACCTGGGACCCTGAGCCCTCACAAAGGCAAGCTTGCCCAGGAGAGTGCAGAGAGTACTGTCTGGAGCTGGCAGCTCTGTGTCAGGCTGGTCCCCAGGCCCAGAGAAAGACAGGCAGGCCCTCCCCCATCCCCAGGGGTCCAGCCCAGTACCTGGGCACAACCCCACCTCACTGAGCCAGATCTCTTTGGCCAAGTCTTTGATGAGCTGTGAAGGTTTGAAGTGCTCCAGGAGCTTGTCCTCATGCTCTGCCAAAGAATACAGGGCAATGGGGCCCAGGGTCAGCGCCAAACATGCCCCATGGCCTTGATCTACCTGCATCCTTCCAGGCTGTCCCGATTGCTGAGACACCCAGATGAGCATTAGGAGAGGGGCTCCCCAGCCAAATTCTGTCCCAGCAAGAGGTCTCTGCTGTGACCCCCATCAATAGGTGTACAAACTGAGAACCAGAGGGAACAAGCATGCCTGAGGCCACCACCAGCGGGCTATGGAGTAAACATGGGTCCCATCCCTTCTTCCTGGTCAGAGGCCACTCCACTGGGCCACACAGCTGAGGTGAGGTGGGAGGGGCACCCTGGACTGCCCTGGGCCTTGAGGCCTGAGGGAGGTGGTGGCTGCAGGATGGCCCTGGGAGTGTACTGGCTGCCTCTCCTACATGGCCCACCCATGAGAGAGGCAGGCTGCACATGGTGTTACCTGAAGCCTGTACTCCCCCTCCTGAAGGCTTCCTGCAAACCTCCACTGGCCCTCTCTGGCCTGGGAGAGGGTCCTTCTCCCTCAGGAGTGGGCAAAGAGCCTCTGCAAAATGAGAGCCCCAGCAGGAAACACTGTCCCAGAGGGTGCTCAAGGCTAAGCCAGACCTTCCCCTCCCTTCTGTAGCCAAAACCAAGGGAAGATGCTAAGGAACACAGGAAGAACTTCTGTGGGGGCATGCACAGGAGGGTCATCAAGGAGGGTCACAGGGAGCGGATGCCCGGGTCACAGAGCAAGGTGGCTGGGGTGCTGCACCCGCATCAGGCAGCTTAGCTTCTGAACTGATGCCAGGGCCAGCCAGGAGGAGCCAAAAGGGCATCCCCAGCACTCCCTGTCCTGGGGCCAGCCACTCCCCCAGTCCTTCTCTGCCCCCACCAGGTTCCAGGCCTTTCTGTGGTCACACAGTGTCATCCCACCATGAGCCATCTGTCCTCCACCCGCAGACCCACTTTCCTCCCAGGACACATGGGCACCTGCCCACCCTCCTCCCACCAACTTGTGAGCCCCTGGTGGAGGGTGCTCTGCACCTACATCTGTCCTCCCCCAGCTCTCAAGTGGCCCAGTCAGTGGAGAGCAGGGGACAGACCCATGGGGTGTCTGGGGCAAAGTCACACCCTGGGCCAAGCCAGGCAGGAGAGCACCACCGACCCTGCCAGGCCGGATCTTACTGAAGCAGGACAAGCCCTGGACATTGCTGCTGGGTCTCCGGGGAGGTGCTCCCACCTGTCACCGCTTTCCTGCCCTGGGGCATTTGTGACATGATTCCTACCTGCTTCTTCGTCCATGGTTGGAAAGCAACATTGAGAATTTTAGCCCCTTGGACTAGATGAGGGGGCAGCTGCTTGCCAGATTTGTGAGAGCCCAGGAAAGAGACACTGGGTGAGGTGGGTGGGTGCCCACTGCCCACAGGTGCCTTCAAGCCCAGCCACACAGCCAGACTGGGGGACGCCAGGTCCAGCCTTCCAGAGGTCTGCCTTCACCCACGGCCACCATCCCAAACGCCAACGGTTCCTCTTGGAACCTGGGGGCGCCCATCCTCCTGGTGGCCTGCCCTGTGAGAGAAAAGATTGGCCCTCCTACTGTGCTCCCACTGTCTCATCCTCCAGGCCCCTAACACAGGCTGCCTGGCTCTGCTCACTCTGCCCAATATCCCAGCCCTGACTGAGCAAGAGGCCACAGTCATGCCAGGGGCCGGGCCACAGGCTGTCGCTGGGCATACACCAGACATCCCCAGGCACCTCTTCCCACCTCATGGCGCCCCTTGGCACAGTGGAGGGACAAACCACAGCTCAGCTGAGAGATGTGCTCCTGCTGTGGGCCTCCATTGGAGAGGGCTCCAGGGCTCTGACTCACCAGGGAAATGACAGCTCCCTGGGTTTTCTCAGTCCTGGGGGCCAACTGAACTGTCATCCCCTCAGAGAGGAAGGCCCAGGCAGAGAGGACATGGCCACGGTGGCCTAGCTGGCCAGTAATCAGGCTGGCCTTGTAGGAGGGCTTCCCGGGTGCTACCCTGATCCCCTCCTTGCTGGCACGAGTCCCCTGAGGGCAGGGCTAAACTCCCATCCTGGGCGCTTCCCTCTGCCAGAGTCAAGCTCAGGGCTTCACATTTAGGGAGCAATGGGAAAATCTTACTGAAACCTGACCAGCCATGACTATGGACCATTTTTCCTTCTCAAACTAGGGCTAGAGTGCAAAGGGTTCTGGGTAAAAGAGCTCTTGACTGCTATCAGAACCAAAAAAAGAGCAACTAAGAGCAAATTCTGGTGAAGGGCACACTGAGAAAGCAAATCATACATAAATGCAAACCCTCCTGGAGGCTCCCTCATGCTGCTGGGCAGACTCTGGAAACCTGAACAGGGTGGTGGCTGCCAGGAGCCACCTGCTCTCATTTCTGAGGGTGTAACCAGGCAGGACCTGGAACAGAAGGGGCAGCCCAGGGATGCCACAGTGTGTCCACAGAGGGCCAGGACAGAGCCGCAAGCCTGCCTCATGGTCCAGCTGCCATGGCCCTGAGGGATCCTAAGGGGACCCAGAGCCCACTCACACCCACTCCTAAGCTCGTGACAGAGCCAGGGCCCCACATTCCCAATGGAGACAAGTGTGGAGTGTGGAGCAGGTGTGACTGATACCTGCACAGAGGCCATGCACACTTGCCCCTCTCAACCCACAGCCCAGCGTTCATTCTAAAACAAGGCACAGTCTAATCAGAAGGAGAGGCCCAGCCTGTTCAATCTGGTCCTGCATTATACAGACGAGGAAACTGAGGGCCAGGAGGCTGAGTCCCAAGGGGACTTGCTCAGGCCACAGGAAGGTGGCATTCACACCCTGACAGCCCTGACCTAGGTCTGGCCGCCCCCACAGCCAAGAGCCTCAGGCTTGGACGCCCACCCTGGAGTGACCAGTACATTTGAACGCCTCCAGCAGGTGCTTCCCCAGGTACCAGAAGGCGTTTTAGAAGTCGGGAAACTGAGTCAGGCTGCACAGTTGCAACCTTCTTTCCACTTCATATGCTCTGGAAGCCACCAAAGAGCCGTTCTCAGTGCACTGACCATCAAGCAGGCGACGATGGGGGTGGATCCAGGCCCCAGACACACCAGCTCAGGCTTCCCCTCTGGGCCCTGCATAGCTGAGGTGGACCAGCGGACAATCGCCCTGGGTGGCTGCAGGCCTTGATGCCCATGAGAGCTCTGTTGGTGCCTGAGAAGAGGAGGGAGCAGCCTTTTAAGCAGTCCCAACCTCACCAAGGGCGACTATGACCGTCCAGCAGCCAGGTCCCTAGAGACGCCGGCCTGCACGATACCAGAGCCCACCTCCTCCTTCCTTCCACATCAAGAAGAGGCCCACCGAGGCTGATGGTCATGTCCAGGTCACCCACAGGCAGGCTGAGCCAGTGCTCGGCCCAAGGCATCTGGCACCGACCCCGCTAGAGAGAGGACACTGCTGTGCGGAGCCTGAGGGCAGACAGTGAGGCAGGCACTACCTCCTCTGGATCTCCACTCAGGCTGTGGAGGAAATGTCCCGTGAGGGCCAGGCAGTCCACAGGGGTGAGTGTGGCATAGATCCAGCCTGAGAGAGAGACAGGAGTGTTTGGTGCCCCACCTCGCTCCCATGAACGGGCTTCTCATGGCTCCAGATCAGAGAGTGGCAGAGACCAGCACAGGCCTTCCCCGGCCCAGCCCAGGCTCCAGCTCCTGCCCACCTGTGCCTTGGTGTCCTGTCCACCTCTGCAGCTTCACCAGCATCCTGGGGCCTCCCTGGGAGAAGCTCTCTGGTCCTGGCACCACCCCAGCCTCCATGGAAGGGGGTTGGGGTAGAGGCTGCATCTGAGGTGGCACGGACTAGTCAGTCCAGCCCTGTACCACACAGACAGGGAAACCGAGGCCCAGAGCTGGGGAGACTCGCTCAGGCCACATGAGCGCAGTACTCAGAGAGAGGAAGCCCCAGCCTGTGTCCAGCCACCCGGCCTCCCAACCACACTCAGGGGCAGGAGACAAGGCCAGGGCAGCTGCATTGCCCCCAGAACTGGGACTGGACCCCGGGTTATCCTCGGAGACGGAGCCTGGGCCAGATCCTGGGAAATCCACAGCTCTTTCTTAAATAGCTGTGACGGTGAGGAAGCCGACGGAGGGAGGAGGGACCCAGAGATTACAGAAGATTCTGAGGCTTATAAATCAGTAAAATGTGAAGGCCTCAGTTGATACTTTTTTTAAATGGAAAAAAAAAAACCCTATAAAACGATTCAAAACTCTGAACACAACTTAGCTATTTGAGGATACTAGGGAATTGTTGTTAATTGTTCATTTTTTGAGGTATGAGAACAGTATTGTAGCTGTGTTACTTCAGAAGGAAAAGCAGCCCTTCAGAAATAGTGGAATATTTAATAAAACAGCAGGATGTCTGGGATTTGTTCTTACATCATGTAGGGGCACACAGCGGCTCATGACGGGCTTTCTCCTTCAGCACAGACTCAAAATGTCCCCTAATGTTGCCTTAATTAGGAGCTAGCGCCCTCCTCCCTCACTGGCTCTGATGCCGTGGCTGCTGTCCCCACACAAGGCTCTCTGAGCTGGGTCTCCAGCCATGGGCTCAGTCACAGTGAGCCCAGCCAGGCTGTGAAAGGGGCTGACTGGCTGTGCAGCTCCAAGGTGGCCTCAGTGGTGAGGAGTGCCCACGCTGACCAGGCAGCACAAGCTCCATTGCTGGCCCCTCTGCAGGGACTGGGCTGGGGTGGCGTTAAGCTCCAGACAAGGGAGCAGGCATGCCAGGGATGCAGACAGACCCCGTGGTGGGGACACAGCCCGAGGGAGAGGGGCGTAACCTTGATGAGGGCCGGCAAGCCCTAGGACATGATCCCCAAAGCTGCCTGCACTCACCTGAGGGGATGAAGAGGGTCTGGCCCTGCTCGACGATGCACTTGCAGCATTTGTGGACCTGGTCAGCAAAGAACATCTCGCTGTGGTTAAAGGCAGACTGCCAGAGCTCATCCAGGGAGATGTTGGCCAAGGTCAGCCTGATGAGATAGAAGGTCTGCTCCCCCTGCCAAGAGAGCCTGTTGGCAGAGCTGCTCATGTGGAACACGGGGGTGGGGGGTGCAAGTGTTAAGTCTTAATGTGAGAAGTATCCCATCCAGTTCCACAAATCCTGCCTGCAACACTGAGAGCACAGGTGCTTTACAATTCAGAAGTGTGCATGTTAGGAAGGTTCTGGGTATCAGGCACAGTCAAGAGCTAAAACCCGTAAATCCCACATTACATAGTTTTGAGGCACTACAAATGGTGTGGGTGCCCAGGTTGCAAATAAAGCTGCAACTGGTTGTCAGAAGCATTCCAGGTAGCTCCACTCTTGAGAGCCACTTGGATCCCAGGCTAGGTCAAATGATGCTACTGTGTCCCAAGCAGTCTTATGCCAGGCTCCAGGAGGGGTTCTGCACTGGGAGCAGCGAGACCCCTGTCCTACTGTAGTGAAGCCAAGGCAGGTTCCAAGAATGCCCCAGTGACTTGCTCAAGGCCTCCCAGAGGTGGCATCAGCACATGCACCTGCCCCCAGCTCCAGCTCCAGCGGGTCTGGAGTAGCTCAATGAGCACCTGGGGGAGCCCATAGCTTAGGGTTTCCTTTGTTTCTGTTGCTATTTATGTCTCATTTTTCTTCTGGCTTCCCTCTCTCGGCCTTGATGATGAGATTCCTAGCCTTCCCTGCCTGCTCAAGATGCCCCTATCCTACCTGCTGCCTCCTGTGCGGGGCCCTGGCTATTGTTGGCCCCTTCCAGGATGTCTTCACAACACCCCCCTCCCCCCACTTTCTCCTCTAAGTGCACGGTCACCCAGCAGCCTCACCCAATTATTGAGCCTGAATCCCATTAGAAAAAGGAGACACTCGTGCAGTTCTCTGATCCCACATGCACCCCTGCCCCTTCACCCACACATGCACCCCTGCCCCTCCACCCAGCAATGTCTCCATGGCCTCCTGTCCCAAGGATGGATGGTCCAGGGCCCACTGGGGAGTGGCATCTTGTCCACAGTCAGGGCTCCCGGGGACTGCAGACCATCTTGCAGATGGGTCACGGCTACGGCAAAGCCGAGGTGCCCTAGGGGTGTGGCTCACCTTGAGCACATGGTACCAGGCGGAGGCGCCCCCACAGTCGACGTGGAAGTCAGTGTAGCTGTCCTTCACGCAGATCAGGCAGGACTTCGTCACCTTGGGCTTGGCCAGCAATGCATCATCTGGCCAGGAGTTTTCTACCCAGAACAGTTTCTTCATGGTGTCAGGTGGCTCCACAAAGCTGGACATTCTGGGGGTGGGACAGGAAGGTGGTGAGGGAACGTGGGACTCCCTTTTTGATGTCCCCTGGAGCGGGAAACATGCTCTGTGAGGCACGTCCCACACTGTCTCACCACCTGCGGGCCAGAGGTCACAGCTCCCATTTCACAGAGGAGCACACAGGGTCACAGAGGGCATAACAAGCCCAGGCGCTGGCTGTGGCCCTGGCAGAAGACTGGATCTGATGCTGGCCTCCACCCCCAGAAGATGATGAGAAGACCCCAAAACCATCCATCCCTGAGAGGGAAACTCCGGGGACCTGGAAAGCGAGTCTTTCTGGATTGGCCACGTGCATATGGCTGTGGCGCGCCGGGCTGGAGCATAGATATCACTTCTCACATTCAGCCCAGGTGCCTCTGGTGTCACCTGGACAACAGCCACTGCTCTTCAGAGCTGACAACAAGGTACTCGCGACACCTGGACACATCAGGTCACTGTCAAATCCAGCCAACTCATATCCAGCGAAGATAGGGAAATGCAAAGGCAGCCTTCGAGTCAATGAAATGTCACCGTCCTGGATAAAATGCACTACATTTCATCAAAAACGTCAAACTAGGCCAGGCACGGTGGCTCACGTCCGTAATGTCAGCATTAAAATTTATATGTAAAACACACATAATATACATAATCCATCCATTCTTTTTCTTACTCAAAGAACTCATACTGAAACACACTCTTCTCCACTGTTTTTTACTTGAAAATACATCCCAGAGATGTTTCTCTACCAGTTTGTTAAGACCTATCTCCCTCTTCTTAAAGGCTATACAGTATTCCATCACAAGATATTCCATACTTTTTTTTAAACCAATCCATTTGCCAGATATTTAATGTCCTTTGTTTAGAAATAACGCTTTAGTAAGTGTCTCTGTGTAGATATTTTGTGGTATTTTTGAGGCATATCTGCGAATTCCTACAGGTGAAATGCTATGTAAAAGAATATATGTATTTAAATGTTTCATACTTATTACCAAATTGCCTTCCAAAAAGTTCCACAAATTTGTATTCCATGACGAATGGTGGTATAATTCTTTGCCAGGGATTTGTGTTCTCAAACTTGCATTTTTGCCAAATTGATAGTTGACTTTTAATAGGACACTGATGTTTTACATTGCTTATTTTCCTATTTGTTCAGGTTTTCTTTATGGGTTTGTACGTAGTCAACCTTACTAATCTTTTCCTTTATGGCTTCTGGTCTTCATCTTTGTTTTAGAAAGTTTGCCCACTTTGATATACTAAGTTCACTAATGTTCTCTTCTATAACTTCTATGCTTTTGTTACTTTGCAGTCTTTGATCCATGTGGAATTTATTTAGGTTTATTGATGTCACTTTATTTTTTTCCCAACTGTTTAGCCAGGTGTTCTACACTATTTATGAAGGCAGTCATCTATTCCTTCCTGACTCGATACACTATCTTTATGTTTACATCTATTTCTGGATTCTTTCTGGATTCTCCCCATCTCTCTAGTTCTTGAAATACCAAATTGCTTTAATTATTATTGCTTCTTAATCTATTTTGATAATCTGATAGGCACAATGTATTCCATTACTCTTCCCTACATCCTCCTTGTAACTTCCTACATATTTCATATTTATGTTAGAATAATTACCAGTATTATTTTCTTAATTTTCTCTATCAAAAGGAAATGACTCTGATAGAATGCTCTAAGTATTCTGTATGCTGTATGCTCTATATTTTTAATAGACACCCCTTATTGGTTTCAGAAACTGTAGTTCCCTACAAAGCTGAATCTCCAGGCAGTAAGCAAGCAGGACTTTTCATTTCCTCTTCTAAAATTTGCTTTAGCCTTTGGATTCAAGCAGAGATGTACAGAGCCTACTAATCTCCCACCTTTTACAGAGCACATTTAATCTGTATCACTACACAGTAGCCCAATTCCAAGTTGCCACTCCCTGTTTCTGGACAGAGATTCTGGCAGGTCTGTGGCTTGTGTCACGTGTGACTTTGTATTTCTGTTCCATTTCTGGTCCATAGGGAAACCTGTGATGCTTTTGAGTCCAATTTACCACTCCCTCTTGACAGTCCGTGTGTGTGTATTTCCCTCTTAGGTTTTCAAAAGGAGATTCTCAGAATCTAAAAGTATAATTATCATTTAATGAAGCTTTGGGTGGTCATGATCACTGGGGCTCGGGGACAAGATCATATGGTCATCTTTCACTAGGAGACTTTTCGGAGGTTTGTTTTTATATCTGGAAACTCCAATATGTTAAAATCCCCTTGCATAGCCAAGACTTCCACTATATTCCTTCAGAGATATTCTGAGTTCGATTCCAGGCTGCCTCAATAAAGTGAGTAGCACAATAAAGTGAGAAGCACAATAAAGTGAGTCACACAAATTTTTTGTTTTCCACTGCATATAAAAGTTATGTTTACACTATACTTCAGTCTATTGAGTGTGCAATATCATTATGTTTAAAAACCTAATTTAAAATACTTTATTGCTAACAAATGCTGACACAGAGACATGAAATCAGCACATACTGTTGGAAAAAACGGCGCCAATACACGTGCTTGATGCAGGTTTGCCACAGATCTTCAATTTGTAAAAAATGCAGTATCTGTAAAGTGCTGTAGAGTGAAGTCCAATAAAAGAAGGTATCCTGGCATATGTTTTTGCTTAGCAATATAGTGAGACTTTTGGGCATTAGTCTATAGGCAATATCCTTTGCTTCACACCTAACTCTAAAGTTAGGGGCAAAGAGTGATGAGTGGGGATAGGAAAAGATGACATCGGGAACTTATTAGATGATGAAGTGTCCATGCTCAATTTTAAAAACTCTTATCATTTTTCCTAGACAGCAGATTGTATAATATGAATTCTCTGATCTAGCTGGTTGTGCTGTTTGATTTAGAAAATTGGGCATTGGAGGGGTAACTGTCTATCAATGGCAGTTTTTTTTTTTTTTTTTTTTTTTGACAGAGTCTAGCTCTGTCACCCAGGCTGGAATGTAGTGCTGCGATCTTGGCTTTCTGAAACCCCCACCTCCTGGTCTCAAGCGATTCTCATGCCTCAGCATTCCAAGTAGCTGGGGTTATGGGCATGCTCCACCATGGCTGGCTAATTTGGTGTTTTTTTGTTTTTTGTTTTTTTTTTGAGATGTGGTTTTGTCATTTTGCCCAGGGTGGTCTCGAACTCCTGGCTTCAAGTGATCTACATATTTTTGACAGATACCCTTTATTGGTTTAAGCATATTTTGGCTTCCCAAAGTGCTGGGATTACAGGCGTGAGCCAACGCACCCAGCCTCAGTGGCTGTATTTTCTTACATTATTGTTACATGGTACAGGTTTTCATAATATTGAAAACAATACAATGTGAAAATAAATATAATCCCCGATTTCTTTGGTTCTTTTAAAAATATTTTATTTTTTAGTATATGTGTTTAAAGTGTAGAAGACAATGTTTTAATATATACAGTGAAATGGTGTTTGGGGTCTTAAATGTGAAGTAATCTTTTCATATTTCTGTGGTTATTTTCTTATTTTTTTCAAAGGTAGAAAATACTTTCATATTCTCACAGGGGAACCACTTAAGAAAAATGTCAAATTTTCCATGAATGTAAGAAATCTTCAATTACATGAGGGGAAAGGATGCTTTTGGGATGGGACGAACACCATACGGGCTAAGTCAAGGCCATTTCAGAAACTGTGACGTCTTTTAAACTATTCTCTGCCATGTTCCTTTCTACCTTCCAAGGTTTAGGAGGAATTTCTGCCCATTAGAACAGGTCAGAGATTTACAAAGTGCCAAGTTTTCTAAAGGAGAGATTCTATAGAGACTGAGAAACTGGTTAACTTACGTAACGCATTTTTGGGTATCCTGAATTATTTTCATTAAATGTACTCGTAAGATTCTTAAGATGAGGAATTATGCGTCACACTTTTAAAAATGTTCTCAAAAGAACTTGCTAAGGGCTTGACAAACACTTGCTACGTTAACTTACAAAACACTGTTGGCACCTTCTCAGCATTTTAATCCTGACAAATCTCAGGACTGACAAACTGCATGTTAATGTCCTTGTTTTCTATCGAATGAAAATATTTAATTTTTGGAATGAATTGAAACTCAACCCGGATTTACTGAATACCAACCTTGCCTAAGATGACAAATCATTCTTGAGAGCAGCACTGTGTCTCCAGAACCCCAGAGCAGGGCCAGGCTCTCTGGATTTTAGCTCTAGGTGTCCTCCCATTTGTCTTTCTTACCGGGTAAATGAAATCTTTATTAAAATCCAAAAGTATAAGACAATACTGTTTATTCTTAGAAGCTACCACTTACAGAGGAGAATAATGCCCTAAATTATAGATAAATTGAATTCTAATGACCTTGTTCGCTTTCTAGTTGTCACCCAATGTAAGCATTTCTGTCTGCAGGTCACCAATATGCCTAATAAAGCATGAAAAGCCATCACTGATGATTTTCTGATTCACTCATCTTTGAATTCATCTGCCTTGCTTAGAGTGAAAAGGAAAATGTCTCTATATTAGTCCATTCTCGCATTGCTATAAAGAAATACCTGAGACTGAGCAATTTATAAAGAAAAGAGGTTTAATTGGCTCATGGCTCTGCAGGCTGTACAGGAAGTAGAGAGGCTTTGGCTTCCGCAAAGGCCTCAGGAAGCTTCCAATCATGGCGGAAGGCAAAGTGGGAAGCAAGGCCTCTTACATGTCAGGAGCAGCAGAAAGAGAGCGAGGGGAGGTGCTGCACACTTTTAAACAGCCAGATTTCTCAAGAATTCACTTACTATTGCAATGACATTACCGGAGGGATTATCTGCCCCCATGACCCAATCACCTCTCACCAGGCCTCACCTCGAAAACTGGGGATTAAAATTTGACATGAGATTTGGTGGGGACATAGATCCAAACCATATCAGTCTCTTTAAATTTCTGTGTCCAAAAGGGAACATTCTTGGGTACTTTATTCTATTCCATTAATTTGGTAAATGATTATTTAAACCCAAGGAAGAAGCTTCTTGAATGAAATAATTATAAAAATATGGATCTTGATACTCTACTAGGTTAAAGCAAGGTTTTTGTTATTGTTGTTGTAGCAAATCTCTTATTAAGCAACTTTAGCATTATAGTCTCAGTAAAAAATAGTGAGTCCATCCCAGCATGCATGTTTTTGGTAAAGTGATCGTAACAGTGGAGTAAGTAAGTTGTGATTGCTTTCTTAAAGGACACCTTCAAATAACTGTCACCTGTCTTCTGTTTTATTCTACCACTAAGTGGGGGCATCCCCATACTTCTCAGTTGAATGCAATACTAATTCCTTTACCATCTTCAACTTCCTGTCTATGCATTCCTTTCATAATCTTTACAAATTATGATGCTAATCATCTTACAGATTTTTTCACTCACCTTAGAGTTATCATAATTCCTCCTGCACAAATTTTAAGGACAGAAGTTTTGACCCCAATGATCCCATCAAGATGTTGGGTTTTCCCTCCAAGAAGTTTTCAGAAAACTGACTCCTAGATAGTGATCAGGTTTTTGTTAAAAAGTATCCAAAAGATGAATATATGTGTCTTAAATAAGCTTATTGGGTATTTTATTTTACTAGGAGTCAGAAATATAAAATGTTTTTACATTTTATCACATATTAGGGATCTGAAAGTGATATACTCTTATGGTTATAAAGAAAAAAAGAATGAGCTCACATTCAATGAAAGATTGTGTCTTTTATATTGAGAAAATAATTTGAAGACAAAGGTAATGAGGAACCCAGTGCAAACTGCTAGTGGACTCTCAAAGGTGTCAGTACTCAGTGATTCTTATTTTTCTTCTCTTTTTTTGAGACAGTCTCACTCTGTCACCCAGGCTGGAGTGCACTGGCACAGCCTTAACTCACTGCAACCTCTGCCTCCTAGGTTCAAGCAATTCTCGTGCCTCAGCCCCCTGAAAAGCTGGGATTAAAGGCAAGCACCACCATGCCAAGCTACTCATTTATTTACTTATGTGTGTATGTATTTATTTATTTTTATTTTATTTGAGACAGAGTCTCACTCTGTCACCCGGGCTGGAGTGCAATGGTGCTATCTCAGCTCATTGCAACCTCTGCCTCCCAGGTTCAAGGGATTCTCCTGCCTCAGCCTTCAGAGTAGCTGGGATTACAGGCATGCATCACTGCGCCCAGCTAGTTTTTGTATTTTTAGTAGAGATGGTTTCACCATGTTGGCCAAGCTGCTTGTGAACTCCTGACCTCAAGTGATCTGGCCCTCTCAGCCTCCCAGAGTGCTGGGGTTACAGGCCTGAGCCACCGTGCACAGCCCAGTTTATATATATATATATTTTTAAACAGAGATGGGGTTTCACCATGTTGACGAGGCTGGTCTCGAATTCCTGACCCCAAGTGATCCGCCCACCTGGGCCTCCCGAAGTGCTGGGATTACAGGCATGAGCCAATGCACCCACCCCTGAATAATTGTTTTGTCTGTACATTTCTCATGTCTTATATGGCATTGTAAAGGCAATCAGATCTTTTCATTCATGTGGTTTTGGACCTTTTCAATAATGGTATTATTCTTTGTACTTAGAAGCTTGGCAAGCACTAGAACCCATCTCTCAAGCAAAACAGGCTGAAGACATCAGGACATATAGCAGCTGCAGCTTGAGGGAGGTTGCATGAAATATTAATCCTGCTTCTCTCAGAACAGAGTCCTGCAGCAGAGCCAATGAAGCAATCACTAGCTCCACAAATAAGACACTGCAATAAATTTAAAAATACCTAAGATGTTTTTGTAGTCTGTGGTAACAACTATGCATGGTAGAAAGGCTAGTGAAAAACAGCTACATAGACCAATGTAACACAATAGAGAGCCCAGAAATTAACCCATGATATATGGTCAACTAAATTTCAATAAGGATACCAAGAATACGCAGTGGGAAAATGACAGTCTCTTCAATAAATGATGTTGGGAAAACTGGATATCCACACACAAAAGAATGAAACTGGACAGCTGTTGTACACCATACCCAAAAATCAACTCAAAATGGATTAAAAACTTAAATGTAAGACTTGAAACCGTAAAACTCTTAGAAGGGAACATAGGGGAAAAGATCCTTGATACTGGATACAACACCAAGCAAAAATAAACAAGTGGGACTATATCAAACTAAAATGCTTCTGCACAGTAAACAATCAATAAAATGAAAAGATAACCTATAGAATGGGAGAAAATATTGGCAAACCATATTATCTGGTAAGAGTTTAATATCCAAAATTCCTAAAAGATTCATACAACTGAACAGCAGAAAAACCCACAAATAACCTGAATGAAAAAATGGGCAAAGGACCTAAATAGACATTTCTCCAAAGGAGACATACAAATGACTGACAGACATAGGAAAATGTGCTTACCATCACTAATCATCAGGGAAATGCAAATCAAATCCACAATGAGGGTGGCTCATATTTTTTAAAAAAAATAACTGTTGGTGGTGAAGTGGAAAAAAGGAAAACTTTGTATATTACTGGTGGGAATATAAATTGTTACAGCCATTATAGAAAATAGTATACAGGTTCCTCAAAAAATTAAACATAAAACTGCCATGTGGTCCAGCAATCCCACTATTGGGTACATATCCAAAGGAAATGAAATCAGTATGCTGAGGAGGTATTTGTACTCTCATGTTTACTGCAGCATTCTCAGCAGCCAACATATGGAAACAACCTACGTGTTCACTGATAAATGAATGAATGAAGAAATTGTGGTGTATACACACAATGGAATATTATTCAGCCCCCAAAAAAGGGAAACCCTGCCATTTGTGACATGGATGAACCCAAAGGACATTATGTTAAGTGAAATAAGCCAGATACAGGTAGACAAACACTGTATGATTTTACATATATGTGAAATCTAAAACAGTGAAGCAGAGAGTAGCATGGTGGTTGTCAGGGGCTGGGGGAAGGGGGAGATTGGAAAGTGATGGTTACAGGGTACAAAGTTTCATCATAGTGCCTATAGCTAACCATAGTGTACTGTGTACTTAAAATTGCTAAGAGGGTAGATCTTCTGTTAAGTCCTCTTATCAAAACAACAATAATCATAATAAAAGGGGTGGGAGGAAACTTTGAGATGTGACAGGTATGTTTGTAACCTTGATGGTGGTGATGGTTTCATGGATGTTTATCCCCAAATTGATCAAGATGTATACATTGAATATGTACAACTTTTTAGATGTCAATCATACCTTAATTAAGTGGTTTAAGAAAAATAACAACAACAAAAGGCTTGTGGAATACACTAATCAGAGAATATAAACATCATCAGGGAGTTGCAGAAGCAGCATACCTGATTACTTGGCCTGATTTGGGGCCAGACATGGGGAAGCCAACTTCAGGAACAACCAAATGGGAATCCACTGGACTCACAGCACAAAGCTACCTCAAAGCAATCTGGAAGATATGCCAAAATGACACATTACATGAAAAAAAAATAAAAACGAATTACA
The DNA here is from genome assembly GCF_029281585.2 of Gorilla gorilla gorilla. NCBI lineage: Eukaryota > Metazoa > Chordata > Mammalia > Primates > Hominidae > Gorilla > Gorilla gorilla. The sequence goes on along the minus strand of NC_073238.2, from coordinate 32,192,281 downwards.
ATTCTAAAGAAAACTTCTGAAGTCCGCAGATTGTGTGTGCGTGTCCATTTGTGTGCATTGTTTTTTTCCAGATCTTTTCTTGCAAAATTAAAAAACTTTTCCTTTCGCATTTTCCCATCATTCCACAGTTGCTTTTCTTTTACCAAGTCCTAAATAGCCTTTACTCCCTTGTCCACCAGTAAACATTGGTTTCACAAAGCCAAGAGTTTATCTAATCTTCATCCTAAAAGAACGGTGATCCTTTACTGGTGATTTGCATTTTCTGCCTAGAAATCTAAACAATTTTTCTTTGTTTTTGAGCTTAAAAAATTTAACCAGAATATAGCTTAAGGTTAGTGTTTCTCTATGAATCTATCACTAATTATGTATAATGTTGTTATCTCGTATCTTTTGGCTATTCTATCTTTAACAGGTTTCTTCATTGGTGGGTTCTCTCTACTTCAGGAACATCAATTGTCTTTACGTTGATCACTTTTTGACTGTCCTCCATTACTGATTACATGGTCTCTTATTGCGTTGTCTTTTATTCTCTGCACTCAACATGATTAAATTAAGCCTTTATATCAGAATTTTAGTTTAGCTAATCATATTTCAATCATTACTGTTCTAATTTATCGGTCAGTTCCATGGTGGTTTGTTTTAGCCCTCAGTTTCTTTCTTTTGCTTTGAAATCTTTCTTCTCATTTCACTGTTTTATAATCTTTGATTTCCTTTAAAAATATATATGTTCTTTCATTCCTTAGCAACATGGTGCAGTTGCATAAAATTGTCTTCCTTTCCTTGGCTTCTGTTTTCTTAAGTTATCATTAAGTTCTTCACTTGTCATTTTTGTATTCAGTTTTATTCATTCAATATTGATTTACTGAGTGCCTAACATGTGTCAGGCACTATCCTTAATACTAAGGAAAGACCTGCTAGGGACACCATGTTTCTGCCCTCATGGATATTACATTTCAGACACAGAAGTCAGACAACAAATAAATAGATCTATAATAAAACATCAAGAGAGTCTATACTGGGGGTTTGTGAGCTCCTGGCTCAACTCTTAATTCCTCAATTGCTGCTATCATGCAAAAGCAACCACAGACAATCAGTAACCTAATATGTGTTACTGTGTTCCAGTAAAAGCTTGCTGACACCTGCTTTCAGGCAACGATTTGCATTTATCAATGTTATTCTCATCCTCTTTCCGGTATTGTTTTTTGAGGTCATTCCACTTACTGATATGATGACAATCAGGTATAAGGTCCTGGGTGGGCCAGTAGAGAAAAAAGAGGATGATGACCATTCCCAAGGACATGCAGTGAGCCCTTTTCTTCACTCACAATTACTTCAAAACCAAGAGGAAAGGGCCATTTTGTTCTCTTCTGGCTGTTACCCATTTCTGGTTGTCTGTATAAAAGAACAAAAAGGTTGGAATCTGATACCAGCTTCATCTTGCAACTCTCCAGGCCCGCTACTGGGGTGACTACCAACTAACAGGGCACCCAGAGAATGAGAAAACATGGACATCCACAAGTGAAATTTCCCTAAAGGAGTAAGAGATCACAGGAAAGTTGTAATGATACCTGCTGACTTAGTATTTTCTTCTACTGCCTGATTTCTTTTATGCACATGGTAGACTTAAACATTTAAGTGTCAGCTTATTTTCCTAGAACACTAAAATACTTTAAAAACACATTTTAAAATTCTTATTACCAGCCTTGGCATCATAGTGAGACCTTGTCTCTACTAAAAGTAAAAACAAACAAACAAACAAACAAAAACTAGCCAGGCATGGTGTTGCATGCCTGTAGTCCTAGCTACTTAAAGGCCAGAGGCAGGAGACTCATTTGAGCCCAGGAATTTGAGTTTACAGTGAGCTATGATTGTGCCACTGCACTCCAGCCTGGACAACAGAATGAGACCCTTTCTCAAAGAAAACCCCTCTAATTTAAAAGAGAACAAAAGTTTTTATTCACTGCAGAAACAAATGCAAATAGGCAAAGAAAATAAATATGATCCTGAATCCCCTCTCCCAAGAGGACAAATGTTAACATTTCTACACATATTCTTCCAAATATAAACCTATATAAAACTAATATATATGAAATGTATTATATACTAAAACATTAAACTCATATTGAATATGCAGCACTTTGCAGCCTTCCATAAGTAATACACAATAGCAATAACAAACATAAGAGAATATAAAGTACTCTCAAATTGGCCTGACTTATAACTGCTTTTTGTACTTACTAATGTATCATGAAACCCTTTCTAAGTCTCTAAATGTTTTCTTTGTTTTTTCATTGGTTGCATAGTATTCCACTGCACAGATGTACCATAAGTCATTTAAAGAATCTCTCCTTTTTGGGAATTTAATTTGCTTCTATTTTTTCAATATTATGACCAACACTTTAAACGAATATCCTTTCACCTAAATATAGGCATATATTCTTTTTTTCCAGTATCTGTTATTTTTGTTTTTGTTTTGTGTTGAAGACAGGGTCTCTGTTGCTCAGGCTGGAGTGTACTGGTGTGATCAGCTCACTGTAACCTCAAACCCCTGTGCTCAAGGGAGCCTCCTGTCTCCACCTCCCAAGGAGCTGAGACTACAGGCATGCACCAGTGCACCTGGCTAATTTTTTAACTTTTTCTTCTTGTAGAGATGGGGTCTCACTTTGTTGCCCAGGCTGCACTATGTACTTTGTAATAGAATTCTTCTTTATAAATATACTTTACCTCATCTGGGCACTGGTCTCATTTTTAGGTTGAAAACTTGGTGGCAACACTTGAGAAATGCTGGTTCTCTTTGCTAGTTTTGGTGGGGCGGCAGGAGAGGTAGACAACCCCTGGGTTAGGGTTAGAATATTGATGCTCTGTGAGGCAGTACCTACGAGGTGATGAGGTCCATGTAACTACTTGAAGAGATTAAGGGATCCAGTAGAGGGTGACTGTGAGTCAGAAATCCCACTGTGACCCTTACTACCTACAACCAGGAGAGTACCGTTAAACAATTCAATACTAAAAGTGGGCATGAAAAAAATCCAAAGGGTATCACCAGCTGACAAAGGGCAGAAAATTTATACTCTAGGTTGACATTTAGGCCTTAACACACCATGACAGCATGAGGCTCCATGGGGTGTGTCAGCATGGGGGATCTGAGGAAGCCCTCCCCTCTCTTGCAGTCTGTGGCTCTGCCTCATGAATATTATTACAGAAACCTCTGCGTGAAGACCATAAAGTGCATACTTTTTGACATCTGAAACCTCAGCTTGTTGGGAACAGGCCCCCAAAATCTGGCCATAAACTGGCCCCAAAACTGGCCATAAACAAAATCTCTGCAACACTGTGACATATTCGTGATGGCCATGACACCCACGCTGGAAGGTTGTGAGTTTACTGGAATGAGGGCAAGGAACACCTGGCCCACCCAGGGCAGAAAACCGCTTAAAGGTGTTCTTAAACCGCAAACAATAGCATGAGCCATCTGTGCCTTAAGGACATGCTCCTGCTGCAGATAACTAGCCCAACCCATCCATTTATTTCCCCCCCATCCCTTTGTTTCCCATAAGGGATACTTTTAGTTAATCTAAAATCTATAGAAACAATGCTAACGACTGGCTTGTTGTTAATAAATATGTGGGTAAATCTCTGTTCGAGGCTCTCAGCTCTGCGGGCTGTGAGATCCCTGATTTCCCACTTCGCTCCTCTGTATTTTTGTGTATGTGTCTTTAATTCCTCTAACGCAGCTGGGTTAGAGTCTCCCCGACCGAGCTGGTCTCAACATCAGCTGGTCAAGTCCATCTGGGAAACATATCCTGAGATGGGTGGAGCTTTCACGTCTTATTCATATTTATACTTTCTTCCTTTCTTTTCTTTTCTTTTTTTTTGAGATGAAGCCCCCTTGTTATTTGCCTGGGAGTCTAGGATACAGCAGGCTCTGGGTAAATACATACTGTAAAGTTGGCAGGTAGAAGGGGTTTTTGGCTGTTGTTTTTCAAACAGATTATTAATATGTTGACATTATTAAAAACACATGCACATGAACATCACCATTGCCCCAGAAGCCTCTCCAGCTCACGAGTGTCAAGCCCAGTGATTTATAAGATTGCTTGCACATATTATATTTTAAAGCACATATTGCTTTTGTGAAATGTGTATTTATTATACATTTTGGAATTGATAATGTATGCCGAAAAGCAGCCTCTGCCTTGCTGGATCTGAGACAGTCTATCATGTAAACACATTTCTGGAAGGGACTTGATACAAATGCTTTAGACGGGGTCAACCAGCTTCCATGGTCTCTCTCTCTCTCTCTGTCTCACACAAACATGCACACACACACACAGGCCCCTTCTCCTCCCCCGACCATGTCACACCCATATAAATAGATAATAAAAACAGTAATGGAACAACAGCCCCAGAGGAAAGCTCTGTTAGGAATAAATCTGATTTTCAAAGCTGCAAAACACCCATCCAGTGAAGTAACCTTGTAAAAAGCAACAATTTATAACTCTACAGATTGGGCTGCCCCAAATTAGGGAAATGGCTTTGTGAGCCCCCAACAAGTGTGTTCTTCAAATACCCTCAGCTGTGGCTCCAAGTACAAGAGTTGATAGGAAATCCAATTTGCGGTCAGTCTATATGGAGAGTGTTCCAGACTCTGATCACCTTGGTAAGGCCATGTGGGTCAGTGTATGGCTGTGTGGGTGTGGGGGGCTGTGTAGGTATGTGGGTCTGTGTGTTGCTGTGTGGGTTGGTGTGTGGCCGTGTGGGTCTGTGTGTTGTCACCCTGTGTAATGTGCATTCACACCCCACTCTGGCAGCTTAATCTTTTCCTCCCCAGCATCCATTAGCGTAATCAACTGGAGGCCTGCCCAGAACCTGCCAAGCTTGTATTAATGTTGGCTCAGGGGGAGATTTATTCCTTCCTAGCACAGCACCGGCTATCCCCAGCATCCATTAGCGTAATCAACTGGAGGCCTGCCCAGAACCTGCCAAGCTTGTATTAATGTTGGCTCAGGGGGAGATTTTTTCCTTCCTAGCACAGCACCGGCTATACCTGGCTCAGCTAGGACTCTCCCACCTTTATACCCCTCACTACACTACACATACACACACACATCCATGCACACATACAGGCACATGCACTTGCACACGAACACACACATACACGAGTGCCAGGTGGAACTAGTTCTGACTAGTGTTTGGAAGTGGAAGCTCCTTGGCCTCTGCCAAATATAGTCAATCACCCCGAGATTTTCAGAGCCTCTGCATCATTGTCTGATCTGGAAACCCCTTTCCTATTCTGCAAGGGCCACAAGCACATTATAAATGCAATCTCACTTGGAGGCTTAAGTGCCAACCTGGGGTCAAACAGCTGTGTCATCTGAATGAGTAACTTACCTCTCTGCTCATCAGTTTGCTCATTCATAAAATGGGAATAATATTAGCAGGATGACATCATGAGGTTCCTCATTAAGGTATCATTTTTAAAATGAATAACAGTCCCTGCCCAGTGGGAGAGGCATCAGACAGAATGTCTACTCCCACCTCAGTCCAGGATGGAATTAATCTCAGCCTCTTACCCCTGCTAAGTCCAATCACACAAACCCTGCAGGGAGAAAGAGAGCATCTGCCATAGAGTCAGGCTGCCACCCTGTTCACCTGCTTCTGTCCTTGGCACCTGCCCCTGAGCTCCAGACACACAGAACTCTTCACTGATCCCAGGACACACCCCCTTTGCACATGCTGTGTCCTCTGCCTGGATTTCCCTTCCACCTATTCTCTGCCTAGAAAACTGACATCACCCTTCAAAGCTCAGATCTGAAACCACCATTCATTGCAGTCTTCTCTGCTCCCTCCTCTTCTCCCTTAGCCTCAAGCAGAGATAATTTCTTGGGTCGCCATGGAATCTCATGAAAAGTTCTATTTGAACACTTTCTATACTTGCAACACCAGGACATGATGTGGTTCTTCCACCAAATGGTGAACCCCTTGAGGAGAGGAGTTATGTTTATCTTCGATTCCCTAATACTTAACCCAGTGTCAAGTACGTACTAGTAAACTTAATCCATGTTTGAATGGATTATTCTTTGTGTCCTCAAAGTTTAACTCCAGGACTGGGGCATACTAATTACCTAATCAGCGTTTGTGGAAGTGACCAATTAATTGTTATGAAGCTATCTCTACAGCCCCACAGCCTAGTAGAGTTAAGTGTTTGAATGAGTGAACTGTGCCTCATATTCTGGCCACTCACTATGCTGCCTGGACCATAGTAGGTGCCAAAAAAAGGTTTGCATGAATGTCCATTCCCCCTGCACCTGGTACAGAGTTTATCTCACTGTTGCAATTGACAACCCCCATGCTTCTTCAACTCAATTAGTGCAGGTTTACCTTACTTACCTGATGATGCAATGCAGGTTCAGGGCAGCAGAGGATGGGGGAGGGAAGGAGGGGCTCTGCTCCACTGGTTCATTCAAGAGAACCCAGGCTCCTGATGGCTCTGCCAGTTTCAACAAGTGGCCTTCCAGGGTCATCCTTGGTGTTGAAACCTCGCTGGAAAGTTGTGGAAAAAGCAGGAATATTTTATGGCCAGGCCAAGAACTAGCCCACATCACTTCTGCTCACATTCTTTTGGCTAGTACTCAGTCACTTGGTCAAACCTCACTGCAGGGAAGGCTGGAAAATGTAGCTTTACTGTGTGCTCAAGTAAAAGTGGAAATGGGTTTGATGAGCAGTACTAAGTCCAAAAAACTTGTCAGTCATCCACAGATATTTGATGAATAATATGAATAATGAGTTTTTCTATACCTGGATACTAGGTATAGGTATGTTTCCACATAGCATATGCTCAATGAGTAGTTGAAATAATTCATCTCTGTATTCTGAAAAGCCTTACATATTGTCTGATGTGGAGATTGTACTCAGTAAATAAATGGATGAAAAGGAGGGAGAGAGGGAGGGAGGAAGGAAGGAAAGAAGGAAGGAAGGAATGAAGGAAGGAAGGAAAGGTTTAATAACAATGTATCGATGAATGGATGGGTGGATGAAAGAAATCAAGGATGGGTGGGAGAAAAGTAGAAAGAAAAGATTTAATAACAGATAAGTGAATGATGTATAGATGAATGGATGGGTGAAATCAATCAAGGATGCAAGGGAGGAAAGGAGAAAGGAAGGGAGGAACAAATGAAGGAAGGAGAAAAGGAAGGAAAATGCTAAGAGTAATAATGGATGGATGATGGATAGATGAATGGATGGAAGAAAGGAAGGATGAGTGAGAGAAAGGAAGGGAGATGGGAGGAAGGTATATATATATATACATATACTACATACATATATACATATACATAGTTTTGTTAATATGTAACAAGAATTAGGAGATATATATATATACACATGCTTGGGAAATGAATTACTTGGGAAATTGTTACCGTCATAAACTAGGGCAATGGGTTACCCCTGAGAACTCAGGTCTTCCTGTTAGCCCCAACTGCTCAGTCCCCACTTGGTCCTGATCCCTTGGCGCACCCCTCATTACACCCTACACAGGGACTTGACCACCTTCCAGCTTCCAAGTAGGAGTGAGCTTACATCCAGGTTTCCTGGGTGTGGTGGCTACAGCTTCAAGTGGGAGCCATGGAAAACGGGGGGTGGGAAGACAGAGCAAGGTTTTAGATTCAAAATCTACACTCTGCTTGAGTGATCAATATCATTTCCATACTATAATTACATTGCCCAATTCTCCCCTCATTGTACTGCTATCTTCTAGGCTGTCCTGGTTGGAAGGAATCTAAAACTATGAGATGTCAGATTCTGTGAAACAATGACTTCCCAAGGAAATAAGGAAGTATGGTCCTAGACAGTAACTGATAAATCCCATTAGGTCTCTTATCCCCTATTTGGTCTCTTCTGAGATGAGATTGTTGATTTGTCTAATGCAAACTGTGTATCCAGTATTGCTGAAGGAGAAAAATTTGCCCAGCTTTGGAGGATGAGGGCTCAGGGAGTCTAAGCCAGGGAGCAGAAGGAGGATGGGATTGAGGTATGGTACGTGGCTACATCAGATACATCTTGACAGATTTTTCTCCATGTTCTGCCTGATTATTCTGGTCCACAGAACTCCTACAAAGAGAGTTTGCTACTATAGTGTTTTAAGTCAGGAGCCACAGGATCTGTTCTCGTGAAACTTGGTTAGGATAAAAGAAAAAGGGGGCGCATTTGGCTCAGAGCTCAGAGGTGCTCCACAAGGGATGCCCCAGAACTCTGCAGATGGTCCAAGAGGAGAACACATCTCTGCAAAGCACCCCTGCCTCTCCAATACTGATATCCTCATTCCCCAGCTTCTGTACCCTAAACCCAGAACTTTGCTGAGCTAGAGTGTGTTAAAATAATTGTGTTTATCTTGTGCTCTTGTAAAATTTAGGACTCGTTTGCTTAAGACATGCCCCCACCCAGCCAATCTCTTCCTTCCCGTCTTTTCTGGGTCCAGGGATCAGAGAGGAAAGACTTTTGTTAAAGAGGAAAGCAAGCTGAAGTGAAAAGGAAAGAGCACTAAACTAGGAGTCAGGCAATGAAATTACAATCCCTATCTTGTGGCAAAGTTGCTGAGCTGCTTTGAGCAAGTCTCATCCCCTTTCTGGCCTGGCCTGCAACTCCCCATCTTAAGATAAGGGGTTAGTCTAGAACATTTTAAAATTAGCTGCTAATATTTAAAATCTAGAGATCCCACATAAAAGAGGTTTTTAACTCCTCCCATGAATTCAAATCGGAAACACCAGTCTCACACTCCCACTTGGCCTCAAACAGCTGAAACTGAGTGGTAGCTTCTTGCTTTAGGTGGGAGATGCACTCTCAGGTTAACCACAATCCCCACTACTCCCTATTGCTTTATAACTTGCTTCACTTGCTTATGTTATCAACTGGCCCTTGTAAGCTTATGTTTATAATTTCTAGATATCTACTCCCACTCCAGCTTCATCAATCCAAGATAAACTCACTCTCGCACAGAAGCCAAGGGTAAGAACCATCACCTGTGACTGCTACTTGTCAACACTAATTAGGCCTGCATGGTCCCAATTCAGCACCCTGGACAAATTATTGAGAGCTATTGGAGGCAAGTAAGTCCTCCCAGATCCCACCAAGTCCTGTCTAATGGGCAGCCACGCCCTTGCCCAGCCTCAGAATGTGCTGATACCTGGTAGACTGGAACTTCATCTTGTTATTATCACCAAAGCCCTGAATCTCTGCTGAATCTGCCCCGTGTTTGATTCCTTTGTAATTCTGCCACTCCTTGGGATCAGGTTGGGGATGTGTAATTCTTCTCTGTCAAGACATGTCTAAACTGCCTATCTTTTACATGCAACTGCTGCTTCCCAAAGGCCACCGTCCATGTTGCATAAAGAATGATGGATTTGATATCGTATATTACCGCTGTGCACTTTCATTTTCCATGTCTGATTTTCCTCCCCCAAATTGCTGAGTGATCGAGAGGCTAGGGTTGTTTTTATGAGAGGTGTCATAAGACCATCTTCATGCACAACATGGCCAGGCAAGGTGGATCAGAGATAAAGAAAAATTGTCAGGTACCTCCGAATTGTTTCTTGCTGGTATCTCTTTACAAGTTCCCTCCAAGACATCTCTCCAGGAGTCCATGGCTGTCAGGAGGATATCAGTTGGTTAATCTGGTTTCAACTCCTTACAATTACTTAGCCCACCAATCAAAACCCACCACAATTTGGGACCCACTGAGTGCCCACTCTGTGCCGGCACTGTGCTAGGTCTAGGACATAAGATATAAAAAGTGTATCTCTGTTCTTCTGAAGCTCCTATTCCAGTGAGTAAGAGAGACAATTAAAACAAAGCTATAGTGTGATGCAGTGGGTCACACCTGTAATCCCAGCACTTTTGGAGGCTGAGGCGGGTGGATCATTTGAGGTCAGGAGCTCAAGACCAGCCTGGCCAAAATAGAGAAACCCCATCTCTACTGAAAATAAAAAAATTGGGCTGAATAGGAAGAGCTCCAGTCTACAGCTCCCAGCATGAGCGATGCAGAAGATGGGTGATTTCTGCATTTCCAACTGAGGTACTGGGTTCATCTCACCGGGGCTTGTTGAACAGTGGGTGCAGCCCATGGAGTGTGAGCCCAAGCAGGGCGGGGCATTGCCTCACCCAGGAAGTGCAAGGGGTCAGGGAATTCCCTTTCCTAGCCAAGGGAAGCCGTGACAGATGGTACCTGGAAAATCAGCACACTCCTACCCTAATACTGTGCTTTTCCAATGGTCTTATTAGCAAACGGCACACCAGGAGATTATATCCCGCACATGGCTTGGAGGGTCCTATGCCCACAGAGCCTCACTTACTGCTAGCACAGCAGTCTGAGAACGAACTGCAAGGTGGCAATGAGGCTGGAGGAGGGGTGTCCACCATTGCTGAGGTTGAGTAGGTAAACAAAACAGCCGGGAAGCTTGAACTGGGTGGAGCCCACCACAGTTCAAAGAGGCCTGCCTGCCTCTGTAGACTCCACCTCTGGGGGTAGGGCATAGCTGAAAAAAAGGCAACAAAAACTTCTGCAGACTTAAACGTCCTTGTCTGACAGCTTTGAAGAGAGTAGTGGTTCTCCCAGCATGGAGTTTGAGATCTGAGAACAGACAGACTGCCTCCTCAAGTGGATCCCTGACCCCCGAGTAGCCTAACTGGGAGATAATTCCCAGTAGGGGCCGACTGACACCTCATACAGCCGAATTCCCCTCTGAGACAAAGCTTTCAGAGGAAGGATCAGGCAGCAACATTTGCTGTTCTGCAATATTTGCTGTTCTGCATCCTCCGCTGCTGATACCCAGGCAAACAGGGTCTGGAGTGGACCTCCAGCAAACTCCAACAGACCTGCAGCTGAGGGTCCTGACTGTTGGAAGGAAAACTAACAAACAGAAAGGACATCCACACCAAAACCCCATCTGTACATCACCATCATTAAAGACCAAAGGTAGATAAAACCACAAAGACAGGGAGAAACCAGAGCAGAAAAGCTCAAAATTCTAAAAATCAGAGTACCTCTTCTCCTCCAAAGGAACGCAGCTCCTCGCCAGCAATGGAACAAAGCTGGACGAAAAATGACTTTGACGAGTTGACAGAAGTAGGCTTCAGACCACCGGTAATAACAAACATCTCTGAGCTAAAGGACAATGTTTGAACCCATCGCAAAGAAGCTAAAAACTTTGAAAAAAGACTAGATGAAAGGCTAACTAGAATAAAGAGTGTAGAGAAGTCGTTAAATGACCTGATGGAGCTGAAAACCGTGGCACGAGAACTACGTGACAAATGCACAAGCTTCAGTAGCCAATTCGATCAAGTGGAAGAAAGGGTATCAGTGATTGAAGATCAAATGAATGAAATGAAATAAGAAGAGAAGTTTAGAGAAAAAAGAGTAAAAAGAAATGAACAAAGCCTCAAAGAAATATGGGACTATGTGAAAAGACCAAATCTGCGTCTCATTGGTGTACCCGAAAGTGACAGGGAGAATGGAACCAAGTTGGAAAACACTCTGCAGGATATTACCCAGGAGAACTTCCCCAACCTAGCGGGGCAGGCCAACATTCAAATTCAGAAAATACAGAGAATGCCACAAAGATACTCCTCGAGAAGAGCAACTCCAAGACACATAATTGTCACACTCACCAAAGTTGAAATGAAGGAAAAAATGTTAAGGGCAGCGAGAGAGAAAGGTTGGGTTACCCTCAAAGGGAAGCCCATCAGACTAATAGCTGATCTCTGAGCACAAACTCTACATGTAAGCCAGAAGAGAGTGGGGGCCAATATTCAACATTCTTAAAGAAAAGAATTTTCAACCCAGAATTTCATATCCAGCCAAACTAAGCTTCATAAGTGCAGGAGAAATAAAATACTTTACAGACAAGCAAATGCTGAGAGATTTTGTCATCACCAGGCCTGCCTTACAAGAGCTCCTGAAGGAAGCACTAAACATGGAAAGGAACAACCGGTACCAGCCACTGCAAAAACATGCCAAATTGTAAACATCATCGGTGCTAGGAAGAAACTGCATCAACTAACGTGCAAAATAACCAGCTAACATCATAATGACAGGATCAAATTCACACATAACAATATTAACCTTAAATACAAATGGGCTAAATGCTCCAATTAAAAGACACAGACTGGCAAATTGGATAAAGAGTCAAGACCCATCAGTGTGCTGTATTCAGGAAACCCATCTCATGTGCAGAGACACACATACGTTCAAAATAAATGGATGGAGGAAGATCTACCAAGAAAAGGAAAACAAAAAAAGCAGGGCATGCAATCATACTCTCTGATAAAACAGACTTTAAACCAACAAAGATCAAAAGAGACAAAGAAGGCCATTACATAATGGTAAAGGGATCAATTCAACAAGAAGAGCTAACTATCCTAAATCTATATGCACCCAATACAGGAGCACCCAGATTCATAAAGCAAGTCCTTAGCGACCTACAGAGAGACTTAGACTCCCATACAATAATAATGGGAGACTTTTAACATCGCACTGTCAACACTAGACAGATAAACGAGACAGAAAGTTAACAAGGATATCTAGGACTTGAACTCAGCTCTGCACCAAGCGGACTTAATGGACATCTACAGAACTCTCCACCCCATATCAACAGAATATACATTCTTCTCAGCACCACATCACACTTATTCAAAAATTGACCACATAGTCGGAAGTAATGCACTCCTCAGCAAATGGAAGAGCACAGAAATTATAACAAACTGTCTCTCAGACCACAGTGCAATCAAATTAGAACTCAGGATTAAGAAACTCTCTCAAAACACTCAACTACATGGAAACTGAAACTGCTCCTGAATGACTACTGGGCACATAATGAAATGCAGGCAGAAATAAAGATGTTCTTTGAAACCAATGAGAACAAAGACACAGTATACCAGAATCTCTTGAACACATTTAAAGCAGTGTGTAGAGGGAAATTTATAGCACTAAATGCCCACAAGAGAAAGCAGGAAAGATCTAAAATTGACACCCTAACATCACAATTAAAAGAACTAGAGAAGCAAGAGCAAACACATTCAAAAGCTAGCAGAAGGCAAGAAATAAGTAAGATCAGAGCAGAATTGAAGGAGGTAGAGACACAAAAATCCCTTCAAAAAAATCAATGAATCCAGGAGCTGGTTTTTAGAAAAGATCAACAAAATTGATAGAGCACTAGCAAGACTAACACAAAAGAAAAGAGAGCAGAATCAAACAGATGCAATAAAAGATGATAAAGGGGATGTCATCAGCAATCCCACAGAGATACAAACTACCATCAGAGAATACTATAAACACCTCTATGCAAATAAACTAGAAAATCTAGAAGAAATGGATAAATTCCTGGATACATACACCCTCCCAAGACTAAACCAGGAAGAAGATGAATCCCTGAACAGACCAATAACAGGCTCTAAAATTGAGGCAATAAATTACAGCCTACCAACCAAAAAAAGTCCACAAGACAGATTCACAGCCGAATTCTACCTGAGGTACAAAGAGGAGCTGGTACCAGTCCTTCTGAAACTATTCCAGTCAACAGAAAAAGAGGGAATCCTCCCTCACTCATTTTATGAGGCCAGAATCATCCTGATATCAAAGCCTGGCAGAGACACAACAAAAAAAGAAATTTTAGACCAATATCCCTGATGAAAATCAATGCAAAAATCCTCAATAAAATACGGGCAAACAGAATCCAGCAGCACATCAAAAAGCGCATCCACCATGATCAAGTTGGCATCATCCCTGTGATGCAAGTCTGGTTCAAGATACACAAATAAATATACGTAATCCATCATATAAACAGAACCAAAGACAAAATCCACATGATTATCTCAATAGATGCAGAAAAGGCCTTCAACAAAATTCAACAGCCTTCATGCTTAAAATTTTCAATAAACAAGTATTGATGGGACATATCTCAAAATAATAAGAGCTATTTATGACAAATTCACAGCCAATATCATACTGAATGGGCAAAAACTGGAAGCGTTCCCTTTGAAAACTGGCACAAGACAGGGATGCCCTCTCTCACCGCTCCTATTCAACATGTGTTGGAAGTTCTGACCAGGTCAGTCAGGCAAGAGAAAGAAATAAAGGGTACTCAATTAGGAAAAGAGGAAGTCAAATTGTCCCTATTTGCAGATGACATGATTATATATTTAGAAAACCCCATTGTCTGGGCCCAAAATCTCTTTAAGCTGATAAGCAACTTCAGCAAAGTCTCAGGATACAAAATCAATGTACAAAAATCACAAGCATTCTTATACACCAATAACAGACAAACAGAGAGCCAAATCATGAGTGAACTCCCATTCACAATTGCTTCAAAGAGAATAAAATACCTAGGAATCCAACTTACAAAGGAAATGAAGGACCACTTCAAGGAGAACTACAAACCACTGCTCAATGAAATAAAAGAGGACACAAACAAATGGAAAAACAATTCATGCTCATGGATAGGAAGAATCAATATTGTGAAAACGGCCATACTGCCCAAGGTAATTTATAGATTCAATGCCATCCCCATCAAGCTACCAATGACTTTCTTCACAGAATTGGAAAAAAAAACTACTTTAAAGTTCATATGGAACCAAAAAAGAGCCTGCATTGCCAAGACAATCCTAGGCCAAAAGAACAGAGCTGGAGGCATGATGCTACCTGACTTCAAACTATAGTACAAGGCTACAGTAACGAAAACAGCATGGTACTGGTACCAAAACAGAGATATAGAACAATGGAACAGAACAGAGCCCTCAGAAATAATACCACACATCTACAACCATCTGATCTTTGACAAACCTGACAAAAACAAGAAATGGGGAAACAATTCCCTATTTAATAAATGGTACTGGGAAAACTGGCTAGCCATATACAGAAAGCTGAAACTGGATCCCTTCCCTACACCTTACACAAAAATTAATTCAAGATGGATTAAAGACTTAAATGTTAGACCTAACACTATAAAAACCCTAGAAGAAAACCTAGGTAATGCCATTCAGGACATAGGCAGGGGCAAGTACTTCATGACTAGAACACCAAAAGCAATGGCAACAAAAGCCAGTATAGACAAATGAGATCTAATTAAAGAGCTTCTGCACAGCAAAAGAAACTACCATCAGAGTGAACAGGCAACCTACAGAATGGGAGAAAATTTTCACAATCTACCCATCTGACAAAGGGCTAATATCCAGAATCTACAAAGAACTTAAACAAATTTACAAGAAAAAATAAAACCCCATCAAAAAGTGAACAAAGGATATGAACAGACACTTCTCAAAAGAAGACATTTATGCAGCCAACAGACACATGAAAAAATGCTCATCATCACTGGCCATCAGAGAAACGCAAATCAAAACCACAATAAGATACCATCTCACACCAGTTAGAATGACGATCATTAAAAAGTCAGGAAACAACAGGTGCTGGAGAGGATGTGGAGAAATAGGAACACTTTAACACTGTTGGTGGGTCTGTAAACTAGTTCAACTATTGTGGAAGACAGTGTGGTGATTCCTCAAGGATCTAGAACTAGAAATACCATTTGACCCAGCCTTCCCATTACTGGGTATATCCCCAGAGGATTATAAATCATGCTGCTTTAAAAACACATGCACTCATATGTTTACTGCGGCACTATTCACAATAGCAAAGACTTGGAACCAACCCAAATGTACATCAATGATAGACTGGATTAAGAAAATGTGGCACATATACACCATGGGATACTATGCAGCCATAAAAAAAGATGAGTTCATGTCCTTTGTAGGGACACAGATGAAACTGGAAACCATCATTCTGAGCAAACTATCGCAAGAACAAAAAACCAAACACCACATGTCTCACTCACAGGTGGGAATTGAACAATGAGAACACGTGGACACAGGGTGGGGAACATCACACACTGGGGCCAGTGGTGGGGTGGGGGTAGGGAGGAGGGATAGCATTAGGAGATATACCTAATGTAAATGATGACTTAATGGGTGCAGCACACCAACATGGCACATGTATACGTATGTAACAAACCTGCACATTGTGCACATGTAACCTAGAACTTAAAGTATAATAAAAATAAATAAATAAATAAATAAGCTGGGCATGGTGGCACTCACCTATAATCTCAGCTACTCAGGAGGCTGAGGCAGGAGGGTTACTTGAACTGGGGAGATGGAGGCTGCAGTAATCCAAGAAAATGCCACTGCATTCCAACCTGGGTGTAAATAAATAAATAAATAAATAAATAAATAAATAAATAAATAAATGCTATCTACTAGCCAGCAGTGATAAACACTTGGAAGAAAACTATCTGAGTAAAGACGGGATGATGGTAATGGATATTGTAGGTTAGAGCCATGAGGGAAGACTTCTCCCCAAGGTGGCTTCTATGCAGACCTCTAGATGAAGTGGATGCTCAGGCTGTGAGGAAGAGCTTTCCCGGTGAAGGGAACAAATGCCAAGGTCTGGCAGCTACAACATGCTTGGAATGTTTGAAGACCAGGAAGAGGGTTTTTGTAGCTACAGCAGAATAAGAGAGAGAAGCTACAGAAGATACTAAGGTCAGAGAGCTGGTCCTCATTGTCCGTTGCTCCCACTGGCTTTGGCTTTAAGTACTCATTTGCAGTCTGCAGAGAAACAGGACCAACAAGATATGCAGACAGAGACATGGATGCACACTTAGAGATACAGATGGAGACAGAGATGATAGAGATGGTGATGAAGATGGAGGTAGCGATGGAGATAAAGAGGCAGAAGTAGAGTTAGAGGGAGAGAGAGAGACATAGAGATAGAGACAGAAATAAAAAAAGGCTTACTTTAAGGTATCTGTTCATGGAATTGTGGGGTTGGCAAATTCTGAAATCTTCAGGGCAGGTCAGCAGGCTGCAAGTGCTCAGGCAGGAGCTGATGATGCTGCAGTCTTGGGGAAGAATTTCTTCTTCCTCAGAGGAACCTCAATTCCACTCTTTAGGCCTTTAACTGATCAAACGGGGCCTATTCAAATTATTGAAGATAATCTCCTTATCTTAAGTCAACTGATAGTAGATGTTAGCCCAATCTACAAAATCCCTTCAGAGCAACACTTAGATTAGTGTTGGATTGAGTAACTGGGTGCTACATCCTAGCCAGGTGGACACATACAACTCCCCACCACAGGCTCTTTGAGCTCCTGCATTATTCTCCATCACATGCCTCTGCTTTTGGCATCCTCTCTGTGCACAGCTCCAAGTGTGTCTCCTACCACAATGACCAGTATGGTGT
Source organism: Gorilla gorilla gorilla (assembly GCF_029281585.2). Taxonomy (NCBI): domain Eukaryota; kingdom Metazoa; phylum Chordata; class Mammalia; order Primates; family Hominidae; genus Gorilla; species Gorilla gorilla. The sequence goes on along the minus strand of NC_073238.2, from coordinate 32,174,997 downwards.
CTGACCTAAGGATACAGTAGAGATGTTATTGTTATTATTTTGTTAGTCACCTTAAATATTTTTAGAAGAGTGAGAATATATTTCAAAATAAAATGTATGATTTCCATATCCCTATCTGGGTTTTGGGATGTTTAGATTTCAGCGAGAGGAGTTTGGCAGGCTTGCCCCATCTCCTGCAATGCTCTCAGAGTGCTGGTGGATGAAGGATTGCCCTGTGAACCTCTGACTCATCTGCTTGTTCTGTGAGCTTTTACATAAGAGCAGAAAGACAGCTCTAGACTGAGTCAGGCTAGAGAGGGCTGTGGCATTATCCTTAAAAGATACATCGTCCATGAATGCGTCTCCACACCCCATCCCCAGGCTATATCCCTTTGGGGAGAAAGAATGCTAAGCCCTCTCTATGAGGCTGCCCCAAGTCTTTCCAGGCTGGGCTCTCTCTGACTCCACTTCACCCCATCAGGCATTTGCTGTTGAATTAATATTCCTAACCCCAGCTCTGGTCTTGACAGCCCTTGCTCAAAACTTCAGCTCTCTGTGGACTTCAGGAAGGAAGACCAACTCCACAGCATGGCTTTAGAAAGCCTCCATGATTATCCCACCCAAAACTCCTGCAGCCTCCCCACCGTTTCCAGATTCTTACATATCCTTGACGGTCAGGTGACACCTGTGTCCTCCAATGTCCTGACATTCCCACCTCCCTCTGCTCAAACCCCTTCATCCACTAGAAAATGCTGCTTTCTTCTTTTAAATATCCTTGAGAAAATTCTATTCTGTTGCAAGAAAAAAAGAGATAAAATGTATGATATTACAAATGAGAATATCTGTCCAACAAATATCACCCTTAGGAGAATCACAGAGCGACCCACAGAAAGGAGAAGATATTAGCAATAATATCTTCAATCAAGAACTAATATCCAGAATATATAAAGAACACCTACTAACCAGTAAGAAAAGTGTAGAGTCTCCAATGGGAAAAAAAAAAGGCAAAAGACCTGAACAGGTACTGCACCAAAAGAAAGAGCAGGAAGGCCAGGCCAGAAGGCCAGAATGTTAGGAGGCAGAACACCAAACAGACAGAAGGCCAGAGAGAGGGCCAGAAGGAAAAAAAAATAGAAGGCCTAAAGGGAGAAGGCCAGAGGACAGAAGGCAGAAGGCTAGAAGGCAGAAGGCAAGGAGAGAAGACAGAAGGCAAAAGACAGAAAGGCAGATGGCCAGAGGGACAGAAGACAGAGGCCAGAAGAAAAAGACCAGGATGGAAAGCCAGAATACAGAAGCCCAAGATAGAAGGCCAGAAGGTAGAGGGACAGAAGACCAAAAGGCAGAAGGCCCAAAGGGAGAAGAAAAGGCCAAAAGGCAGAAGGCCAGAAGGTAGAGGGACAGAAGGCCAAAAGGCAGAAGGTCCAAAGGGAGAAGACAAGGCCAAAAGGCAGAAGGCCGGAAGGGAGAAGACAAGGCCAAAATACAGCAGACCAGAAACCCAGAAGGGCAGGCCAGAGGCCAGAAGGGAGAAGGCCAGGCCAGAAGGGAGAAGGCCAGAAGTCCAGAAGGAAGAAAGCCAGAAAGGCAGAGGCAAAAAAGGCAGAAAGCCAAAGGGAGAAAAAGCAATGACCAAAAGGCAAGGCCAGAAGGCAGAAGGTAAGGCTAGAAAGTACGGTGAAGTGGAGTCAGAGAGCCCAGCCTGGAAAGACTTGGGGCAGTCTCATAGAGAGGGCTTAGCATTCTTTCTCCCCAGAGGGATATATAGCCTGGGTTGGGGTGTGGTGACATATTCATGGATGATGTATCTTTAAAGGTAATGCCACAGCCCTCTCTAGCCCTGACTCAGTTTAGAAAGGTCAGAAAGGCGGCCTGAGACCAGAAGGGCAGAAAGAAAGAAGGACAGAAGGCAGAAGGCCAGACCAGAAGGCAGAATACCAGAAAAAAAGAAGGCCAGGCCAGAGCACCAGAAAGCCAGAAGGCCAGAGGGATAAGCCAGAATGCAGAAGGCCAAAAGACAGAAGGCCAGCAGGAAAGAAGGCAGAAGACCAGGCCAGAGGACAGAAGGCAGCAAGTGCAGAAGGCCAGATGGCAGAAGATGAGAACAGAAGGCAGAAGGCCAGATGGCAGAAAATCATGCTAGAAGGCAGAATGCTAGGCCAGATGGCCAGAAGGCACAAGGCTAGGCCAGAAGGCTTGGCAAGAAGGCCAGAAGGCAGAAAGCCAGGAGGCCAGGCCAGAAGGAACACGGCCAGAAAACAATAGGTCAGACCAGAAGGCCAGAATGCCAGAAGGCCAGAAGGCCAGAAGACCGGCAAGCAGAAGGACAGGAAGGAAGGAAGGAAGGAAGTGAAAAGGCCAAAGGCCTGGCTAGATAGCCGGAAAAATGAAGGCAATAGGCCAGATGGCCAGAAGGCAGAAGACCAGCACAGAACGCCAGAAAGCAGAAGGCCAAGCCAGAAGGCAAGAGGACAGAAGGCCAAGCCAGAAGGCAAGAGGACAGAAGGCCATGCCACATGGCCAGAAGGCCAGAAGACAGCGGGCCAGAAGGCCAGAAAACAGAAGGCAAGGCAAGAAAGCAGAAAGTCAGGCCAGATCAGAAAGCAGGAAGAGGACAGAACACCAAACAAAAGAAGGCCTGGAGTTCCAGAAAGCCAGGAGGCCAGAAGGCAGAAGGCCAGAAGAAAGAAGGCCAGGCCAGAGAATCAGAAAGGCAAAGGCAAGAAGATAGAAGTCCAGAAGGCAAAAGTCAGAAGGCCAGAGGACAGAAACCCAGGCCAGAGAAACAGGCCAGAAGGCAGGTGGCCAGATGACCAGCAAGGAGAGACCAGGAAGGAAGGAAGGAAGTCAGAAGGCCAAAGGCCCGGCCGGATAGCCAGAAGGCAGAATGCCAGATAGCCAGAGGCAGAAGACCAGAGAAGAATGCCAGAAGGCCAGAAAACAGAAGGCCAGGCAAGAAGGGTGAAAGCCAGGCCAGAAAACAAAACGCTGAAAGGAAGAAGGCCAAGCTGGAGTGCCAGAAAGCCTGAAGGCCAGAAGTAAGAAGGACAGAAGAACAAAAGGCAGCAGGCCAGAAGGCCAGAAAACAGAGGGCCAGGCCAGAAAACAGAAGGCCAGGCAAGAAGGGTGAAAGCCAGGCCAGAAAACAAAACGCTGAAAGGAAGAAGGCCAAGCTGGAGTGCCAGAAAGCCTGAAGGCCAGAAGTAAGAAGGACAGAAGAACAAAAGGCAGCAGGCCAGAAGGCCAGAAAACAGAGGGCCAGGCCAGAAAACAGAAGGCCAGAAAACAGCAGGCCAGATGACCAGAAAGCAAAAGACAAGGCAAGAAGGCAGAAGAACAAGAGGAGGAGGCCAGGCCAGAGCACCATTAAGCCAGAGGCCAAAAGGAAGAAGGCAGAAGGCCAGGAGGCAGAAGGTCAGGCCAGATGGCCGGAAAGCAGAAGAAGGCCAGACAGAAGAAAGCCAAAGCCAGAAGAAAGCCAAAGCCAGAAGGCCAGAAGGCAGAAGGCCAGGCCACATGAGCAGAAGGCCAGAAGCCAGAAGGCCAGAGGCCAGGCCAGAGAGAAGAGGACCAGAACAAAAGGCCAAAGGCCAGGAGGCAGAAAGCCAGAAGGCAAGAAGGCAGAAGGCCAGGCCAAAAGGCCAGAAGGCAGAAGGCCAAGAAGGTAGAAAAGGGCAAGAAGGCAGAAGACCAGGAGAGAAGACAGAGGCCAGAATGGCAGATAGCAGAAAGCCATGCTAGAAGACAGAATGCCAGGCCAGATGGCCAGAAGGCAGAAAGCCAGAAGGCCAGGCCAGAAGGAAGAGGTCCAGAAAAGGAAAGGCCATGCCAGAAGGCCAGAAAGTAGAAAGCTAGAAGACCAGCAAGCAGAAGGGCAGAAAGGAAGCAAGAAGGTGAGCAGGCTGGAGGTCTGGCCAGATAGCCAGAGGGCAAAATATCAGGCCAGAAGGCCAGAAGGCAGAAGGCCAGGTAAGAATGCTAGAAGGTCAGTAGGCAGCAGGCCAGAAGGCCAGAAAACAGAACACCAGGAATGAATGCAGAAGGCCAGGGAGGAAGGCCAGAAAAAAGTAGACAAGGGAAGAAAGCCAGAAAACAGAAAGTGAGGCAAGAAGGCAGAAGACCAGACCACAAGAGAGAACACCAAAAGGAAGAAGGCCAAGCCGGAGTGCCAAGAAACCAGAAGGCCAGAAGGTTAGAAGGAGGAAGGCCAGAAGAAAGAAGGACAGAAGGCCGAAGACCAAGCCAGAGGAGCAGAAGGCCAGAGGCAGAAAGCCAGAGGGCCAGGCCAGAGAGATGGAGGCCAGAAAACAAAAGACCAGGCCACAAGGCCAGAATGTCAGAAGGCAGAAGGCCAAGCCAGAAGACAGAACACTGAAAGAAAGAGGGCCATGCCGGAACACCAAGAAGCAAGAAGGCCAGAAGGCAGAAGGTCAGAAGACCAGCAAGCAGAAGGCCAGGAAGGAAGCAAGAAGGTGAGACAGCCAAAGGCCTGGTCAGACTTCCAGAGGGCAGAAAACCAAGACAGAATATAAGATGGCAAAAGGCCAAGCCAGAAGGCCAGAGGGTAGAAAGCCAGGCCACATGGTCAGAAGGCCAGCAGGCAGAAAGCCAGGGAAGAAGTCTAGAAGGTCAGTAGGTAGCAGGCCAGAAGGCCAGAAAACAGAAGGCCAGGCCAGAAGGCAGAAGACCAGAAGGCCAGGGAAAAAGGCCAGAAGCAAGAAGACAAGGGAAGAAATCCAGAAAGCCAAGAGAGAAGGTCAGAAGGTCAGAAGACAGCAGGTCAGAGGCCAGAAAACAAAAGACAAGTCAAGAAGGCAAAAGGCCAGGCCAGATGGGCAGAAGGCCAAAAGGCAGAAGGCCAGAGAGAAGATGGCCAGAAACCATAAGGCCAGTCCCAAAGGTCAGAATTCCTGAAGGCACAAGGCCAGAAGGCCAGCAAGCAAAGGCCAGGCAAGAAGGCAGAGGCCCAAGCCAGATGGACAGAGGTGAGCAGGCTGAAAGCCAGAAGGCTAGAAGGGCAGAATGCAGAATGCCAAGCTAGAGAAAAGAGAGCCAGGAAAGAAAAAGCCAGGCCAGAAAAGGCCAGAAGGCAGAAAGAAGGCAAGACCAGAAAAACAGGCTAGAGGGCAGAAGGCCAGAAGACAGCCAGCAGAAGGCCAGGAAGGAAACAAGAAGGTGAGAAGGCCAAAGGCCCAGCCAGATATCCAGAAGGCAGAAGGCCAGATCCCAGAAGGCAGAAGGCCACATCTCAGAAGGCAAAGACCAGGACAGAAGGCCAAAAGGCAGAAGGCCAGGCCACAAGGTCAGAAGGCAAAAGGCCAGAAAGCCAGGGATGAAGGCCAGAAGGTCAGTAGGCAGCAACAAAATACAGAAAACCAGTCAAGAATACAGAAGACGAGGCAAGAAGCCAGAACACCAACAGAAAGATAGTAGATGCTCAGGCTGGAGCGCCAGAAAGCCAGAAGGCCAGGCCAGATGAGCGGAAGGCAGAAGGCCGGGAAGCCAGGCCAGGCCAGAAGGCAGAAGGCTACAAGGCCCAAAAAAAGAAGACCAGAGGACAGAAGGCCATAAACCTGGAGGCCAGAATGCAGAAGGCCAGGTCAGGTGCAGAAGGGCAAATGACAAGAAAGCAGGCGGCCAGAAGGACAAAAGCCAGAAGGCCAGAAGGCAGAGGGCCAGAGGGCAAAAGGACAGAAAACAGAAGGCCAGGCAAGAAAGCAGAAGACTAGAAGGAAGAAGGCCAGGTCAGAAGACCAGAGGGCAGAAGGCCAGGCCACATGGCCAGAAGGTAGAAGACCAGAGAACAAGGCCAGAAGGTCAGTAGGCCAGAAAACAGAACTCCAGGCAAAAATGCAGAAGGCCAGGCCAGAGGGCAGAACACCAAAAGGAGGAACACAGGAAATGGGGATGGCCAAGCTGGAGTGTCAGAAAGCAAGGCCAGGAAGTTAGAAAGAAGGGCAGGAAGACAGGAGGACAGAAGGCCAACAGCCAGGCCAGATGGGCAGAAAGCCAGAAAGCAGAAAACCAGAGGCCAGGCCAGAGAGAAGACAGCCAGAAAACAAAAGGCCAGGCCAGAGGGCCAGCATGCCGGAAGGCAGAAGTCCAGGCCAAAAGACAGAACACCAAAAGGAAGACATCATGCCAGAGCTCCAGAAAGCTAGAAGGCAAGAATGTAGAAGGCCAGGCCAGATGGCAGTAGGCCACATGGCCAGAAAGCAGAAGGCCAGAGGCCAGAAGGCAGAAGGCCAGAATGACCAGAGGCCAGAATGCAGAAAGCCAGGCCAGAAGGCAGAAAGCCAGATCAGATCATCAGAAGGCAGAAGACCAGAAGGCCAGAAGGCACAAAACCAGAAGGCAGAAGTCCAAGTCAGATGGTCAGAAAGCAGAAGTAAAGAAAGCCAGAAGGCCAAATGCAGAAGGTGTGAAGGCAAGAAGGCAAGGCCAGAAGGCAGAAGGCCAGGCCAGATGGCAGCAGCCAGAAAGGAACCGAGTAGGTCAGAAGGCCAGAAAGGCTGGAAGGCAAAAGGCTGGAAGCCCAGAAAGGAGTAAGGCAGAGTCAGAAGACAAGAAGGCAGCAAGTGAGGCCAGAAGGCAGAAAAATGAAGGCCAGGCAAGAAGGACAGAAGTTTGGGTTGTATGTGAAATCTTCCCCAGGCTCATTACATTAAAAAAGCTCCTCTCTGGTAAGAAATCTCTGCTCTTGGCATGGAAGGAAGAGGCTGTGGGAGGCTTGCTCACATACATTCCTTCATTCATTCCTTTACATATTACTTCTGAGTTGGCCCTTCAGGGATCCTCTCCAGCTTAAGTCCCCTGAGTCAGTTATATTCAAATGGAGTGTTACTTTCTTACATTCGCATAGAGTTTCTAAACTTCAGCCCATCACCTGCGCTGCTTTCCGGTTAAGTTTTAGGTCTTGTTTATGTTCCACATGCTATGTATGTGAGGTATGATTAAGCAGCCTCCATTTCATAGAAACTCAGATTAAAGTTTGACTTTAGGCCAATTTCATTCCAAAATTCAAATTATGCAAAATTTGCTGCTAGGCCAGTGCCTATGTTCATCTCTATTTTCAGGCAGGTGGCTGTGCCGGGTTTCTAACGCATCCCATTCCCAGGTCCCTTAGGTGGACAGGCAGGGTCATTCCCTGAGACTTAACAACTGAAGCATGGATGAATGGGAATTTCCTGAAGATATCCTGTGTGACTATCATTTCATGCTTTTTAAGTTCACTTTCCACACCTGAGAAGATGTGAAAAGATGTTTCTTTGAGAAAAGAAACAGCTACAGTGGCATTAGGGGAATGAAAATTTTATAAAAGCAAGCAAGACGTGTGTGGGTATGTTTCAAATACTGATCTTTAACAAAGAGTAGAGACGTGAAATAAAGGAATATACCAGCCATCAGAAGAACATTATAGGACATCAACAATTAGAGAATATTATTAAGACTAAAATGAGAGGGAAAATTAAAAGATGGATGTTGGGGAGATTAAGACAGGGAAAATCAACAAAGGGAGGGCCAAAAACAAAGGGCACTGTGTAAAGTTTAACTCCAGTCATAGAAGAAAGATGCCTCCCTCTGAGGCCAAGGAACGTGCTGAAGGTTAGATGAAGAGAGAGGGAAATGTTTGAAGACTTATGACACTACTGGACAGGCATTTTCACATTGGCCTCAATACCACATTGGAAAAGCCACTCCCTCAAGGACACCTGAGGTTGACATGGCCCCGGTCCTGTCCCTCCTGAGCAGCTCTTCACACCAGCTCATAGGACCTGGAGCTCACCTGCACTCGGGATTGGGGCAGCCTCCTCCTTCCCTCCGCTTCTCCTCTCCTGGCTCTGAGCACTCACATCTGATTTGGAGAGCTGATAACCTGTTTGCAGAAAACACGTACCTGAATGTTTCGTTCTGTGCTGAGATCTGTGCCTGATCTTCAAGGGCAGGGAGGGGAGGAACACAGCACACATGAAAGGGCAATGCCAGGAAGAGCGCCCTAAATACCAGAGACATGGGAGGCCCCGCCCAGAGCAGGAAGGGCACCTGGCCTTGAGTTCAGAGACTGGAGGGCTGTTTGCTGATGCCCATGCCCAGGGCTAAAGACAGACTGCATGGCCAGGCATGGTGGCCCCTGCCCGTAACTGCACCACTTTGGGAGATTGTGACTTGAGGCCAGGAGTTCAAGGCCTGTCTGGGCAACATACAGACCTTGTCTCTAAAAGAACAGAAAATTAGTTAGGCGTAGTGGTGTATGTCTGTAGTCCCAGCTACTCGGGAAGCTGAGGCAGGAGGATCACCTGAGCCCAGAAATTTGAGGCTGCAGTGAGCTGATTGTGCCACTGCCCTCCAGCCTGGGTGGCAGAATGGGACACTGTCTCTGACAGGCTGCTAAACCTTCTCTTTTTTACACCCAGGATGGGATTGTTTCCACAGTAGATTGGATCTTATTTTCAAAAGATGTCCAATAGGCATAAGCTCAATCAGAACCCTGAGAGGTCTATTTTAGAGGAACAGTCTCTGCTATGTTTACTACTGGGGTGTTAAACTCCACCATGGTTCACAGAGCAGAACGCTTGTTAGTAAATACTTAACACTGTTTTTCCTCCTTTTAACAAATATCCATTGAGTGTCCAGCATGGTTCTGGGTGTTAGGTATGGAGTGGCAAAAAAACCCCATAAATTCTTGGTCAGGAAGTGGGCATTCTCATGAGGTGACAAACTACACATAAGTAAATAAATAAGCAAATTCTGTCCAGTTAGCTCTAAGTGCTATAGGGGTGCAAAGCGGTTCTCCCTCAGCTAAGGTTTCGCTTTTGCGGCTTCAGTTACCTGCGGTCAACTGTGGTCTGAAAATTAAGTATCAAGCAATAAGATATTTTCAGAGACCCCATTTACATAACTTTTATTACAGGGTATTTTTATATTATTTGATTGTATTATTAATTTTTATTGTTAATCTCTTGCGTGTGCCTAATTTAACCCTTATCATGGGTATGAATGTACAGGGAAAAACAGCATAGAAAAGGTTCGATACTCTTATTTCAGGCATCCACTGAAGATCTGGGAACATATTTAAAGCAGATGAGGTGGGGACTACTGCATAGGAGCCAGGGCAGAGATGGAGTGGAATGTGGGGAAGCTATTCTGGGTAGCATTTGATGAAGTAAATGAATGTTGACAGATTCAGCCACAGATGCCACAGGACTCAAGATCTCCAGCATCATGTCTCTGTGCTTCCTCAGGGCTGTGTCCAGTAGTGCCCACTCCTCCCTGGTGATGTTCACAGCCAGATCCTTGAAGGGCACTGACTTTTTGAAGGACACCGTGGTTCAGACCGTGCTACTCCCCAACAGCATCGACGGGCTGCACAGTCAAGGATGACATCCCTGAGAAAGCATGTATGAAAAGCTCAAACTGACTGGGCACAGTGGCTCACGCTTATAATCCTCAAACTTTGGGAGGCTGAGGAGAGTGAATCGCTTGAGCTCAGAAGTTCAAATCTAGCCTGGGCAACATAGTGAAATCCCTATCTCTACTAAAAATACAAAAAAAAAAAAAATAGCTTGGTGTGGTGGCAGGCATCTGTAGTCCCAGCTACTCAGGAGGCTGAGGTGGGAGGATGGCTTGAGCCTGGGAGGCAGAGGTTGCAGTGAGCGGTGATTGCACCACTGCACTCCAGCCTAGGTGACAGAACCAGACTCGAGGGACAGCAACAGGGACAGGGAGAGGCAAGAGGGAGAAGAGGAAAAAAATAAAAGGAAAGAGACAAGAGGAGATGAGATGAGAAGAGAAAATGTCAAACCCCGTTCAGAGACCGGGCCGTGGTTTGGTTCCTCTGGGCTGACTCGGCAGAGGTCTTTTCGATACATCCAGAGATACACTCTTATAAGTAACAACTTATTATAAGGTCATGCCACAGGAGGTGCAGTGTGCAATAACCTGGCAACTCCACAATAAAGTACCAATTCTACTTCAGAGTGATCATAAAATTTGTACTAGGAAATTTATAAATAAATTCTACTCCCCTCCAATGTTAATGAAATCTACAGGCTAGTCAATAGAAGGAACACCCATGTTCTGCCACTTATCCACTGTGGTGATGGGCAGATTATCCCCTGATATGAATCTCTCAATTCTCATCAGTGAAATGGTTTAACAACTTGTATTAGTCTGTTCTCATGCTGCTAATAAAGACACACCTGAGCCTGGGTAATTTATAAAGGAAAAGAGGTTTAACGGACTCACATTTCCACATGGCTTGGAAGGCCTCACAATCATGGCGGAAGGTGAAAGGCACTTCTCTTTTTTTTTCTTTCTTTTTTTTTTTTTTTGAGATGGAGCCTCGCTCTGTCACCCAGGCTGGAGTGCAGTGATGCGATCTCGGCTCACTGCAAGCTCCGCCTCCCGGGTTCACGCTATTCTCCTGCCTCAGCCTCCCAAGTAGCTGGGACAACAGGCGCCCACCACCACGCCTGGCTAATTTTTTGTAATTTTTTATTAGAGACGGGGTTTCGCCATGTTAGCCAGGATGGTCTCGATCTCCTGACCTCATGATCCACCCACCTCGGCCTCCCAAAGTGCTGAGATTACAGGCGTGAGCCACGATGCCCAGCCATGAAAGGCACTTCTTACATGGCAGCAGGCAAGAGAGCATGGGAGCAAAGCAAAAGGAGAAACAACTTACAAAACCACTGATCTCATGAGACTTATTTACTACCAGGAGAACAGTATGGGAAAAACCACCCCATGATTCAATTAACTCCCACCGGGTCACTCCCACAACACATGGGAATCATGGAAGCTACAATTCAAGGTGAGATTTGGGTGGGGACAGAGCCAAACCATATCATTTCACCCCGGCCCTTCCCAAATATCATGTCCTCACATGTCAAAACTAATCATGCCTTGCCAATAGTCCCCCAAAATCTTAACTCATTTTAGCATTAACTCAAATGTCCACAGCCCAAAGTCTTATCTGAGACAAGGCAAGTCCCTTCCACCTATGAGCCTGTAAAATCAAAAGCAAGTTAGTTACTTCCTAGATACAATGGGGGTATAGGCATTGGGAAAATATCTCCATTCCAAAAGGGGAGAAATTGGCCAAAACAAGGGGCTACAGGCCCCATGCAAGTCTAAAATCCAGTGCGACATTCAAATCTTCAAGATTCAAAATGATATCCTTTGACTGCATGTGTCACATCCAGGTCACACTGATGCAAGAGTTGCCAGGGTCTTGGGAAACTCTGCCCCTGTGGCTTTGCAGGGTACAACCTCCCTCCCAGCTGCTTTTATGGGTTGGTGTTGAGTGTCTGCAGCTTTTCCAGGTGCGCAGGGCATGCTGTTGGGAGATCTACCATTCTGGGCTCTGGAGGATGGTGGCCTTCTTCTCACAGCTCCACTAAGCAGTGCCCCAGTGGGGACTATTTGTGGGTGCTTCAATCCCATATTTCCCTTCCACACTGCCCTAGCAGAGGTTCTCAATGAGGGCCCTGCCCGGGCAGCAAACCTCTGCCTAGACAACCAGGCGTTTCCATACATCCTCTAAAACCTAGGGGGAGGTTCCCAAACCTCAATTCTTGACTCCAGCCTGGGTCACAAAGTGAGAACCTGTCTCAAAAACACAAAAATGTTCAGTGAGTTGGAGGTCCCAGTGAAGCGAGAGCAGTTAAGTGATTATACTCTAAGGACATGAGGTGAGGGTCAGAGAAGAGCATGTCTGCATCAGTGATTTCAGAAGTGGGATAATTCTTGAGGAGTGAAACGGACTTGAATGTGGGTGATGAATTTTGGTGACAAAACACAAACTATGCATATAACAAAGAGGAATAATGCTCCAAATATATGAGAAAAACTTCACAATAACTCAAAGAAAAGACTTTATGTTTCACTACAAGGAAATGCTGTTGTTTCCTGACTTTTTACAGATCGCTATTCTAACTGGTGTGAGATGGTATCTCATTGTGGTTTTGATTTGCATTTCTCTAATGACCAGTGATGATGAGCTTTTTTTCACGTTTGTTGGCCACATAAATGTCTTCTTTTGAGAAGTGTCCGTTGATATCCTTCACTTACTTTTTGATTGTTTTTTTCTTGTAAATTTGTTTAAGTTCCTTGTAGATTCTGGATACTAGGCCTTTGTCAGATAGGGAGACTGCAAAAAATTTTCCTCCATTCTGCAGGCTGTCTGTTCACTCTGATGATAGTTTCTTTTGCTGTACAGAAGTTCATTAGTTTAATTAGATCCCATTTGCCAATTTTGGCTTTTGTTGCAATTGCTTTTGGTGTTTTAGTCATGAAGTCTTTGCCCATACCTATGCCCTGAATGGTATTGCCTAGGTTTTCCTCTAGGGTTTTTGTTTGTTTTTTTTTTTTTTTGGTTTTGGATCTTACTTTTAAGTCTTTAATCCATCTTGACTTAATTTCTGTATAAGGTGTAAGGAAGTGGCCCAGTTTCTGTTTTCTGCCTATGGCTAACCAGTTTTTCCACCACCACTTATTAAATAGGGAATTCCTTCCACATTGCTTCTTTTTGTCAGATTTGTTGAAGATCAGATGGTTATAGATGTGTGGTGTTATTTCTGAGGTCTCTGTTTTTGTTCCATTGGTCGATATATCTGTTTTGGTACCAGTACCATGCTGCTTTGGTTACTGTAGCCTTGTAGTGTAGTTTGAAGTCAGGTAGGGCAATGCCTTCAGCTTTGTTCCTTTTGCTTAGGACTGTCTTGGCTATATGAGCTCTTTCTTGGTTCCATATGAAATTTAAAGTAGTTTTTTTCTCATTCTTCAAAGAAAGTCAAAGGTAGCTTAATGGCAAAAGCACTGAATTTATAAACTGCTTTAGGCAGTATGGCCATTTTCACGATATTGATTCTTCCTATCCATGAACATGGAATGTTTTTCCATTTGTTTATGTCCTCTTTTATTTACTTGAGCAGTTGTTTGTAGTTCTCTTTGAAGAGGTGCTTCATTTCCCTTATAAGTTGTATTCCTAGGTATTCTATTCTCTTTGTACCAATTGTGAATGGGAGTTCGCTCATAATTTGGCTCTCTGCTTGTCTATTATTGGGGCATAGGAATGCTTGAGATTTTTGCAAGTTGATTTTGTTAGACTTTGCTGAAGTTGCTTATCAGCTTAAGGAGTTTTGGGGCTGAGATGATGAAGTTTTCTAAATATATAATCATGTCATCTGCAAACAGAGACAATTTGACTTCCTTTCCTCCTATTTCAATACCCTTTATTTCTTTCTCTTGCCTGACTGCCCTGCCCAGAAATTCCTATTCTATGGTGAATAGGGGTGATGAGAGAGGGCATCCTTGTCTTGTGCCAGTTTTCAAAGGGAATGCTTCCAGCGTTTGCCCATTCTGTGTGATATTGGCTATGGGTTTGCTTTAAATAGCTCTTGTTATTTTGAGTTATGTTTCATCAATACCTAGTTTACTGAGAGTTTTTAACATGAGGGAATGTTGAATTTTATCAAAGGCCTCTTCTGCATCTATTGAGATAATCATGTGGTTTTTGTCATTGGTTCTGTTTATGTGATGGATTACGTTTATTGATTTGCGTATATTGAACCAGCCTTGCATCCCAGGTATGAAGCCAACTTCATCATGGTGGATAAGCTTTTTGATGTGCTGCTGGATTCATTTTGGCAGTATTTTATTGAGAATTTTTGCATCAGTGTTCATCAGGGATATCTGCCTGAGATTTTCTTTTTTTGTTGTCTCTCTGACAGGTTTTGGTATCAGGATGATGCTGGCCCCATAAAATGAGTTGGGGAGGAGTCCTTGTTTTTCTATTGTTTGGAATAGTTTCACAAGGAATGGTACCAGCTCCTCTTTGTACGTCTGGTAGAATTTGGCTGTAAATCCGACTGGTCCTGGGCTTTTTTTTCATTTCTAGGCTATTAATTACAGCCTCAATTTCAAAACTTGTTATTTGTCTATTCAGGGATTCGACTTCTCCCTGGTTATGTCTTGGGAGCGTGTATGTGTACAGGAATTTATCCATGTCTTCTAGATTTTCTACTTTATTTGCATTGAGGTGTTTATAGTACTCTCTGATGGTAGCTTGTATTTCTGTGGGATTGGTGGTGATATCCCCTTTATCATTTTTTCTTGTGTCTATTTGACTGATCTCTCTTTTCTTATTAGTCTAGCCAGCAGTCTATTTTGTTAATCTTTTCAACATACCAGTTTTTGGATTCATAGATTTTTTTTGAAGGGTTTTTTTGTGTTTCTATCTCCTTCAGTTCTGCTCTGATCTTAGTTATTTCTTGTCTTCTGCTAGCTTTTGAATTTGCTTCTCCAGTTCTTTTAATTGTAATGTCAGGGTGTTGATAACAGATCTTTCCAGCTTTCTGATTTCCCTCTTAACACTGCTTTAGTTGTGTCCCAGAGATTCTGGTACGTTGTCTGTTCTCACTGGTTTCAAATAACTTCTTTATTTCTGTCTTAATTTTCTTTTTACCCAGTAGTCATTCAGGAGCAGGTTGTGGTTTTGAGTGAGTTTCTCAACCCTGAGTTCTAATCTGATTGCACTTTGGCCTGAAAGACTGTGTATGATTTCTGTTCATTTGCTTAAGAGTGTTTTACTTCCAATTATGTGGTCAATTTTAGAATAAGTCTATGCGGCACTGGGAAGAATGTATATTCTGTTGATTTGGGGTGGAGAGTCCTGTAGACGTCTATCAGGTCTGCTTGGTTCAGAGCTGAGTTCAAGTCCTGAATATCCTTGTTAATATTCTGTCTCCTTGATCTGCCTAATATTGACAGTGGGGTGTTAAAGCCTCCCACTGTTATTGTGTGGGAGTCCAAGTCTCTTTGTAGATCTCTAAGAACTTCTTTTATGAAGCTGAGTGCTCCCATGTTGGGCGGGTGCATATACATTTAGGATAGTTACCTCTTCTTGTTTCATTCATCTCTTTACAAAAATTATGTAATGACCTTGTCTTTTTTCATCTTTGTTGGTTTAAAGTCTGTTTTAGCAGAGACTAGGATTGCAACTCCTGCTTTTTTTTTTGCTTTCCATTTGCTTGGTAAATATTCCCTGATCCCTTTCTTTTGAGCCTATGTGTGTCTTTGTACGTGAGATGGTCTCCTGAATGAATACAACACACCGATGGATCTTGACCCTTTACCCAATTTGCCCATCTGTATCTTTTAATTGGGGCATTTAGCACATTTACATTTAAGGTTAATATTGTCATGTGTGAATCTGATCCTGTCATCATGATGCTAGCTGGTTATTTTGAACATTAGTTGATGCAGTTTCTTCATAGTTTCCTCGGTCTTTATATTTTGGTGTGTTTTTGCAGTGGCTGCTACCAGTTTTTCCTTTCTATATTTAGTGCTTCCTTCAAAAGTGCTTCCTTCAAAAGTCTGGTGGCGACAAAATCCCTCAGCATTTGCTTGTTTAAAAAGGATTTTATTTCTCCTTTCCTTATGAAGCTTAGTTTGGCTGGATATGAAATTCTGGGATGAAAATTCTTTTCTTTAAGAATGTTGAATATTGGCCCCCATTCTCTTCTGGCTTGTAGGGTTTCTGCAGAGAAATCTGCTGTTAGTCTGATGGACTTCCCTTTGTAGGTAATCTGATCTTTCTCTCTGGCTGCCCTTAACATTTTTTCCTTCATTTCAACTTTGGAGAATCTGACGATTATGTGACTTGGGGTTGCTCTTCTCGAGGGAGTATCTTAATAGTGGTTCTATTTCCTGAGTTTAAATGTTAGCCCGTCTGGCTAGGTTGGGGAAGTTCTCCAGTATAATATCCTGAAGTGTGTTTTCCAACTTGGTTCCATTCTCCCCATCACTTTCAGGTACACCAATCAGACGTAGGTTTAGCCTTTTCACGTAGTCCCATATTTCTTGGAGGCTTTGTTCATTCCTTTTCATTCTTTTTTCTCTAATCTTGTCTTCATGCCTTATTTCAGTAAGCTGATATTCAATCGCTGATATCCTTTCTTCCACTTGATAGATTCGGCTATTGGTACTTGTGTATGCTTCACGAAGTTCCTGTGCTGGTTTTTTTCAGTTCCATCCCATCATTTATGTTCCTCTGTAAACTGGTTATTCTAGATTGCAGTTCCTGTAACCTTTTATCAAGGTTCTTAGCTTCCTTGCATTTGGTTAGTACACGCTCCTTTAGCACAGAGGAGTGTTATTTCCTACCTTCTGAAGCCTACTTCTGTCAATTAGTCAATCTCATTCTCTGTCCAGTTTTGTGCCTTTGCTGGAGAGGAACTGCAATCATTTGAGGAGAAGAGGCATTCTGGTTTTGGAATTGTCAGCGTTTTGTGCTGTTTTATCTTCATCTTCATGGATTTGTCTACCTTTGATCTTTGATGCTGATGGTCTTTGGATGAGGTTTCTGTGTGGATTTGTTGTTGTTGTTGTTGTTGTTGATGTTGATATTGTTGCTTTCTGTTTCTTAGTTTTTCTTCTAACAGGCCCCTCTTCTGCAGGTCTGCTGCAGTTTGCTGGAGGTCCACTCCAGCCCTGCCCACCTGGGTATCAACAGTGGAGGCTGAAGAACAGCAAAGATTGCTACCTGCTCCTTCCTCTGGATGCTTCATCTCAGAGGGGCACTGGCCTGATGCCAGCCAGAGCTCTCCTGTATGAGGTGTCTGCCGACCCCTGTTGGGAGGTCTCTCCCAGTCAGGACGCTCGGGGGTCAGGGACCCACTTGAGGCAGTCTGTCCCATAGCAGAGCTGGTGTGCTGTGCTGGGAGAATCCCACTTGTCAGGATCAGCTGCTGTCTTCAGAGCTGGCAGGCAGGAAAGTTTAAATCCACTGGAGCTGCGCCCACAGCTGTTCCTTTCCCCGGGTGCTCTGTCCTAGGAAGATGAGTTTTATCCCTAAGCCCCTGACTGGGGCCTTTCCTTCAGGGATGCCCTGTCCAGTGAGGAGGAATCTAGAGTAGTAGTCTGGCCACAGCCGCTTTGCCATACTGGGGTGAATTCTACTCAGTCCAGACCTCCCAGCCTCCTTAGAACTATGTTTATGGTTCCCACTAAGAGTAAGGCATAAAACCACAGTGGCACAGGGATCAAGAGGTTATTACGAAAAGTAAAGCTGTGCTCTGAAGCACCCCCTGCAGGTAGGATCCTGTCTAGAGAGCCAGGAGGAAGGGAAGCCACTGGTCAGCATTCTGGGCTATTTTTGGCTGCCTCCCACCTGCCCCTCCTTTTGGCCCAAGTTCTAGTCCCACTTGCTTTGTCACCCACTGCCTGTTTATGGCAGCTTCCTCTCTGGTCTTCAGTGTCCTCATTGAGCCAATGAATACAGCATCGCTCCTCTAATCACATATATTCATGCAGCAGTATAAATGATGTGAAAGTGCTTTGAAAATCATAGTAAGTGAAAGACTGGGGCACTGACTTCTTCCCATTTTCCCAAGTCCTGCTTCAGAACCACTCTCCTAGGCCCCCAGCCCCTAACTCCATCTTGGCCCTTTGATCAAACTTTGCCTACTGAGGGGCATAACTACGCGGTGTCCCCAGAAAAGGGACAAATATTACAGCCCCTATTTCTTCTCTTTGTTATTTCCCATGATCTCTCTTACATCTAGAAACTGGGACCCTTTCTCTGGTTGGTGGGGCCCTCTCCCTAGACCAAAAGACAGGGGCACACAGGCGTCATAATGGGCATTCAGACATGGTATGATGCAATGGGTGGGCAAGTTATAAATGCTCGGGTATGTCTGGGCACCTCCCAGTTCCTCATCTGGACTCACTGGGAGAAGTGATTCACTAGAATTCTCATTGGAAGAAATGACAGGAAAGCTCCCTCCAATATCTCAATTTCCACCCCACTCAGTACCTGGTTTTATGATTCCACACCCTCCTAATCCATCCTGCCCTCCTAATACATCCCACTCTCGTAAGCCATCCCACTCTTGTGCCCGTGAATCCCTCCCTCTTCTTCCGTCTGCCAAGCCCCTTCCTCCTCTCCAGAAGTACGTGGATTTTTCAGTTTTCTGCCCTAACTGTTATCCCACTGTGGCTCATACCTGCCCTCCCCACTACCCTACCCTAATACTCTACCTGCCCTGCTCTTCTGCTATTCATTACAAACCATCCATTTGTCAATGCTCTGGTCCCAGAACTCTTTCTAGTAACTCCCTTATCGATCACCCAAGCCCTCCTTCTAGCCCTACTGGTCAACGCTTGGGTCCCAGAACTCTTCCCTGTGATTCCCTTATCCGTTCCCCTGTTCCTCCTCCTAGCCCTCCTTGCCAACGCTCTGGTCCCAGAACTCTTTTCTGTGACTCCCCTGTCTGTCCCCCTACTCCTCCTCCCAGCCCTACTTGCAAATGCTGTCGTCCCAGAGCTGTTTCCTGGGACTCCTCTACCTATGCCTCTACCCCTCCTCCTTAGCCCTACTTCTTTCTAGTACCCTGTACTCTAGTCCCCAGCCCCCAGCCCTGCCATCCCCAACCAGACCTGATGGTTCACAAGTCTCATCTTGGAGATGGTTTCCCTGCTCCCAGGGAAGTTCTGGAACAGTTCAGGATGGCCAGGACTGTGGATTCCCAGCTGTCTGACCTGGTGGACAAAGGAAATGCAAGACGATGGCAAACCAGCATTCAGCCTCAGTAAGTCACAAAAGCCCTTTTCCATGGCCAGGTCCTGGTCACCCTACTGTCATCTGTATTTTGCCTTTATTCCCATCCTGTTAATCCTCTTCAGAGAACAGAGATACCTCTAACAATTTTCTCTCTCTAAATAGTCTGCTCCTTTCCTCCCCTGCCTCATCAGTCAGCCTGCATGAGCCTCTGCATTTGTTCCTGGCTTCTCCATTGAACTCAGTCTACAGCCACAAAGCAAACCACAGGGCCAGTGACAGAGAAGGCAGAGGGGAGTGTGGAGTGGGAAGCACCTAACCTGTTCTCAAGGAGGGTAAGTCCTGCCCTGGGTTCAAGTGAGTGCAAGAACAATGACTCCTTGAGAGCTCACAGGGCACAAGGCCCCCACTACCGGTGGAAACTCAGTTATGGTTTTGTTTATGTTTTTGCTGCCTGGCTTATCCCAGAATTTATTTGTATTCACCCTAGGATTCTGGAACCATGGTAGGGACATTCTGTCTTTGAGAAATGTCTCCTGCAGTAGGGGGTGGGGCCCTCCACTGTGCTCTTATCACAGCACTAAGGGCTGAGCCTCTTTCATCAGCTGCTTCTACCTCACAATGGGGAGGGAAGCAGAGTCTGAAAGCAAGAGCACGTCCGGATCCCACTCAGGTGCCTGCAGCACATGAACTGATGATGCTTAAAAAAGGCCCTTCTTCCATTTGGTTATCTAGATTCAACATCTAGAATCTCAATCAAAATTCCACTATATTTTTGAGAACTTGACAACTGAAATTTATATGGAAATGCAAAAAGCCAAGGTTAGCCAACACTCTCCTAAAAAGACATTTCTCCCTACCAGATAATCAGAACTTATCATGAAAATTATAGTAATTAAAATAGCATAGGAGTGGTGAAAGCATAGACAAGTAGACAAATGGCACAGAATTGAGACCAGAAAGAGACTCACACACATGTGGACACTTTCTGTAAGACTCCTGCAGCAGACAGAACAGTGGGGACAGGACTGTCTTTTCAAGCAATTGGTGCTGGGTCAGTTGGATACTCATTCAGAAAAAAAAAAAAATCAAGTGAGATTCCCACTTCACACTACACTCAAAAATCAGTTAGGTAGAACACAGGTCTAATAAGAAACAGTAAAAGCAATAAATATTCCACGATTGCTCTGCCCATGCATGGTTACTGAACACTTGAGATGTGCCAATAAGCGGAAAACTTTCATTGGAATGTTAAACAGCAGGAAAAACCAATGCTACATATCTCAATACTTTTTATATTCAAAGTTTGAAATTATAATAATTTGTATATACTGAGTTAAATAAAACATTATTAAACTTAGCTTTATTGGATTCCCTTTTCTCTCTCAATGTGGATACTAGATAATACTTAGTCTAGATAATATGTGTCTCACTTCATAATTTTTCTTAGACGGCGGTGATCTAGAAGGTAACACAGAAATATACCTTCAGGACATCAAATTAGGAAAAGATGTCATGAATGGCATTTATGAAACAATAATCGTAAAGGGAAAGACTAATACATTAGACTGCACTTAAATTTTTGGTCTCAAAAAGACAGCATTAAGAGACTAAAAAGGCAAGCCACAAAGAGAGAAAAGATGTTTGTAGCACACACAATTCTCAAAATAATAAACTCCAACAAACTAATAGAGAATAGACACCCAATCAATAGTAAAACACATTCAACACTGTCTCACAGACACCCAAACGCATCCTGAAGCACCCTGTGTCCCAAATGAATGAATGAACACATGGTGGGGAAGAGCACAGGCTTTACAGTCAGTGTTTAGGTGCTCGCTAAATCCAGGGGGTGGCTAATTTCTCAATGCTAGGCATACTTTTGGTTCTTTTAAAGTAAACTGTATTACATTAAGCATCCAGAAGAGTCATTCATAGGAACAAAAGGTAAAATGGTGGCTGCCAGGGGCTGGAGAGACAGGGAAATGGAGAGTTGTTCGATGTGTGTGAAAGAAAACGTTCTGGAGACTGGTTTCACACAATGTGAATATACTTAACACTATTGTACTATATACTTAAGAATGTCTAAGAGGGTACGTTTTATGTGTAGTTTACAACAAACATTCAAAAAACTCTAAAATCACTATGTTACTTAGAATGGGAGAGAGATATTCCATCTATATTATCACATTGGTGATATCTGCCACATAGGCCAGAATCTTCTCTGATATAGAAAACCTCCAGTTTTCTGAGATACACACAGAGTTTGGATTCTGGACATCTGCTTTTAAGTGGGGAGAGGTTTCTGACCCCTTACAAAATCTCTTTTAGGGAATGATTGGCCAAAATGAGCTTCAATCATATGTCTACTACCTCCTGGCCTGCCACTTGGCTGTGAGTCCTTTCTGGGCGGTGTCCAGGGGTGGTTCCAGTGACCAGGCAGGTGCTGAGAAGCACAGGCAGGTGAGTTAAGCACTGGAAGGAGGTGGGTGTGAAATAAGATCCTGAGAGGTGGGAGGGGACTGGGCAGGGTGGGTGGCGGTAGGGGAATGGGTGACAACACCAAGATCTACTGCAGCAGGATGAGGGGACACTTGCCAGGAGACAGCATGGGATGCCATTGCCTAGAGTTGGCAGAAGGACCAGGAGCAGGCAGGCAGCGAGAGGGCACCCAGAGTGCTCCTGATCGGACCAAGCTGCATGGAGGCCACAGTGGAACACCTGAGGGAAAAGGTGACCCCAGATGAGGTCCATCGGAACCAGATATTGTGGGAACTGTCAAACCAGACCAAGAAGTATGGAGGCCACAGAGGGACACTCCAGGGAGGTGACCCTGGATGAGGTTCATCAGAACTAGATCTTGTGAGAACTGCCTGACCAGACCAAGCAGCACAGAGGCCACGGTGAGACACCTGAGGGAGAAGGCGAACCCAGATAAGGCTCATCGGGTTCAGATCTTGTGAGAACTGCAGAAGGCGACCACAGATGAGGCTCATCAGAACTAGATCTTGTGAGAACTGCCTGAGCAGACCAAGCAGCACAGAGGCCACAGTGAGACACATGAGGGAGAAGGTGAACCCAGATGAGGCTCATCAGGAACAGATCTTGTGGGAACCAGAGAGGACAACCCCGGATGAGGTCCATCAGAACCAGATCTTGTGGGAACTGCACTTCAAAGTGCTACAGACCCACAAACACTACATGCAGCATCACATGAATGCCCTCTGCAAGGGTGAGGGGCCTGGCAGGATGGAGAAAATACCAGAGAGGAGGGATGCGCCCTGAAAAAAAGGAGAGCCCTGGGGACTGCGGAAGGTGGGGTGTGCGGCTCATTAAAAGAGAAGATACCTTCTCACACCCTACCTCCTTTTATAGACTTTAGGAGCAATGTCTTTGGAGGGGGCCTCACCTACATCACATCAGATGCATTAAATATATTAAAAAGCATTCACATCTCATGAGACATTTTCACTGTAGAAATGAGAGGTTGAGTAGCATTTTCTAATTTTGCTTTTGAAATATAACTGTATTTTGCAGGATTGTTGTGTTATGGTTTTGTTGGTATTTTGGTTTCTTTCTAACAAGCTAAAGGTTTCTACTCAGGCTTCTGATCTCATACACCTTTGGAAAGCTCAGGGTTGTAGAAGCCTCTGGGCCCATGGTGTTCCCATGATGAGGCAGCCCTGTCCTCCTTTCTCATCACTGCGCATGCTCCATGGGCGGTCATATCTGGGCCTGTCACATCAGATCCTTAAGTGAAGCTTCAGAACCATGCACAAAACCACCTCCCATATCCCTTCCCCGGACAACCCACAGGCACCTCACATGCACTAGGTGGAAAGCCAGGTTACCCTGTACCTTCTTCTGCACCCTCTGCTACTCTAGAAGGTCTTGTGTCTCAGCACAAGGCACCACAGTCATCCTCTTGTGGGCGGCAAGCCACCCAGGTGCCAAGGCAAGAGACCTAGGGCAAGAGCTGTTCCAGTATAATAAAGAAAATATATAAAATAAGAATAGCTATACTAGATGTAGATCATAGATATGATTATATGTGAGTATCATTAACGATTCATTTGTAGCAATTAGTCTTTATTCCAATATTATGACAATCTTCACTCTACAATCATAACCTAGGAAAAACCAGGCCATACAGAGATAGGACCTGAAGGGACATGGTGAGAAGTGACCAGAAGACAAGAGCGTGAGCCCTCCTGTTATGCCCAGACGGGGCCATCAGAGGGATCCTTGGTCTAGCAGTAACGTCAGCGTCTGGGAAGGTGCTCATTACCTAGCAGACTCTGATCTAGCGGTAGCATCAGTGCCAAGGAAAAGCACCCACTACTTAGCAGACCGGGAAAGGGAGTCTCCCTTTCCCTGGAAGA
Source organism: Gorilla gorilla gorilla (assembly GCF_029281585.2). NCBI lineage: Eukaryota > Metazoa > Chordata > Mammalia > Primates > Hominidae > Gorilla > Gorilla gorilla. Next base: position 32,152,077 of record NC_073238.2, on the reverse strand, counting down.
GTTAGAGAAGACTCTGCTCCACCACCTCTTGTGGAGGGCTTGACATCAGTCAGGCCCACCCACAGTTATCCGGATGCCTAACCGTCTCCCTGTGATGCTGTGCTTCAGCGGTCACCCTCCTGTTTCACTTTCATGTTCCACTCCATACACCTGGCTCTGCTCTCTAGATAGAAGGAGCAAAATTAGTGAAAGTATTAAAGTCTTTGATCTTTCTGAGAAGAGCATAAAGAAATAATGACGTAAGCTGTCCTCTCTCTCCGCCTCAGCTACCTAATAGGGAAGGGCCCCCTGTCCAGTGGACACGTGATTCACATGACCTTATCAATCATTGGACATGGCTCACACTCTTTACCCTGCCCCTTTTACTTTGTATCCAATAAATAACAGTGCAGCCAGGCATTCGGGGCCACTACCGGTCTCCACATCTTGGTGGTAGTGGTCCCAGGCCCAGCTGTCTTTTCTTCTATCTCTTTGTCTTGTGCCTTTATTTCAACAATCTCTCATCTCTGCACACAGGGAGAAAGACCCACAGACCCTGTAGGGCTATTCCCTACATCCTCTCTCCCACATTAGAAGCCTAGGAGTCATCCCCAAGGTCTCTCCCTCACTCCACTCATGCAGGAAGGCACAAGTCCTGTTGATGCCTTCACATTTCTCTCACCTGCTCCTCCCTCAGTGTAAGACTCCATTATGCACATGGAAGCATCTGCACCTCCATCCACATGGTTTCACATCATTTCACCCTAACCTGCCTCTCTCTCCATCCTCACTCCCAGAGCCTCAGCAAGGCCCTGCTCTCTCCTCCCTGGATTAGTCTGATGGGCTTTTCAACTATTCTCTTTCCCTCCTGCCCATCCCCTCCACCCCTGCTAGTTAGGGCTATGTTAGTAAGTCAACTAGATCACATCAATCCCCATGTAAGGTCTTTCCATGGCTCTCACAGCTCCTAAGCTTAAATCAATCAGAACAGATGGCACCTTTGGGTCTGGCTCTGGTTTCTGCCTGGATTCACTACATACTCTCCTCTACCTTTCCACTCGCATCTCTGTTTATTTATCTAAATTATTTTTGAGATGAGGTGTCACTCTGTCACTCAGGCTGGATTGCAGTGGTGTGATCACAGTTCACTGCATCCTTGAACTCCTGCCCACCTAAGCCTCTGGAGTAGCTGGCACTATAGGCACACACCACCAAAACTGGCTATTTTTTTCCCAACTCCATCTCCAACTCCTGGCCTCTAGCAGTCCTTCCACCTCAACTTCAGCCTCCCAAAGTGGTGGGATTACAGGTGTGAGCCACTGCACTCAGCCATATATATATATATATGTATGTATGTGTGTGTGTGTATATATATATGTATGCATGTATATATATGTATGTATGTGTACATATATATACACACATACATACATATATACACACATACATACATACATCTATATATACACATACATATATATATGTACATATATATATATATATTCCTTGCTTCTTGCTTTTGAGCTTTTGTTTAGTTAGTGCATAAAGTCTAGACTGGGTGTATAGTTCTGAATTTAAATGCATGCTCTATGACACTAGCTGTTCACTTCTTTTCTGAACTGCAGTTTTTCCATCTGAAAAATGGAAATAACAACCCACCACTCCGTGAGTCTTTTAAGAATTGAAGATTTGCTTAAAGCATGTAGCTCAGAGGAGGTATACAATAAGTAATGTCTATCATCGCCCTATTAGTCATTACCTAATGATCATGAGCGTTCACTTGTTCTTCTCGCCAGGTAAGTTAATTCATCAATGTACTTCCTTACTGCCTACTCCCCATGCCTCTGTTTATTGGTGTCATCTCACATCACACAGCAGCTCTGTGATGGTGCTGGCCAATGTTGAGTGTGTATTCACATCTGCGTCCTTAGCACTCCATGGCACTAGCTCTACAGCTATCTCTGCAGCCTATAACTAATCCAGAAAAAGACCAGCGGGAGTGCCTCTGGATCTACCAGGTACACTCTGACATCTACCTGAATTCTCCCCTTTAGAATTTTTCACATGATTCTTACCTGGTATATTCCAACAGGCATTTTCTCCAAATTGTCCTTTCTTCTTGCCTTTTAAAATCAGCTTGGTTAGAACAGACATCCAGGCATTATTAGGCCCATGGGACCAAGGAGATGACTGACACAAAATTGCTGGTGAAGATGGAGCTGACTAGGCAGGATTAGAAAACTTTGTCTAGCAGACAGTGGCTATTGCTTTAGTAGTTTTAAAACTTGCCAAACTCACATGAACAGGGTATTAGACTTAAATTGTTTGATCATGATGCAATGTGTATGTGTATCAAAACATCAAACTGTACCTCATCAAGTATATAGAATTATAATGTTTTCATTAAATAATTAAAAAGTTAGTATCTTTCAATTAGTTTGGAGAACTGAGTGACATTATAAAAAATTAAAAATTTGCAGGACAAATTTTAACTTAACTGGCAAATGGGATTTAAAACTGAGTGCCATAACTTAGGAAGCAGGAAAATAAATTCTTCCTACATGTAACTATGAGGTATCTTTTCCAGTCATTATGACCATTCAAGAGCAGTGAAATAAACTCATTTTAGAGCCACACATTCAAAGTCTTATAATAATTTTTGAACAAAGTTTTCAAACTTAATAAACCAGACTTAAACACAGTTTCACCTGAAAAAGTAAATTATATACTTTCCTGATTCAATATATTAAAAGGCAAATTCACTGACCACAGGGTCTTTAAAAAGCAACAACATTCTGAGAATGTTGACATAGTGCTATGTTTTGGACATGAAGTGTCATTCAATAAATGATGCCAATATATTTAAAAGAACCTCAAGTGTAAACTTTTTAAAAATCTCAATTCTAGAAGGAATTAACTTATGTGCATGTTTCTAAATACAAAGTAAGTTATTGCCAAGGAAATAATGACCAGGAAGCAATAATAAAGAAAAGGGATTTATTTATTTTAATTTTAGACTTATTTTAGGAATTTCTATCTAGCTTAGCTAATTATCTTCAAATCCCAAATACTATATTCTCAAATATCACACTAACACCAACTAAATGACACAGCAAGTTTATGGTATGAAATAAAATAAATCTTCACTATTCCAAAGGGAAGACAGCTGGGAACTGCATCAAGCAAACTTCCTCCCAATTTATTACTAAATAAGATGGCTACAAAGATAAGGAAGCTACATACCTCCCTCACCATTTGCCCTTAGGGAATTTCCTTGTGGGCAAAGGATGAACAGAACACAATGCCATCTCTCTGCTCACCTGAGACAAATGCACATCTCATTGCTTCTTCTGCTCTATCATTTCACTAAGCCAGGCTAAGGCATAAGTGAAGATTCTTTTACCCTCCTCTCACATGTAAATTGTGTATTCAGAAAAAGGCTAATCAGAGACTCAAGAGAATGCAACCATTTGTCTTAATCTACTTATGACCTGGAAGCCCCCCACCGTGCTTTGAGTTGTCCCACCTTTCTGGACAAAACCAATGTACATTTTAAACATATTGACTGATGTCTCACAACTCCCAACAATGTATAAAAGCAAGCTGTACCCCAACCATCTTGGGAACATGTCCTCAGGACCTCCATAGGCTGTATCATGTCCTTAACCTTGGCAAAATAAACTTTCCAAACATTGAGACCTGTCTCAGATATTTTGTATTCACAATTGAAAAGAAACTTACAGAGAGAAGTCCTCAGCTTCCTGCTGTACAAAGCTGACTCGAGTCTTCTTTGGTGATCCCCGGCATTCTCGTCAGACCCCCCTGGTGGAAGAGCATGCGGGCATTATATCATTGACACACACAGGTGTATGTGTTTGCTTTACAACACAGCATTAAGAAGTCTAATGAAAAAGGTTTTCTTGTCTTGACAATCTAAAACAAAGGGTCCATGAATCCAGCAAGTAACTACTCTGTAAATGTGTTAAATGCAAAGTGTAAGTAAAATGAGGGTCTCTGTAGGTTACTGCTTAGAGTGGAAGGTAGGGGACCTCAGTTCTGGCAATAAAATCAATCCCTCATTTGGAGGTTGATATTAGGGTGAATTCTGGCAAGGATACTTTATTTAACCCTTAAAAATAAGCACTGAATGCATGACTACAGTGGCATAATACAGAACTCTGATATAGTGAATCTAATACAGGTAGAAATTTCTAAATGCCCCTAGAATATCTCAAAATTATTTGCTAAGAAATGCTAAGATCTCTGCAAAATGGCTTTCAAATATCTAATTGTGGTTGGGTTTTTTGATGTACTTTCCCTAATACGTTTTTTTTTTTGTCCTGGGAGTGGGGGGATTGGAGGTAAAGACTGTTTTGCCATGCAAATGAAAATGCTGTTAAAAGTACAGGTGCTAAAAATATGTTGTCTAATTAATTATGCTCCTATATAAGCGAAAAGGACATTTGAAAATTTTAGTGGACAACCACTGAAACTATTTTTAAGGTTAGATTTCTTTACTAGTGTCTCTTTGATGTTCATTTCATCCCCTTCCAGTATACCTCCCCTCCCCCACCGACTCATGGTTCTATAGCTACAGCAGCAGTACTAGAAAAAGTCTATTCCATTTTTAATTTAAAGAATCCTACTTCCAATTTTGTAGAAAACTAAATTAAAAACCAAAACTAATGGAAACTATCCATTTGTATATCCTTACCTTGATCATAAATTTTTGGTCTATATTCTTCACCAAAGCATTCACACTCCAGGATCTCATTATTTAGGTTGAATTTTTCTGTCATTGTGTCATTTACTTTATACCACTTCCCTTTTCCACAACCCCTAGAACTCAGAAATCAGACAAACACATTAGGGTTAAAAACAAACACCCTCGTCCCCAGCATTTATCTCTATGCAATGTCTACAAATAAAGCAGGTGACCACGATCTTAAACATCTAAGAAAATTGTGGCAATAATTATTTCCATTTCTAAAATAACTTTTCAAATTGAAGGGGTAAAACCAGTTACATCAAGCTTTAAAAATTGAGAATGAAATGAGGTCAAAGAACAAAGCCAACATGTCCTGCACCATGAAGGTGAGTGTGGATGATAAGGGAGGCAGAGAGAGCAGGGGAGAGACTGGCAGCCAGTGAGCGAGCACCACCAGAGACCCTCCCAACCTGTCTTTCATAAAGGAATAGCAGGGGCCTGTGTGTGCTGCCCATTGTATATGATGACACTAAGTGCACAGTCTTCCGTGAGGGCACTTTTTTTTTTTGTGGGGACCCTCCACCTTCCTGGATCTATACTTCACCCATCTTCACCAATTCCCAAAGAGAAATTCTGCCAAGCCATTCTAGAAACTGTAAGGCTCCATGTTCAGCATCCAGGGAAACTATGTTAATGGAAAAAGACCATATTAATGTGGATTAGTAACACAGCAGGACTCAATTAAGTTAGACAGAATTCAGAGGATGTGATTTCCTAGTTTAAGCCCAGAGTAACTGCCTCTTCAATTTAATCACAAAATCTAAGAAAGGGCAATTCTGGGAAAGCCTAAGTAGCCCCTGATTTGAGCATTAGGCATTTTCCTTCACAGCAATGACAAGACTGCTCTCTAGAAATGAGTGCTCCTGTACAGAGATCTGCCTGTTCCATGAGCAGCAGCTGCTTCAGACAAGGGGCTCCTCATAACACTGGGGCCACAGCCTTTCACATGGTGAACGAAACATGAAAACTGAAAAAATTATTGAGTGAGGAAAGTGTTTTTAGAAATTTCAGAAGGAGAAAAGTTACCTTTATTTGTTCATCATATTTAGTGGAGCAGCCAAATCCAAATCTCATTAGGTCAATTACTAAGATACTAGGTCAAAACTTAATACAGGTCCTTTCCACCGAAACAGAATTCACAAACACAAGCAAATACAAAGAAAAGATAAATCTAACTATGAATAAAATCCAGCTTGCTACAAAGTAGTTATCCAATTTTCTTTTCTGTTTTTTCCCTATAATTTAAAATTGACCCACCTGATAGAAACTTGGGGTTAGTGACTGGAGTCTAGTGAATCAGCTGGGCTAAGCAACAGTCAAGGTGTGGGAACGAATAGTTGGGAAATCTGATCTCTAGTCTTGGCTCGCTACTCATCACAGTGTTTCCCCCCCAAAAAAGAATAAAATATTTAGGAATTAATTTGACCAAGGAGGTGAAAGACTTGTATAATGAACACTATAAAGAAGACATGAGTAAATGGAGACATAACCCACATTCACGGATTGGAAGACAATATGGTTACGATGTCAATACTATCCAAAGCAATCTACAGATTTACACAATTCCCATCAAAATCACAATGATTTTTTGCAGAAATAGAAATATCTATTCTAAAATTCATAAGGGATCTCGAGGAACCCCAAATAACCACAATGATCTTGCAAAAAAAAAAAAACAACAAAGCTGGAAGATTCACACTTCCTGATTTCAAAACTTAATACAGAGTTATAATAATCAAAACAGTGCGATACTGGCATAAAGACAGACATACAGACCAATGAAATAGAACAGAAAGCCCAGAAATGTATACTTACATATATGGTCAAATGACTCTCAACAAGAATGCCAAGACCATATAATAGGGAAAAAGTCATTTGTAAACATATGGCATTGGGAAAACTAAATATCAACATGAAAAAGAATAAAATTGGATCTTTACCTAATACCACATGCAAAGTTAAAATGGATCAAAGACTTAAATGTAAAACCTATAAGTATGAAACTCCTAGAAGAAAAGATAAGGCAAAAACTTCACAACATTGCATTTGGCAATGATTTCTTGAATATGACACCAAAAACACAGGCAACAAAATTTTTAAAATAGACAAACTGGACTTCATGAAAATTACAAATTTTGTGCATCTAAATACATTATCAACAAAGTAAAAATGCAACCCACAGAATGGGAGAAAATATTTGCAAATAAAGTGATTAATATCCAGAATATATAAAGAACTTCTAAAACTCAACAACAAACAACAATTTAATACCAAAATAAGCAAAAGTCTTAAAGGAACATTTCTTCAGAGAAGATAGAAAATGGCCAATAAGCACGAGAAGATACTCATTATCACTAGTCATTAGGGAAATGTAAATCAAAACTGCATTGAGATACCACTCCACACCCATTAGGATGGCATCTATAAAATAAAATAAAAATAGAAAATAACAAGTGTTGGCAAGGATGTGGAGAAATTGGAACGCTTCTGCATGGTTAGTGGGAATGTAAAATGGAACAGCTACTGTAGAAAACAGTACGTTGTTTCCTGAACAAATTAAAAATAGAATTACCATGTGATCCAGCAATTTCACTTCTCAGAATATACTCAAAAGAATTGAAAACAGGGTCTTCTAGAGATTATTTGTACACCCTTATTTATAGCTGTATTACTCCCAATATCTAAAATGTGGAAGCAATCCAAGCGTCCATGGACAGGTGAATGGATAAGCAAAATGTGGTCTACACAGACAATGGACTGTCCGTCCTAAAAAGAAAGAAAACCCCATCACATCTACAACATGGATGAAACTTGAGGACATTGTGCTGAGTAAAAGAAGCCAATCACTAAAAACAAATGCTTTATGATTCCATTTATATTAGATACTTAAAACATTAGTCAAAATCAGAGACAGAAAGTAGAATGGTGGTTACCGGGGCTGGGGGAGAAGGTAATGGAAAGTTATTGTTTAATGGGTACAGAGTTTCAGTTTTGCAAAATGAAAAGAGATATGGAGACAGATGGTGGTGATGGCTTTGCAACATTATACATGTATTTATTGCCACTGAATGGTAAACTAAAAATGGCTAAGATAATACATTTTATGTTATATCTATTTTTACCACAATTAAAAATTATGGTGGTGGGGGGGAAAGGTCCTGGGTACGCAGTCTTCACTTTTCTAACAGGAAAAAAAAAAAACAACAAAAAACAAAAACAAAACTCCTGTTTGTTGAATATTTTTCTCCTCTGATTATATTTTTTCGCAGAAAATGAGAACATACACTTTTACTTTTCAAAATAACTAACACTATGTCACTCATTTCCATAAGCCCCTTACAATTTTTAACCAGAATGCAGTATCTTCTCTCCACCTAAGATGCCAAGTTGCTCTGCTCTTTTATAATTAATCACTTAAAATTTACAGGAAATGCTTAAGCTTGCTTACTAAACTCTGAGAGCCAAGCTTCTATGCAATGTTTGTATCTGGTAGCTAATTCCACTTGCATTAGCAAGGAAGCTTTTGGTGATGACCTAGCAAGACTTGCTTTAAATGGTGTTTTTTGTTTTGTTTTTTTTTTTTTGTGGGGGGGGGACAAAGCCTTGAAACAAAGATAAACAGTATATTCTCCACATCTAAGTTTAACACCTGAACAGAGATGACCTCACACTTAACACTTTGCAGTAGTTGGGTTTAAATCTGAAAGTAGTCTGTTGCTAAAAGGGTAATATTTCCCTCTTTAATGTGCTTTGATTTACTGTTCTACTGCATTTCTGACAAAACTCTTAGTAGATGATGTTTATCGAGAGAGAGGAAGATAAGCAGGGGTTTACCTTGCTTGCTGTCTACTCTATTAGGAATATCATTAGTTTCCATTAAGTTTGATTCTCTCAGCTACAGCCTAGGACTGAACTTAGCACTTTGGGAAATTAAATTTACTCTTGCAAGCAACTGAGGCACTATTTAGTCAATTACTAATCCAAAGCAATGATGTTAGCTCATAATAGTTTCCAAAATTCATCAGAACAATGAAGTTCTACCCAAGTTGAAATCTGCACAGATACACCTCTCATTTATCACCACAGGTGTCCCCTTATTCCCATCATCATCCTGTGATAGCTTGTATTCTAAACTAAGAGAGAAACAACCTCGAAATCTAACATCTACTAAATTCTGAGCACTTATTCATAACCTGACACATAGAAAGCTCAGAAAACAAAATGTCAGGCCAGGTGCGGTGGTTCATGCCTGTAATCCTAGCACTTTGGGAGGCCAAGGCAGGTGGATCACTAGGTTGGTACAAGACCAACCTAGCCCACATGGTGAAGGCTTGTCTATACTAAAAATACAAAAATTAGCCAGGCATGGTGAGGTGCACCTGTAACCTCAGACACTCAGGAGGCTGAAGCAGGAGAATCACTTGAAACCAGGAGGTGGAGGCTGCAGTGAACTGAAATTATGCCACTGAACTCCAGCCTGGGCGACGCAGACTCCATCTCAAAAGAAAAGAAAACAGAAAAGGAGGGGAGGAAAGGAGAGGGCAGGGAGGGGGAGGGAGGAGGGAAAGAGAGGAGAGGAGGGGAGGGGAGGGGAGGGGAGTAAAGGAGAAGAGAAAAAAGGAAAGTGTCAAATGAATCAGTACAAGTTACTGTCCCAGACACAGCAAAGGAGGAGGCTGGAGGCAAAGGCAGGAATGTTGGAGACAAAAAGCATTAAATTGGGTCTCTGCTCTCAAGGAGCTTGTAATCTGATTCAGGTAACGAATCATACATGTAAAAATTAATTAATTTGTGCCACATTTTCTCTATAATCCTCCTCTAGTCCCAAAGAAGGAAAAGAGCCTCACATGTTTAGAAAACAGAAAGAAAATCACTGAGCCTGGCTACAACATAGTGCGGAAGCCAAGGGTAGGAGATGGAGCCAATGAAGGGCCGCAGATGGCAAGGAGCCTATTCATTCCGACAGTCAGAATCCCCTGATAGGTTTTAGGAGGCAAATGAAAGCTTGAAAAGTCACTGTAGTTGCCAGTGGAAGAATGACAGGAATGGGTGAAAGAGGAAGCAGAGACACCCTTGAGGAAGCTATTGCCTCACACCAGATAAAAAAAAAAAGCAAAAGGCAATCTGGTCCACAATAACAAAAACGGAGAAAGCCAATGCAAAGGTGATCTATGTTGGAGATGAAGCCCCGACTGCATTTTCAGATAAATCAGATGGTCAAAGTAAGGTAAATACATCAAGTTAAGGGTGTTCTGTAAATGTTTAGATGGTAACTTGTCACCTCTCTACTTGAACCCCAAATGGAACTTCAGAAAAATGGCACCCAGGAACTTCATTGGACAAATCAATTTGCTTATTCACTCAAGTGGTATTTTCAAGCAAGTAGCTGGACATATGAGTCAAAATTCAGTTCAGTGGTCAGGACTGGAATTAGTAGCATCCAGGACATTTTCACAGCAATGGAACAATTTAAAGAATAAATGAAGATAGAGATGAAGTGAGATCTCAAGTCAAAGGCTGGGACACCCCAACCTTTCTGATGCAGGCAGTTTAGGAGAAGCCTACAAAGAGGACTGAGGAGAAGAGGGCAGAGAAGTAGCAGGAAACCCTCCTAGAAGCCCAGACTGAGAAGACTTTCAAGGAAGGAACTATGTCAGATGCTGCTAAGCTGCCACAGAAGATGAAGAATAAAATGTCAGCTTTGGAAAGACTGAGTTTGTGGATAAATTTGACAAGAGTGGTTTCTATGCAGTGACAGAAACAGAAGCTACATGGCAATGTTTGTAATATAATTCCAAATTCTACACCACAGCCTGCATGAGTGTGTGACATCCTCTCTCTCACGCAAATTTTTTTAAATCATCAATCCATTAGGGACTTATATTGAGACTATGTAAAAAACTCTTATGACTCAATAATAAAAAGACAAACCCAATTTTAGAATGGGAAGAGGATCGAAATAGACATTACTCCAAAAAGTATATGTAAATATGTAAATGACCAATATGCACATTGAAAGATAACACAAACCTGTAATCCAAGCACTTTGGGAAGCTTAAGCAGGTGGATTGCTTGAGCCCAGGAGTTTGACACCAGCCTGGGCAATGTGAGGAAACCCCATCTCTACAAAAAAAAAAAAAATTCAAAAATTAGCCAGGTATGATGGCACACACCTGTACTCCCAGCTACTCAAGACCTGAGGGAGGAGGATCACCTGAGCCGGGAAGATTGAGGTTGCACTGAGCCCAGATCGTGTCACTGGACTCTAACCTGAGTGACAGAGTAAGACTCTGTCTCAAAAAAAAAAAAAAAAAAAGTAAAAGCTAACACAAGTCACTAGAGAAATATAAAAAAAACAAAAAAATACCACTTCACACCTATTACAATGGCTGACATCAAGAAGACAGTAAGTTGGCAACAATGTGGAGAATTTAAACGCTCATGATGTGCTGCTGGAATATACAATGGTACAGCCACTTGGGAAAAACAACTGGTCAGTTTCTTAAAAGTTCAGTGTAAATGTACCCTATTCCTAGTCATTATACTCCTAGGTATATATACAATGTATGAGATATTAAGGTATATGTCCAGACAAAAACTTGCTCAAGTATGGTCACTGTAGCATTATTCGTAACAGCAAAAAATGAAAACCACAGAATCATCAAGTGATGATTAAACAGGTGATATGTTCATAGAATACTTAATGCTCAGCAATAAAAAGGAGCTACTGATCCACGCAACAAGCCCACTGAGCCTGAGGTGAATTATGCTCAGTGAAAAAAAACTAATTTCGATAGGAAACACGCTATATATTCAATTTCTATATTATAATTCAGAGATAAGGGTAATAAAAGCATCCTAAAATTAGATTGTGATGATGGTTATAAAACCATTTTAAAAAATTTGAGACTGTAAATTTACTATCAGTGAATTAAATACTTCAGACAGGTGAATTTTATGGTGCATCAATTATACCTCAGTAAAGCTGCTAAAATTAATCTTTTCACTACAATGAGAATAAAACAAAGGTTAACAGAAAACAAAACGTGTGTGTTCATGTACATATTATTTTCCCTTTTATCCCTACATTGTGAAGAGTATTCCAACAACATAGGTTATTTCCTTTCTAAAGCCTAAAAAAGAAATTGGCTCCAAAGGGTACCACTCTTTATCATTTTTTCTCTTCAAATGAAATGGCTAAACTTCCCTAAAGGAAGCTGAAATCCTTCTCATTCTCCAAGGGCTCATGTAAATGCCCTCTCCCTCATGAAATTCTTCCTGAACTATAAAGGAATCCAACCCCTAATGAACATTTGCAGCACTTTCTCTGAACCAGTCTTACAGCAGGGATGTGAGGCTCTTGCCATGGCCATTTTACAAACTTTTCTCCCTTCCATGAGACTCCGAGCCCTCCAAAGCCATAATGCTTATACACAGCTGTGCATCCCCTCCCCACCCAAAGCTGTGCCCAAAAATGCCAGGCCTATTCAGTGACATTAGGTCATTAATCCTACTCATGATGCTTGGAAGTGGGTGCAGATCTATGATCTTACACAGAAAACAAGTAGCTGATCTGAAAACAAAAAAACAAGTCTCTACTTTTTCAGCTCAATCAACTTTTCTGAGATTATATAAATATCTAAGCAGCCCATAGGAAAATGTCTTACATCATATTCTCAAAGAAAATAAGAGAAACCATTAAAGTGTATTGAAATCTAGCAAAACGGGATTAGGAAGCCAGCCAGCTATCAAGGAAGCAAAGCAATCACTAACCTAGATGCTTCCTTGACTCTAAGAAAGATCTGCAATAAAACAAAACTAATAAAACTATGCATGAATACACAAAATTAATGACAGCATAAATTTAAATGAATTGTGTTAACCAAGAATTTTTAAAACATATTAACATAAGCTGAACATTCAAATTTATATGAATAAAACCACTGATGGGCATGAAGGGAGAAAGCACCTCACCTCTTAATAATAAATGAAATCCCAGCTGTGTTCTCCAAAATCCATTTCAGGGTTGCAAGATCATAGTTCTCAGGGTGTTTAAAGGCAACACCTTCTGGAAGCCCCTGTACTATCAAAGCTGACTGGTCTTGTAGCATCTTCTCATATGGTACAGGTACCTCTGTGGGTTTTTGTAAAGCTTTCCCTGGGGGAGATGAAAACCAGATAAATGTCATTAAATTGTAAGACTAAAGAACAAAATCATCACCACCTTATTGTGGCTTAATAAAGGCATACATGATCTTTTGTAACATGTGGTTTTAAAATTACTTAATACTACAGCACCCTATTCACATGTAAGAAGTTCTAAACCTGACACCGATCCAAAGGGCCAAAATGTAAAGTATATTAAATATCTGACTTTAAAAACTACACAAAAGGAGAGAGAAATGTCTGATTTCTTGCATTATTGTCTTTAAGATGGTCCTACCCTGACGTATTTCTTGGGTTCCTTCTAAATGGAAGTGGAAAGTAAGGTTATTCTTCATCCATTCAGCTTGTGAAAATGTGTGTTATAATGCTGTTAAGTCAATGGCATAACATTGTCTACCCTTTAGAAAACTCTTTGTATCATGTATCTTTTATAACATTTAAGTGTATTGCTTTTAAGATAGCAAAAGCAGAAATAGTCCTCAACTGTTTTTCCGAGTGTTGCCACTTCTACAGCATCTACACTCATCTGATTCACCTGGGTTGTAGATTTCATTTTATGCATCTCTGCAACCTTTTCTCTTCTTCAACACCTGTAAAAAAATAATAAAAACGTGCATATCTATTATCTTAATATTTATTTGGCTTTTAGTAAAAATAGTTTTTCCTGTATTCCAATATTTGTGATTTGTTATACAAACAAAAGAAGGTCAAGTGAGGTGGCTGACACTTATAATCCCACCACTTTGGGAGGCTGAGGCAGAATTGCTTGAGCCCAGGATAAGACCAGCTTGAGCAACATAGAATCAACCCATCCCTACAAAAAAAGGTAAATAAAATTAGGTGTGGTGGTGCGTATCTGTAGTCCTAGCTACTCTGGAGGCTGAAGCAAGAGGATTGCTTGAGTCCAGGAATTTAAGGTTACGATGAGCTATAATTATACTACTACACTCCAGTCTGGGTCACAGAAAGTGACCCTGTCTCTTAAAAAAAAAAAAAAAGTGGAGGAAGAATTTTTAAAGGGAGCTTTTAAAATAAAAACCTAAAATAAGAATAATTTATTGGCTATAAACTTAAATATGGGAAGATTATCATCAGGAAACAAATTCTAGGCTTACAAAGTCCAGCACAATAACAACTAGGCATACGTGACACTTGCAATGTGGCCAGTCCAAATTCAGAGGTGCTGTAGGTGAACAATACACATTGACTTTTGAAAACTCAGCAGAAAAAGTATTCCAAATATCCCATTAATAATTTCTACATTGATTACACATTGAAATATTTTAAAGTACTGCCACTAAAGTGATTTTCACTTGTTTCCCTGTATTTTCTAATGTTATAACTATAAAGTTTTAAATCACGTGAATGACTTGCATTGTATTTAGTTCTATTTAATAGCACTTCACTAAATCCCAGAGAAGAGCTCAGAATTCTCCTGAAGAATTTCTACAACTTCCTCATGAAACTATTGATTATGTTTCAGAAGAACACTGTTGCAAACGAATAAAAGGTACTTGAGAATTAGGTACAAAAACCATTCTCCATGGTATCAAATTAGTAGCAATGTAAACAAACTACAAATACCAATAGGCAGGGACTACAACTTGCCACTGAGGACAACTCCCCTAATGCTTAGTTCGAATCACTGGAGAACCACCTAAGCCATGGAGCACAGGAAGGGGAGAATAAACATAGCTGCCCGCGAGATTGTGGTATTTGTGGGTCAGAGGGCAGGTGATACACACACAATCAAAACAGCATTATTAGTATAAAGAAACATACAATCAAGGACTTAATATTTCTCAAAATTATAATATTGGCAAAATTTAAAAAATAGGTTACTACCATAAAGCTTGGAAGATTATAACACAGGTGGTGAGGGGAGGGATACAGTGGCGAGGATAGTTCTTTTAAGAAACTAGAAATACTACTTGGAATACGAATTAGTGAGTTAGCAAAATTTTTAATTCACTAGTAATCTGCTCAATTTATGATGAATTGAATCTAACCTGACAACAGAAATTTAAGTTTAAACCTTAGTGGCATACAGACATCTGTGGGAGGTACTGTAGGTTCAATTCCAGACCACCACAATCATGGAAGTATAAAGTGAAGTTACACAAATATCTTCCTTTCCCAATGCTTTTAAAAGTTATGTTGAATCTTTCTTTCACAAAAGATCTCTGGAAGGTATGATGCTATTGGATAGCATTTTACACACAGTGGAACTTCTTTCCAAATCAGAGTCAGTCCTCCGAAAGCCTGCCATTGCTTTATGAAGTAAATTTATGGAATATTCTAAATCTTTTGTCATTTCAACAATATTCACGACATCTTCACCAGGAGTAGAACCCATTTCAGAGACCCCTTTCTTTGCTTATTGTAAGAAGCAACTCCTTATCCGTTCACGTTTGATCATGAAATTCCAGCAGTTCAGTCCCATCTGCCGGCTCCACTTCTTTTTTTGTTTGTTTGAGACAGAGTTTCACTCTTGTTGCCCAGGCTGGAGTGCAATGATGGGATCTCGGCTCACTGCAACCTCCGCCTCCTGGGTTCAAGCGATTCTCCTGTCCCAGCCTCACAAGTAGCTGGAATTACAGGTATGCACCACCATGCCCGGCTAATTTTGTATTTTTAGTAGAGATGGGCTTTCTCCATGTTGGTCAGGCTGGTATCAAACTCCCAACCTCAGGTGAGCCACCTGCCTTGGCCTCTCAAAGTGCTGGGATCATAGGCATACAGTGATGAGGATAGTTTTTTTAAGAAACTAAAAATACTACTCGGAATAGGAATGAGAGCCGCTGTACCCAGCCAGCAGGCTCCACTTCTAATTCTAGTTCACTTGCTATTTCCACTACATCTGCAGCTCATTCCTCCACTAAAATCTTGAACCCCTTAAAGTTACCTATGAGAAATGTAATCAACTTCTTCCACAGTCCTGTAAATATTTTGTTCTCTTCCCATTAATCACAAATGTTAATGGCACCTACAACAGTAAATCTTTTCCAGAAGGTTTTTAATTTACTTTGCCCAGATCCATCAGAGGAATCACTATCTCTGGCAGCTATGGCCTTACAAAATGTTATTTCTTTCTTTTTTGAGATGGAGTCTTGCTCTGTTGCCAGGCTGAAGTGCAGTGGTGCGATCTCAGCTCACTGGAACCTCCGACTCCCTGGTTCAAGAGATTCTCCTGCCTCAGACACCCAAGTAGCTGGGATTACAGGCACACACCACCATGCCCAGCTAATTTTTGTGTCTTTAGTAGAGACGGGGTTTCACCATGTTTACCAGGCCGGTCTCGATCTCCTGACGTCGTGATCTGCCTGCCTCAGCCTCCTAAATTGCTGGGATTACAGGTCAAAAGACACCGCACCTGGCCTACAACATATATTTCTTAAAGAATAAAACTTGAAGGCTGAGTGCAGTGGCTCACACCTGTAATCCCAAGCACTGAAGAAGACCGAGGTGGGCAGATAGCTTGAGCCCAGAACTTTGAAACCAGCCTAGGCAACATGGAAACAAAACACCTCTATAAAAAACCCCACAAAAATTAGCCGGGCATGCTGGTGCACCACCTGTGGTGCCAGCTATTCAGCAGGCTGAAGTGGCAGGATCGCCTGAGCCTGAGAAGACTGAGGCTGCAGTGAGCTGTGAATGTGCCATTATACTCAAACCTGAGCAACAGTGAGATGACCTTCTCAAAAAAGAAAAAAATGATAATCATAAGACTTGAAATTACTCCTAGATCCATGGGCTGCAGAATGGATGTTGCATTAGCAGGCATGAAAACAACATTCATCTCCTTGGGCACCTCCATCAGGGCTCTCAGAGTGACTGGGTGCAGTGTTAATGAGCAGTAATATTTTGAAGGGAACTTTTTTCTGGGCAGTTGGTCTCAAAAGTAGGCTTAAAATATTCAGTGAACAATGCTACAAAGAGATGTGCTGTGATCCAGGCTTTATTGTTCCATTGATAAGAGCACATGCAGAGCAGATTTAGCATAGCTCTTCGGGGCCCTAGAATTTTTGGAATGGTAAATGAGCACTGGCTTCAATTAAAGTCATCAGCTGCATTAGCCCCTAACAAGAGTCTCAGCCTGTCCTTTGAAGCCAGTAATGGAATTCTCTGTAGCTAGCAAAGTCCTAGATGGCATTTTCCAATATAAGGCTGTTTTGTCTACATTAAAAATCTGTTTTTTGAATGTAGCCATCTTCATGAATTATCTCAGGGAGATCTTCTGAAGAACTCGCAGTTCTTACATCAAACATTTGCTGCTTCACCTTGCACTTTTGTATTATACAGACTGTGTCTTTCTTTAAACCTCATGAGCCAACCTCTGCTAGCTTTCAACTTTTCTTTTGCAGCTTACTCACCTCCTCTCAGCCATCACAGAATTGAAGAGAGTTAGGGCCTTGTTGTGGATTAAGTTTTGACTTACAGGAATGTTGTGGCTGGTTTGATCTTCTATCCAGACCACTCAAAGTTTCTCCGTATCAGCAATAAGGCTGTTTTGCTTTCTTATCATTTGTGGGTTCACTGGAGCAGCACTTCTCATTTCCTTCGATAACTTTTCCTGTGCATTCACCACCTGGCAAACTGTTTGGCCTAGCTTTCAGCTGCCAACATGTCTTCCTCACTAAGCTTCATCATTTTTAACTTTTGATTTAAAGTGAGCAGGCTGCAACTCTTTCTTTTACATGAACACTTAGAGGCCACTGTAGGACTATTAACTGGCCTCATTTCACTATTGTGTCTCAGGGACTAGGGAGGCCTTAGGAGAGGAAGCGATGGGAAACCACCTGATTGGTGGATCAGTCAGAGCACATAGCATTTCCCAATAAGGTTTGCCATCTTATACTGGTGCGTTCATGGAGTTCAAAACAATTACAGCAGTAACATCAAAGCTCACTGATCTCAGGTCACCACAGCACATACAACAATCATGAAAAAGTTTGAAATATTCTAAGAGTAATCAAATGTGACACAGAGAACCAAAGAGAGCACATGCTGTTGGAAAAATGGCACAACAGACTTGCCTGACACAAGATTGCCACAAATCTTCAATTTGTAAAAACTGCAGTATCTGCAGGGTTCAAAAAAAATGAGTTACGCCTGTATGTATTCTGTGCCTATAGACGCCCTGCCTTTTTTTGTTCCCTTTCAGTGTTTCACTCAGTTAACATGAAACCTATCGACAGTGTTAGGTTACACACAGATATGAAAATTGCCATACCGTGAAAGGCCATAAGTATTAACACCCTATAGTAAATTTTAATACTGTGTTCCAATGTCAAGTAACCTCACTGCTCTAAATGAGGATTGCAAAACCCACTGAAGATTCAGATAAGCTGATTCCACTGAGCGAGTTGAGAACTGTTTAATTCTGCATCATGCTTAGACAAACTCCTTTCTTGTTTTCAGTTCAACATCTTTATCTAGAACTCCTTATCTGAGTAAGAACTTTTCATCTATTCAAAATTTCTCTCCATTACCTTATCTCTAATGTGTCTCATTAATCCAGAGTGAAGCCAAGCAAGGAGCTCCGTGCAATAAACACTTGCCATTTTTCTTAACTCTTCAGTATCTACCCCGACATATTATCACTTCGGTGATTCCTTTTGAACATTTTGAAATGTCTTCATAAACATTTCAGAAAATCATTCGTAGTTTAGGCCATGCACAGTGGCTCACACCTGTAATCCTAGCGCTTTGGGAGGCCGAGGTGAGTGGATCATTTGAAGTCAGGAGTTCAATACCAGCTTGACCAACATAGTGAGACCCCATCTCTACTAAAAATACAAAAAAAAAATTAGCTAGGTGTGGTGCCACATGCCTGTAATCCCAGATACTCAAGAGGCAGAGGCAGGGGATTTGCTTGAACTCAGGAAGCAGAGGTTGCAGTGAGCCAAGACCTTACCACTGCACTCCAGCCTAGACAACAGAATGAGACTCCAACTCAAAAACAAAAAATTTTTTTATAGTTTAAACCTCATTCTGCTTTAGAAGAAAATATGACTAGTTTTATCTATAAATATTTAGGTTTAAAATCAATGAAATAAAAATGATAATATGATGCTTACAATATTTTACAAAATCTGTTTGAAAATCCTTCCTGGTACTGAAAAAACTGTGTCCTCTGTCCTTCAGTTCTGAAGGCAAAGAGATCTGCTTTATACTCTGTGATGCAGGCCACTTTGGCCTTAAACTTGGCCAGTTCTTTAAACTATAATAAGAAAAGCAAATATTATGTTAAAGGCAGACATTTAAAAGCACCATTTCTGCTAGATGAATTAAAAAATCTAACACAAGGCTGGGCACAGCACCTCACGCCTGTAGTTCCAGCACTTTGGGAGGCCGAGGCGGGCGGATCACGAGGTCAGGAGTTTGAGACCAGGCTGGCCAACATAGTGAAACCCCATCTCTACTAAAAATGCAACTAATAATCATAATAATGATAATAAATAAATAAAAGGCTGAGTGTGGTGGCTCACGCCTCTAATCCCAGCTACTTGGGAGGCTGAGGCAGGAGAATCGCTTGAACCTGGGAGGCAGAGGTTGCAGTGAGTCGAGATCATGCCAATGCACTCCAGACTGGGCAACAGTGCAAGACTCTGTCTCAAAAAAAAAAAGAAAAAAACTAACACCGTTTTTTAAAGTTACTACTCTTTCTAAATAGATTTTTGCCTGATTTTAAGCAAAAGACAACACAAAATTTATAAGAAAAAAATGCAGAAATCCCTTGTAATCTATTATAGGTCATATTCTCCAAGAAAGAGACTGAGATTTCACACAGGCTTGCTGGGGAGCACTGTCAATAACAGCACCCAGGAGGTGGGAGGCAGGCATGGCTGAACAGGCAAAGTGCTGAACAGGGATGCAGCTGCACCAAGAGCTCAGAAGCCAGCGTGGCCCTCCCCAGGGAAACGGTGGACAAGGTGACGTGAACACTCACAGCAGCTGGGGAAATCAGTGCCATCAGAATTGAAAGAAGGGACTGAAACCCACACTACAGTATTCAGTACATAATCCCCTCCTCCAGAAGTATTACCCCATCTACACATAGCCAGAATCACATTTAGGTGATTACTTACTGACTTTCACTAAGTATATTTCTATGAGAGTCAAATTCTTTAAAAACGTTATAGAGTACACAGTATTCCATTTTATGGATACAACATAATTCATTTAGTGCTAACATCATTTCAAAGGTCAGTGATTCCAATTTTCCCTCCTAAAAATAACACTACTGTAATAACCTGGGAAGCAAATATTTATGTACATCTTCAATGACTTTCTCAAAAAAGACACGAAGAGTCAAGAAAAATAACCATTGAGAGTCAATACTCCAAATACTCAAAATCTACTAAAATTTGCTTTCTAATAAGGTTCATAATATCCTAGCAAATGTTACCATGTGACTTTTCCAGAAACCTTGAAAGAGGGTATCTTAGTATCATAAACATACTCCACTGATTGGTGTTTAAATTAAAGAGTATCATAGCATGATTCTCCGTGCATTACCATATCGTTTGTCTATTTATCAAATATGTTAGTGTATCTCCGACTAACCCATAAAAGTACATCACTTATTTTAGGCATAGAAAAGCCATTTATGGAATTGAATAATTATAAAATAATTACATATATTTTATTTTGGTTTTAAAATTTGTCTCAGTATAACTATTTTTGCTCATCTAGAATTTAACTCATCACAAGATGAAGACTATATGTTGAAGCTTGTTTTTACCAAAATTTTTATTTTTTACCAAATAGCCTATTTTCTCAGTATCATTTGTTGAAAACTATATGCTTTCCAGTATTTGTTTTTGATTTGTACAATAAATGCCCTCTAATTTCTTAACTGGAGATTATTTCTGCATAATATTGCTTTAAAATGTTATCTTCAGTAACTAATTTAGCAGCTAGTGAGGTGATCAGAAATCTTTTGAGCTATAATAAAGCCATGGTAGAGAACTTCTGAGCTGGAAGTGGGCCGACAGCTGCCCCAGCGTGAAGAACGATGAGCCTCGGTAATTTCCTTCCATTGCACTTACATGACATGTGCTGTGGCTACTCTCCTGTCAGGAACTATTATTTACTTACCTTGCAGTAAATGAAGGTACATTTTTGCTTCACTATCCACACTCTAAAACAATCCTGTCAACAAAGGCAATGTTTATGAAACAGTAAGCAAGATTCATGTACTATCCATACATTACATAAAAGAAGTCTACCAGCCAAAGAACGGATAAAGTCAGCCTGGATCTGCTTAGCACTCTGACAAGCCAGTGAAGAACTCAGCAGTTTCTACAACTGTAATTATACTGTGTAATATACAACTAGGAATAGGAGGAGAAATGGTCTTACTAATGCTGGGGAGGAAGACATAAAGGCTGAGAATAGCGAAATGACTATGCCAAGGATGAGGGAACTGTAAAGAAATTCTAAGGAAGTGAATGGGTCTTACATGGCCTTATGGTACTCTTTGCAGAGACCAATATTTTAAAAAATTATTTTATTATCAACAGAACAGCATTTCATCTCTAAATTTTTATTTAACATTAACAGTCCCAAATTTTGGCTGGTTTTATGATCACAAGGCAGAAACAAGTCATTCATAAAATAACAATATATAACCACCAACCATTCTAAAATATCTTTAAGGAGATAATTTTATAAAGTTCTTAAAACCTTTTTTTAAATGCCCTAATAAGAAAACAAAAAAGAGGGCTAAGCACAGTTGCTCAAGCCTATAATTTGAGCACTTTGGGAGGCTGAGGCAGGAAGGTCACTTGAAACCAAGAGGTCAAGGGTGCACTGAGCTATGATCATGCCACTGCCCTGCATCCTAAAAGTCAGATCCTGTCTCAGAAAAATGAAAAAAAAAAAAAAGCATTCACAAACTATGTCACACAGAGCTCTGTGAGGTTAAGCACTACCTAATACTTTTCAGCCACTTAAGGGGAGGAAAATGCATAGCTCCTCCTGCTTAAAACATTTACATTTAATATGTCAGAAAATATCTAAGGCCATGCATGGTGGCTCATACCTGTAATCCCAACACTTCGGGAAGCCAAGGCAGGACAATTGCTTGAGCCTAGGAGTTGGAGACAAACCTGGGCAACATAAAGAAACCCTGTCTCTACAAAAAAGCTTAAAAATTAGCTAGGCCAGGAACAGTGGCTCATGCCTGTAATCTCAGGACTTTGAAAGGCAGAGACAGAATTGATTGAGCTCAAGAATTAGAGACCAGCCTGGGCAATATATTAAGACCTCATCTCCACTAAAAAGCAAAACAAAGTAGCCAGATGTGGTAGCACATGCCTACAGTCCCAGCTACTCTGAGGCTGAGGTAGGAAGACCACTTGAACCCAGGATGTCCAGGCTGCAGTGAGCCATGATTATACCACTGCATTCCAGTCTGGACAACTGAGTAAGACCCTTTCTCAAAAAAAAAAAAAAAAAAAGGTTAAAAAAAAAAAGAAAATACCTAAGCTTGATACTTTTTTTGAGACGGAGTCTTGCTCTGTCACCCAGGTTGGAGTGCAGTGGTGCAATCTTGGCTCACTGCAAGCTCCAAGTTCTGAGTTCATGCCATTCTCCTGCCTCAGCCTACTGAGTAGCTGGGACTACAGGCGCCCACCACCACACCAGGCTAATTTTTTTTATTTTTAGTAAAGACGGGGTTTCACCATGTTAGCCAGGATGGTCTCAATCTCCTGACCTCGTGATCTGCCTGCCTTGGCCTCGCAAAGTGCTGGGATTACAGGCGTGAGCCACCACGCCTGGCCGCCTGATACTTTTTATAATAAATACTATTTCCAGCTACTTACCCATAAAAATATAAATTGTGTAACTACCATGATAGTAATATAAAAATACAAAACTACATAATCAGTACTCAATATTTCACTGTAATTATGCATATGATAGGCTTTTTTTTTTTTTTTAAGTAGAGAGCTGGTCAGGTGTGGTGGCTCTCAGCTGCAATCCCAGCAATTTGGGAGGCCAAGGCAGACAGATCACTTGAGCTCAGGAGTTTAAGACAAGCCTCGCCAACATTGTGAAACCCTATCTTTAGCAAAAATACAAAAATTAGCTGAGTGTGGTGGCACACATCTGCAGTCCCAGCTACTAGAAAGGCCGCAACCTCCGCCTTCCAGGTTCAAGTGATTCTCCTGCCTCAGCCTCCCGAGTAGCTGGGATCACAGGCATGGGCCACCATGCCCAGCTAATTTTCTATTTTTAGTAGAGACAGGGTTTCTACATGTTGGTCAGGCTGGTCTCAAACTCCCGACCTCAGCTGATCGGCCCGCCTTGGCCTCTCCCAAAATGCTGGGATTACAGGTGTGAGCCACCGTGACCGGCCATCTCCTATATTCTTGGAATTAATTCACAGAGTTCTCTATAAAGTAAAACTGTGACTAAACATTGAAAAATATCATGACTATTGCTGAAAAATGTACTTTTGATATTAATCAAATAGGTTTAAGAACTTTCTAGCATCACTTTCTATGTGAACACATGAGCTTACGTGTGTGTTCACGTGTATGTATGTTTCTGTAGATTTAGAAGTACATAAACCAAAACTGTATCTTAATCCCTTACATGAATTTTTAAAAACGATTCAGAAGTTTGGATGTTTGCATATACAGGAGGTAGATTTGGTATGATCATGCAAATCAAAAGGATTTTATCCTTTTCCTGTGTTTAGCAGAGTACCTTTAGTATTTCAGCTTTGAGTGCACAAATTGGTTTATTTAGAGAATGTTCAACTGTGTTTTTGCAAGTCACTCTTCCAGGTTGCAGGCAGCCCTTCATCAATAGAAAGAGTCTATTCCTTTCAATAAGGGATTCTTATTTCCTCTGTAACTTTCTCCAATCCCCTTCTCCCCCACAATGACTTACTCAAAATTTGGCAATGAAAACCAGTACCAATGGGAGTTTACTTAAAGATGTCATTTTTCATAGAAGCTATTTTTACTTCTGTTGAAATATAATAAGATCAGTCAGTTCTATTCATTCATGAATTTTCACCAAATGTTTTTGCTATATGTAGTTGACAATACTGAATCAAAATTGATATTATTTTTTAGGTAGAAACATTTGTTGATGTTTGAATCCGTTTTTTTCAATGTTGTATGTACTTTTTTGTATTCTAGGGTTGATGATTAAAATTAATGATATTTTAACATGTATATGTGATAATAAAATTAAAGAACTTTAGTTTAACCCGAATGCAATAGCAGACGGAGGAGAAAGGGCTTTTAATTATTTATACATAAAAATCAATTTTGAAAATAGTTATAATTTTGAACTATTTTATCTTTGTAAAACATAATTTTATCTATTTCATGATATTATTTAAAGAGAGTACTTCATAAAACATTGTAATATATTTAGCGTGAGAACATACTTATTAGCATGGGAACAGGTGTGAATTTTATTATAGATTTTAATTCATTGCAAATGATCTCTTCAATGTCCAGTGACCCAGTTAGTTATTTATTTTAAATGAGCATTTCCCCTAGGTATCATTCAGAATTAGCAAGACCCATGAAATGTAAAATACTATTTATATTTCATAAAGACTCTTTGATTACCACCTCCCCATCAGTTAACACTAACTTGGTCTTGCAGTTCTTGAAAACCTGAAGAAGACGGGGGCAACTTCTGTGGTTTAGAGTGAGTCATCTTTGCTAGATTCTCTTTAGGGATTATTTGGCATCAGTAATATCATGCCTTTTGTTTTTTACAACGAAAACTAAACATTTTATAAAGAGTTACTTATAGATACAATGTTAGTTTTTAAACTATTATACGTACACGAACACATTTGTATAGAATAAGGTTTGCATGTATGCCAGGCACGGGGCCCCATGCCTGTAATCCCAGCACTTTGCGAGGCCGAGTGGATCACTTGAGGTGAGGAGTTTGAAACCAGCCTGGCCAACATGGTGAAACCCCATCTATACTAAAAATATAAAAATGAGCCAGGCATGGCAGCACGCACCTGTAGTCCCAACTACTCAAGCGGCTGAGGCAGGAGAATCGCTTGAACCAGGGAGATGAATGTTGCAGTGAACCAAGATAACACCACTCCACTCTAGCCTGGGCAACAGAGAGAAACTGTTTCAAAATACATACATAAATAAATAAATAAAATAAAGTAACATGTATATAGGAAGAACATTTAAATATTGATATATTCCTTCTCCCAGTTAAATAGGACTTTACATTCTGCCCTTTGAGATCAGTATAAAGAGGGTCCATGCAATATGGAGAAAGATTTATCACTGCATGCTAAAACATCAACACTGAACTTTCTTGTAATGATATCTCAGTACATGGTTGGGAAAATTATCATGAAACAAGTTTGGATCATTCCATGTGTTAAAGATATCACTTTCTGCTCATGCCTGTAGTCCCAGCACTTTGGGAGGCTGAGGCGGGAGGATCACCTGAGGTAGGGAGTTCTTTGTATATGAAGAGTCACTTGTCTTCTGGCTTTGAATATTCTGTCTTTCAAAAGTTTTGTTAGAATATGTCTTGATGTGAGAATATGTTAGTTTATCATACTTGGAGCTACTGAGCTCCTTGGATCTTTATATTCATAATTTTCAATACATTTGAAAATCTGGGGTCATTATTTCTTTAAATATTCTTTCTGTCCTCTTCTATCATCTCATCTGGGACTCTCACAATGCATATATTGCTCTGCTTTATGGTTTCCCACAAATAGATCAAATTTTGTTCACTTATCCTCCATCTTTCTTCTTTCTATTCCTCAGACTCAATAATTTTCATTGTCCTCTCTTCTAGTTCGCTGATTCTTTATTCTGTCTACCCAAGTCTGCTTTTGAAATCTTCTAATATTTTTATTCCAGTTACTGTACTTTTTAGCTTCAAAATACTTTTTTTTTTGTATTTTTAGGATTCTATCATTTTATTTTATTTTGTTTATGCATTGCTTTCTTGATTTTCTCCATGTCTTTACTTCTCTGAGCATCTTTAAAACAACTGTTTTAAAATCTTTGTCTAATGAATCTCCTATCAAAACGTTTTCAAGAACACTTTATTTGTACTTTTGAACAGGCCATTTATTTGTTTCTTTGCATCCCTTGAGATCTTTCTTGAACATTGAACACTTGAAAGTAACAATAGGAAACTCTGGAAAATGATTCCCCTGCTTCCTCAGGGCTTACTGATTCTGTTTTCATTTTTATTATCTTTTATTCTTTTATCTTTTAGTGGATTAGTCAGAGGTGTAAACTTAATGTTTTCTGAAGTCACTTCTGAACCTGTGACTTCTCCTGGGCATGCATGGTAACTTTCGAAATGCTAGTCTTTATTACCTGGCTTCTGAAAGTTAAAAAAAGAGAAAAATAAGAGGGGTGGGGCACTGGCCCTTTTAATTCCATAAAACTCACTTCAGCCAGTGGTGAGGAGCTTTCAACAATGTGGGCTAGTGTTTCTACCAAAAAATAAAATAGTATCAATTTTAATCCAGCATTGTCAACTACATAGGTTTGAGTGAAAATATTTAGTGAAAATTCACAAATGAATAGAACTGACTGATCTTTTTATATTTCAACGGAAGTAAAAATAGCTTCTATGAAAAACAGTATCTTTAAGTAATCCCCCATTGGTACTGGTTTTCATTGCCAAATTTTGAGTAAGTCCTTCCTGGGGAGGAGGGCATTGGGGAAAGTTACAGAGAAAATAAGAAGTCCCTTGTTGTAAGGAATAGAATCTTTCTATTCATAACGGGCTGCCTGCAACCTGGAAGAGTGACTTGCAACAACACAGTTGAACATTCTCTAAATAAACAAACCAACTTTTGCACTCAAAACTGAAGTACTAATGATACTCTGCTAAACAACTGAAAAATAAAATCCTTTTGATTTGCATGATCATACCAAATCTACCTCCTGCATATGCAAACATCCAAACTTCTGAATCATTTTTAAAAATCTAAAAAAATCATGTAGATGATTAAGATGCAATTTTGGTCTATGCAATTCTAAATCTCCAGAAACATACACACACATACACAAGAACACACACAGAAGCTCATATGTTCACAGAGAAACTGATGCTAGAAATTAGTTTTTAAACCTATTTGATTAATATCGGAAGTACATTTTGCAGCAATAGTCATCAAAATTATTCCTCAATGTTTAGTCATGGTTTTACTTTATAGAGAGCTCTTTGAATTAATTTCAAAAATAAAAAAGATAAATTATGCTAGGTAGCACTTTATAAAAATTAAAATGTGTCCATTAAAATGTTTTTTAAACTTTTCTAAATTACAAATTGCAAAAATTATCCCCCAAAGAACTTTGAAAATATACTCAGCAATTAAAATACTTATATTTACTGTTAGATTTTGATAATTCTTTGTCCTTGATAAAACCTTTTATTACATCCAAATGATTTTAACCACCAAAGACATATTAGATTTTTTTTTAAGTCACAGACAGCTTTAATCTTGCAAGTGCATTATTCCAAAACGTGAGTTAAATGTGAAAAGGCCAAATCTGCTGTCATGAAAGCCATTCTTTGGATGTCCTTTATAGTTGAAGCAGCCAAAAGTCTATACTGAATGCCAGAAGAATGAAGTATACAGATACATATTTTTTCTCTGTCTAATCTAGCATCAAACTGGGATTTATTCAATGAGTTATTTTGTTGTTGTTTTACAAAATTGAGTACTTCAAACCATACAAGTAGATTCTGATACAGCTCTAAACATTATAACACAAACTGAAAAGTTTAATATTTAATATAGTATTAAAAAGCAAAAGAATTATATTGCAATGAGTCTAATGAAGATGTATATTTTTTTGCTTTTTTATTCCATGTATCTTTCAATGTCTAAATATTATCACCTTCTGTAAGTGCTATGTTTTTCAATTCATGATTAAAGAATTGTCGGATTTCTGCCAGGATACAATTAAAGAAACTAATAAGTAACTGCAAACATAATTTTTAATATCATAGTAACAAACATTGTTAAATGTAAAAAGGTTTTTAACAAATGTCCCTTCTCTTGTCATTTAAACAACTGAGCCATGCATGATTCTTTTTAATTCCAGGGATTGTTACTGAAAGAAAATAAAATGCACATGATTCAAAATATTACTGATTAAATTTTCATTTTCAGTTTACAATAAAGCTAATATTTTAACTTGTTTTATGTCTTTACTGGTTGGATTTTATTTACCAGACAAATTTGTGCTATAAATTGTTGGAGATGAAACCAAATTTCTATCCAAATCTCTCATAATCTTATAAGGAGGATCTTACAGCTAGGGAATAAAATAATCAGAAATAATTTAAAATTAAGGAATGACATGGAAAGTTCCTAAGGTGATACATGCACAACAAGCATTGTATTAGTTTAAATGGTACAATGTTGAATTTACATTATTCAACATATTATGTTGAATTATATCATGGTTAATTTTTTTAAATTCAGAGAGTCTCTCTGTCACCCAGGCTGGAGTGCAGTGGTGTCATTACAGCTCACTGTCACCTCAAACTCCTGAACTCAAGATATCCTCCCACTTCAGCCTCCTGAGTAGATGGGGCTACAGTTGTGTACCACCATGCCCAGCTGTGTGTGTTTTTGTTTTTTCTTTTTGGTAGAGACAGCATCTCATCATGTTGCCCTGGCTATTCTTTGCTCCTGGCCACAAGTAAGTCTTCTACTTTAGCCTTTCAAAGTGTTGGAATTACAGGTGTGAGCCTCTGTGCTGGCCTGAGGATTAATTTCATGTGTCAACTTGACTGGGTTAAGGAGTGCCCAGATAGCCGGGGAAACACTCTTTCTGAGAGTGTCTGTGAAGATGTTTCCATATTAGCATTTGAACCTGTAGTAAGCAATCAGGAGCAAAAGAGGTCCACTCTCACCATTGTTGGTGGGCATCATTCAATTCATTAGGGGCTGCTCCAATAGAACAAAAAGCAGAGGATGGGTTCTCCAGCTCACAGACAGCAGAACATTGGACTTGTGGGCCTCCACAATAATAAACGTGAGCTGATTCCCATCATGCGTCTCTCCTTATATATTTCTGTGTGTCCTGTTGATTCTATTTCTCTGGAGAGCCCTGAATAATATGTATATATACATATGTATGTATATATGTGTGTGTATATATATGTGTGTGTATATGTGTATATATACACACAGTTATGTATATGTGTGCATATATACATATGTATATAGTTTATTAAAATAATAAAATTTAAAATAACAACTTATTAAGTAAGCTAATAATTTTTAAAAGCCCACAATGATGCAGAATTTCTCTCTCTAACCCTTGAGAGAACATCCACTTATCTATGGCCGATGGTCAGAGTTTAATAAGATAGTACGTCTCATTTATTGAGCATTTTCTATATTTCAAACACTGCCCAAGTCCCATTACATATGCTAATACACTGATTCTTACAACTTGGTGAAATAGTTATTAATATTCATACTTGCAGATGAGAGGATGAAGTTGCACAAGTTCAGTTAGCTGCTGGAGTCTTGTACAGTTAAATGATGAAATAAGAACTAAAATCCAGTACTATGACTTCTACATACATACTTTTTGCTTTGTGCTTGATTGTCTTGGAAAATCAGTTCACAAACTCCTCTATGCACTTTTAGAAAGAGATAGACATTCATATGCTCTAAACGGAGCTACTACATTCCCCGTATTGTGCTTTCCAAAAGGTACACAAGCAGGCGGTAACCATTCTTACCATCCACACTGTATACCCATTTTGTTCCTGTTGGGAAATGTCTGAGGAACTCCTACTGGTTGCAAATATTTTTCATCTAATTTATGACTTAGGTAAATATTTATTCTACTTCCCTTAATATTTCCTTCCTTTCAAATCACCCTTTTTTACATTTTAATTTTGGTGAATAATTTACAATAATAAATTATGAACATTGATATTTAGTTCTACAAAAAGTCTGTTTACAAAATTATTCATATGAATTTTCACTGGCCTCTTACTGTTATATTAATAAGGAGAAGGCTGCTGGCAAGAAACAAAGCAAAACAAAACACACACAAAAAAATCCTTTAAATCTCTGAGATACTGAAGTACTTTGGTTTTAAGCATTTGATTGTATGAGCTCATTAATGAACGTTAATATTCTTCACTGAAATTTGCTACCTATACTTTCATGCTTCTTATAGTGGGTTTACCTACCAGTGATGTTTATTACCCTATTATTATTCTAAATTGAGTGTAGATAGTAGAAATGCCACAATTATCTTATTTTCTTGGATACTTCCTCAAAGTAGTTTTACACTATTTTATTTTCCTTCAGTATTTTATTATCTAATATATCTGTCTAAAACAGTATGTACAACAGGCTAATAAATGGCTCTGTTTAGCTAAGTCTACTCTAGTCTAATTACCATGAAAATGTTAGGTCTACATTTCTAAACATTATAAACAACAATTTTTTGAACAGTTCTGATTTTCCCAAGAATACAATACTCCAGACTCTCTTAAGTTTACACATGTGGAAGAGAAGGAAATATATATGAAAATATCATACCTC
Organism: Gorilla gorilla gorilla; assembly: GCF_029281585.2. NCBI lineage: Eukaryota > Metazoa > Chordata > Mammalia > Primates > Hominidae > Gorilla > Gorilla gorilla. The sequence goes on along the minus strand of NC_073238.2, from coordinate 32,121,592 downwards.
TTCTTTAGCTATAAGAATTTTTCAACTGAGGTTTTAAATCATCACCAATTTAGTATCACCCCTTTGCTCTGCAGTCTTTAGCTCTCAGTATATGGTTAACACTTTCATTTTCTGGAGATTTCTAACTTTAAGGTACTCATTAAAGAATGTTTAAGAAATGAAGCACGGGATGAAATGATGACTTTTATGTTAAAAGTTTAAGTGCAGAAAAATTATGAAGATGGAGCCTGATGAATAGGAAAGGCAGACAGCACCAAATGCTGGTGATGCTGGTAGGAATGCAAATGCTACACCGCTTGAGAAGACAATTCGTCAGCTTTTTACAAAACGAAGCAAACTCTTCTCATATAATCTGGCAATCATGCTCCTTAGTATTTACACAAAGAAGGTGACAGCATGTCCACACAAAAACCTGCACAAGAATGTTTATAGTAGCTTAATAATTGCCAAACTTGGGAGTAACCAAGGTATCCTTAATTAGGTAAATGGATAAACTAATATATCCAAATATTACTCAACATTAAAAAGTAATGACCTGTCAAGCCATAAAAAGAAATAAAGGAATCTCAATTACATGTTTCTATCTGAGTGAAGCCAATCAGAAAATGCTACACACTGTATGACTCCAGCTACATGACATTCTGGGAAAGGCAAAAGTATGGAGACAGTTAAAAAAAATCAGTGGTTGCCAGGAGTAACGGGGGACAGAGGGATGAGCAGGTGGAGCACAAAGGAATTCTAGGGCAGTGAAACTCTTCTGTACAATACTGTAATTATGGATATTATGTTCAGATTTTTTAATAAATAAAACTAAAATTTAAAATAGAGTAAGAGGGAATCAGGTTGATTTGTTTCAACTGAAATTCATGATCACAAAGTTCATGTCTTTATATTTCCTAGAAAAAATTAATATTCTCTGCTCCATTCACTCTCATCCTTTCCCAGAGTAACAGTTCATGTTTATTTTCTCTCCTTCCCATTTTCACTCTTTGCTGATGACTTTGTTTTCTATTTCACTTGTAAAAAAAAGTAGCAATTTGACAAGAACTTCAAAGTCTCCAGTCACTACATCTGCTCACCTTCATAAATCCATACCTACATTCTGTTATCTCTCTTTTCCATATGGGTGAACTGTCTTTGCTTCTAAATAACGTCCACCCCTCTTACTATGACTAAGGCCTGCCTCTTGTTTTATTAGTCAGGATTCTCTAGAGGGACAGGACTAATAGGTAATGTATATATAAAAAGAGTTATTAAAGAGTATTAACTCACACAATCACAAGGTGAAGTCCCACGACAGGCCGTCTGCAAACTGAGGAGAAAGGAAGCCAGTCCAAGTCTCAAAACCTCAAAAGTAGGGAAGCCAACAGTGCAGCCTTCAGTCTGTGGCCCAAGGTCCGAGAGCCCCTCGCAAACCACTGGTGTAGGTCCAAGAGTCCAAGAGCTGAAGAACTTGGAGCTTGATGTTTGAGGGCAGGAAACATCCAGCATGGGAGAAGGATGAAGGCCAAAAGACTTAGCCAGTCTAGCCCTTCCATGTTCCTCTGCCTGCTGTTATCCTAGCTGTGCTGGCAGCTGATTAGAGGGTGCCCGCCCAGACTGAGGGTGGGTCTGCATCTCCCAGTTCACTGACTCAACTGTTAACCTCCTTTGGTGACACGCTCACAGACATATCCAGGAACAATACTTTGCATCCTTCAGTCTAATCAAGGTGACAATATTAACCATCACACCTGTTATCTACTCATGCCTATCATTCCAGCAATACTCTTCTTTTTCTGCATCTGAAATTTCTTAATTCCTCTACCAGGTTCTTCACATCAAAAAACAAGAAAATAAAGTTATTTCATTTCATGTGAAGAAATTTTTTCTTCTCTTCAGACACCATATTCTCTTAGTTTTCCTCCAGCCTCCCTAGGAAATTATTCTTGTCCTCCTTATCGTCCTTGCCTCCACCCAAAATTTGAAGTTTCCCAAATTTCTCTACTATTTGAATGTTTACCCTTTGCTGCACACCGATATTTCTTAAATCCAGTTTCATGATTTAGTTATGCTTGTAACTGCCACACAATTTTTCATATTCAATTTGGATAGTTACTCAGTGTTTGTGTTGAATCATTCTCATCATCCTGGCTTAAATAACAGAGCTTGAGGCTTGAAATTTTTACCTTTAAAAAAGTTCTACTTATTTCACATAATACACAGAAATAAATTTCCTGAATATTAAAGACATTTTATTATAGAGAACATATTCTGTATAACAATGTCATAATTATATTCTTCTCTATCTCAAAACTGTTAAACTTTCAAAGTTCACGTATGTCTTTAATACTTACAATGAATCCCCATGATACAAGTTTAGCTCTCACTTTCTTGTTCTTTTGGAATTGTTCCTTGAGATTTATCGGGATATATAATTATCCAACTAAAAAAAACTGGGTTTCCTATCAGTCTATCATCCTATCTAGTTTATGATTTTTCCCAGAATTTTTCACTTTTAACCACGTTATTAATGGTTGCATTAAGGTAGGCCTTGATGGTTTCTGCACTTCCAGACTCTCCCTTGATTTCCTCTCATAGCACATGAGACATCTGTGTGGGCACAGCAAGAAGGGTTCTCACTGTAACAGTAGCTTGTATCTGAACGACGTCCAGTAACATAACCAATCTCTCTATTCTTAATCCTCTCTGGATGCACACAACACAGCCAACAGTTTCCTTTCTGTGGCAGTAGGCATACAAATATAAGCTATTTTTAAAACTATTTTATAATTTGCTTTAGAACAATTTAGATCTACCGATACAATAAAAATAAATTATCAGCTAATAATTAATAAATATTTCAAAAAGTATATAAGTATGTCTAGCACTCCCCTTTTCCCCTCAAAGTTGCTCGGGTTTAGACAATAAATTCTATAGCCACACTACTATTTAGTCACCATTTTAAAGATCAGACTTGCCGGCACTTCCTCGCCTCCTTGAAGTTGCTTGGAAAATAACATCATTGTAGTTCCCATGGAACCAGGTACAGAGGCCATATGTTGAGCATGTATGGGAGTAACAGCCACTGAATATGGGTGTCTGGGAGAAGACATGGAGCAGAGCTTCCCACCGGCCTGGATCCCTCAGCTGCACACTGTTACTGAAGAGACAAATAAAGTGCTTTTATTAAGACATTATATTTTGGTGTCTTGTTGCTACAAGAACTTAGTCTGTCTCCAAATCTGCACGAGTGAGATGATTCTGATTGCTGTCTTGAGTCTGCCTCCCTTACAGGAACCACACCCACTCGCACTTTGGTACCACCCCATGGCTCCTGCCATCCCGGAATCCAATTACTCCCATTGTCTAGATTTCCCAAACAGTGACTGCGTTCTCCACTGTAAGGTATGGCAATCACAAAGCTCTTCAGAGACGCTGAGGCTCTCCTTACAAATTGATTTCTCACAAAAGCAGTGAAAAGAAGTACATCTTCTGTTTTCTCCCAGTGAGGGTGGTTAGATCTGAAATGGCAAATCTATTCTAACATTCTGATCTCCCTAAGCTTTTGAATGCTTTCCTCTACAGATGGTCCCCTTTAAGATGGTTCCTGTTGCAATGGTGTGAAAGTAATGCATATTTAGTAGAAACCACACTTTGAATTTTGAATCTTGATCTTTTCCCAGGCTAGATCTGCTGTATGACACTCTGTTGCAATGCTGGGCAGCTGCAGAGAGCCACAGATCCCAGCCACCCACACCATCACAAGGGTAAATGACCAATACTCAGCTGTGTACTGTGAGTGTGCTGTGTTGTCAGTGGTTTTTATTTTTTATACTTTTAATGTTTTAATTTTTTCTTATTTTTCATAAGTTATTGGGGATACAGGTGGTATTTGGTTACATGAGTATGTTCCTTAGTGGTGATTCGTGAGATGTTGGTGCACACATCACCCAAGCAGTATACACTGTACCATATTTGTAGTCTTTCATCCCTTGCCCCCCTCCCACTTTCCCCCCAAGTCCCCAAAGTCCATTGTATCATTTTGCATTCTCAAGCTTCATCAGAAGAGAGAGAAACCAATGACCCCGTCACTATAACCTCTCCATCAGCCAGCAATTAATTTTAGTTCAATGTTTCAAACATTCGTCAGGCTCCGTGCACTTTCAGCTGTGTGCATTAATGGTTAGTACCCATACAAGTATTCTGTTTTTCACTTTCAGTATGGTATTCAATAAATTAGGTCAGCTATTCATTACTTTATTATAAAATAGGCTTTGTGTTAGGTGATTTTGCTCAACTATAGAATAAAGTAACTGTTCTGAGCATGTTTCAAGTAGGATAGGCTAAGCTATGATGTTTGGTAGGTTAAGTGTATTAAATGCAGTTTGACTTGCAATATTTTCAAGTTATGATAGCTTTATTGGGATGTAACCTTATAGTAAGTAGAGGGGTATCTATACATTGAACCAAGGCAGGTCTGGCATTTCCAACTTACTCACTGTAGGCCACCTTTTGGTCTAGGCTTTAGTTAACCAAAGAAAGTGTTAGAGCCCTTTCTGACTCCTGAGATGCACATTAACTGTATAATCTATGCTTAGTAAAAGTAATTTCAGCCTGAGATAAGTTGGTGTTCCTCCACCAATATCTCACACACTTAATATCCGTTCTCACATGTTTCCTAGGTTTCTGTCTGTATAATTTTAAAAACTCAAATAATTATTGTAGAGTGTAGTACACCTCCTCATGGGCCACACTTTATACCTCACCTTTAGGGGCCCACTGAGATGAGTCTAGTTCTAGATCCAGAAGCAAAGAAAGATGGTAGGCATGGTTCCTGAGAATATTCAGCATTTTCTTGATGGCAGCTTCCTCAGGGGAGGCCACTAGAATTTCATCAGTCACTGAGAGGTTACTCTCTTCAAATGGGGGTAGAGAGGCTGCTCCCCCTGGGGCTGGGGAGACATCTTCCAGCAGAAAAGAACTTAGTGGTTCAGTGTTTCCAGTTTCATCCAGGTCTTCCCTCACATCACATCCCCACTCCAATATTCAGATTCCATTCCTTCCCAATCAATGCCCTCACTTTCCCCATAAACACTCTACAAGGCTGGGAGTTCAAACTTACATTGTAATTCAGCCAGTCACAGGATGAGTTTCAGGGCTTCATTTTCAGCAATCTTAGACCTGAAATTACAGGAGATAAATGTCTCCTTCAGGGCACACATAGAAGCTTTCAGATCATTTAGGTAGCATTTGAGCTGGGAATTTTAATCGTTAAGCTCATCTTTCTCTTTCTATACTTTGTCCAGCACCATTAGGAACAATCAGTCCTAAACTGTTATATTCAATAGCTTGTCGGAAATGTTGGAAAGTACCATATACACAGTCATCCATACCCATGCTTTTTATAAGTAGTTGATTAGGACTATCCAAGGGTGATATTTTGCATATTTCTATTGCCAAATCACACCAGGTACTGTGAGTGCTTTCTTTACCACTGGAAACAGAACCACTAGCATCTTTAATTCTAATCAGATTAGAAAGCCAATTCTGGAAACTTCAGAACAAATTCAGGAAATTTATTCTTAAAATTTTGTTTCTCTAGAACCACTGTTAGTACTAAATCACGCTAATCTCAGTACTAATCTGTATTAGTCACGTACCTTCCAAAAGAAAAACACCCAGAACCCACTAGATGCTTAGATGGATATGTGGACACATAGGTACATTTATTGTAAGAAATTGGTTTATGTGATTACAGAGACTGAGGAGTCCAAAATTTGCAGTTGGCAAGCTAGAGACCCAGGGAAGTTGGTAACGTAGGTCCACCCCAATTCCAAAGGCCTGAATACTAGGAGAGCTGATGGTGTAAGTTCCAGTCCCAGTCTGAGTCCAAAGGCAGAAGGACACTGATATCCTGTTCAAAGACTATCATAGAGAAACAATTATTTATTACTCAAACTTTCATTCCATTCAGGCCTTCAAGGAACGATATGAGGTCCACCTACAATGTGGAGAGCAATCTGCTTTACTCAGTCGTACCTGGGAGGCTTCAATACTTCTGAGGAGGGTGTTAAACTTCCTTCAGACATGGAATTAAATTTTGATTCAATTTTATCCACCTGTCTTGGGAAAGGGGGAATGCTTCACCTACTGGATGGTTTAAATTATTTTGTTGTAATCATTATAAAAATGTGTACTTCTGTGGACAAATAGAAACAATGAATGAGCCAAATACATACTTGGAAATTCACAAAAATGTTAGTTTTATATAGACATAATCTGATAAGCTTGGAAATTTAAAAAAAATGCTTTTCGAATAAGCTCAGTGTTTACAATAGTCTTGTTTCTTTTACTTGTCAAAGGCTCTGCCATCTGAAAATATTCAAACCATGAGTTTCATGGGCCCTGCCTGTGAGAAAATGTGCATTTTCCACATAAAATCCATTTCCTTGTCAGATAATTTACAACTCACCCTGTTTAAACAGACTCTGTATTTAAAGCTAGAAGATTTATCACACAGCAAGTTCAACCTCAGGAATTCCATGTAAGTCCACAAGCACATGTGTCTAAAAACTGTTGAGTAAGTAAATTCAATGATGAAAACTGTAATTTATATCAAGGATGAGAAATACTCTCTTTGTAGGTCTATTGTCAATGACTAACATATGAAGAATTAATGCAGTTGATGATCTAAATAATGCTACATGTCTGTTTCCATTGGCGTGTGGACAAGAACATGTGTCAGTAAAAAAAAAGAGTTTTGAAATAAATCTCAGATATTATGATTGTTTCATTTTCTCTAATAAAATGTGAACATTTATTCATTCTTGGAAAATAATTTTGAATAGAGGTATATTCAGGTATATGTGTTATATTCCTTTATTGTTAACTTTATAGGCATTGGTTTCATTAATTAAATATAATGTGGCTTTGGCGGAATGAAAAAACACTAGCCTGAAGCTGAACTGGTCACTTTTCAGTTTTGTGTTTGGTGGGTGTGGACAGACATGATGTAATTCTTTGGAGAATTGAGACAACTTGGGAGATTTACAGGGCACACGTGACTGTATTTCCATTAGTGAAATTGTCACACATTAAAGACAGAGTAGGCATATTAGAGCTAAAATGTATTCAAAGGACCTTTATCAAATAAATGTCAGTTGTGGAAATAAATGTTAAGTTGGAATATGTGAAAGACAAATGGAAAATAAATGGAGACCATTCATTCACGAACAGGTAGAGAAACATTCAGTGAAAGCTAAAAAGATTGAAATAGGGTCGGCTGGGTGCAGTGGCTCACGCCTGTAATCCCAGCACTTTGGGAGGCCGAGGTGGGTGGATCACGAGGTCAGGAGATTGAGACCATCCTGACTAACATGGTGAAACCCCGTCTCTACTAAAAATACAAAAAAAAAAAAAAAAAAAAAAAAAATTAGCCGGGCGTGGTGGCAGGTGCCTGTAGTCCCAGCTACTCGGGAGGCTGAGGCAGGAGAATGGCGTTAACCCAGGAGGCGGAGCTTGCAGTGAGCCAAGATCACACCACTGCACTCCAGCCTGGGTGACTGAGCAAGACTCCGACCGTCTCAAAAAAAAAAAAAAAGTTTGAAATAGAGTCATGAAAGGCGATTTATTTGTTTTCAGATAAGTGACATTTAGATAACAACTTGAAACGTTGATAGGAAAGTTCCAGTGGGATGGGAATGATTGAAAGAACAAGAGAGTAGGGAAATAATTGACAGGAGATGCCAGGAGGTGGACGGAGAGCACAAGTAGACAGATTTTATTTTCCCGGAGGGATTCCTCAACTGGATTGGAAGGGAAGGCAACAAAAAGTGACTGGGACATAGCGTGATTTTAAAGGCGGAATACATCAAAGTCTGGGGGTAGTTGATGCAGAAGACTTTGAACAAATGTGAATATGTCTTTATGGAATGTTCCCATCCTGCACCAATATAAGTGTGCTGCTAAACCAGAGAGAGCTCTCTGGAAGGGACTTCCTTGCTAGTGTTACAGGAAAGGGGTCCCTATACAGACTCCAAGGGAGGGTTCTTGGATCTCGGGAAAGAAAGAATTCAGGGCCAGTCCACGGTGCAAAGCAAAAGCAAATTTATTAAGAAAGTAAAGTGGCGAAAGAACAGCTACTCCATAGACAGAGCCGGGAGTTCCCAAAAGGAAGAAGAGGAACGCGTCCACCCTAGGTACAACGCTTGTTTATATATAGGATAAATAAAGATCATGGGAAGATGTGCTATGCTACAAGGGTTTGTGATAAAGGATTAATTTTCTTATGTTTTGCAAGGATCGATACTATTATCTTTAAAGCAAAATTAGGAATGCTTCTGTTCTCAAGATACCAGGATATCAAGACAATCCCAAGTCTGGGCCTGTTTAGTAAACATTATCAATCTGTTCTCTTAGCAGTAAACATCTAGAGGCTAGGAATGCCTAACTTTCTGGGAATGCAGCCCAGCAAGTCCCAGCCTTATTTGCTTAGCCTTCACTCAAGATGGAATCATTCTGGCTGGAAAGCCTTTGACACTAGGAAAAGCACAAATTGTATAAGTGGAACAATTTGGAAACAAGTGTCAGGTAGTCTTTCTTTAGACACAACACGACTTTGACATAACAATTGCAAATAATGCTTTGCAACCACGTCAATAGTGGTATCTTGAGGAGAACTACAGAATTTGAAAATAAATGTACTCTTTACCTAATTACTAATTTTTTTCATTTATTCTTATGTCTTACAAATATGATTATATTTGTTTAGGAATAAAAATTTGTTTCTTAAGGAATTCATCTATTTTTGTTGTAGTTCCCATTGGAAAACACATTTTTTTTTGTTAGAATAGTATAATCCCAATAGGTGACCTGTATTCATGAAGGCTAAGAATAGAAACAAGTAATGGTAGCTCAGAGGCTCAGGTTGGAACATAATGGCTCTGCCTCCTGAGAAGAGGGAAGGTCTAATATTACATTAGAACACATGTGGCATCTTTATATTTGCTAAGGGATAGTTAGTGCTTGCATTTCTCAAAACAGTCTTACATTATCACAATCTGCGTTCAACTAGTTCAAAATTCAAGCTTAGTGGATTTTTTTCCACAGTAGTCATGCTAATGTAAATAGCACATTTGCAGTGAAAATGTTCCAGTTTTATTCTTAAGATGTTTTAGGGCAGTGCTTCTCAAATTTTAATGTGCAAGATCCTTATGATCATGTTAAATGCAGATTCGAAGTCAACGTAGGTGTAAGTAGGGAAGTCTGCATTTCAAACAAGCTCCCAAGTGAGGTTGGTGCCTTGCATAGTAAAGTCGTCATTTGCAGTTAGATACCCGCTTACCAACAGAAAGTGACCAGTTAAGAAGGAACACATGCTCACCAAATGCTTATCTCAATAAATTTCTTTACACAGACTTATTAAAATCAACTTAACATACGATACACATGACGTATATAACATCCCTGTCTTTAGAAAAATAAATTGATGGTTTTTTTGTCTGCCATATATGCCAAATAAATGGAAAACTGAAGATAATTTTTTTGGTTAAAATTTGGTCTTCGCATTAAAATTAGTTTGAAGGGTATTTTTCTGAGAAAAGAATCTCTCTTTCTCCATATATAATATTTAACGTTTAACTTTCATTTGAAGTAACATTTGCAAGAACCATGCTTTAAAGTAGTTTCCAGGGACCAAACTGTTAAAACAGATGTTAAACAAATTGTTAAAACAAATATATCCCTTAGCAAATATAAATATGCCACATGTGGTCTAATGTAATATTAGACCTTCCCTCTTCTCAGGAGGCAGAGCCATTATGTTCCAACCTGAGCCTCTGAGCTACCATTACTTGTTTCTATTCTTAGTCTTCATGAATACAGGTCACTTATTGGGATTATACTATTCTAACAAAAAAAAATGTGTTTTCCAATGGGAACTACAACAAAAATAGATGAATTCCTTAAGAAACAAATTTTTATTCCTAAACAAATATAGTCATATTTGCAAGACATAAGAATAAATGAAAACTGATGTGAACATTTTGTATTATGACATTAAAGAGGGAATTCTTATTTGAACTCTGCATTAGCTGAAAGTTCAGTACATTCTGTAGCTTTCATATGAATTTATTCCACTACATTAGGTTCTAGATTTTAATATTTGTAGAGTTGGCTGCATGCAGTAGGGAAAATGTCTTTTGCTCTTAGAAGTCATGAGAACTAAGGAGTCACAAGGCGATTTAGTGCATTTAAGCCAGATTTCATCCTGTGAAATCCAGGAGCAGATTTTTTTTTTTTTTTTTTTTTTTTTTAGCCAAAATTAGTTACTTTAAGAAACAAAGAATAGAAATTCCTTTAACAAAGAAAATTCTGTCTGGTAATCTAGTTGACATAAAGATAATAAAATGTTGAATTTTTTAATGATTTCTTTGAGTCTAGGATGTGCCCAAGGAAACCTGTCCCTTGGCAGGAAAATAGTAGACATTTTCTTTAAACTACCGACTCATGCAACAACTTGGATAAATCTCAGTGGCGTTATGGTGAGTGAACAAAGTCATTCAAAAAGTTCATACTGTATTGATTCCATTATATGACATTCTCAAAAGATAAAACTATAGGGATAGAAAATAGATCAGTGATTGCCAGTGCTTGGTGGCATAAGGAAGGCTTTGATAAAGAGGCAGCATGTGGGAATTTTTTTAGGGTGATAGAAATGTATCTTATTGTGGTGATCATTATATATATGTCTTAGAATTTATAGAAATGTGCACCACAAAAAGGTCAATTTTACTGTATGATAATTATAAAACAAAAGAAAATAGAAAAAAGTGTGAGACAAAAAATATTAATTTACCTCAGAAACTAAATGAACTTTTCCCATTGTATGTACCTGAGGATTTATGAAAATTGCTTTCTTCCATATGCAGCCAGGCATGAAGCTGACTTTTGCCTCCATTCCCTGGAAGAATACATCGGGGAAATGGTGGTAATAGAAGATGCGACTCTGTTTGCTGGATTTAGATGCCATTACTGCAAGAGCACAGAGTGCTTCATGTAGTTGCAGACAGAAACTATAATGGAAATATTACTTAACAATGTATCACTTTATATTTCTTCTTTCTTTTTTTTTTTTTTTTTTTGTTTTTTTGAGATGCAGTCTCGCTCTGTCGCCCAGGCTGGGGTGCAGTGGCACAGTCGAAGCTCACTGCAACCTCTGCCTCCCAGTTCAAGTGATTCTCCTGCCTCAGCCTCCTGAGTAGCTGGGATTACAGGCATGTGTTACCACGCCCGGATAATTTTTGTATTTTTAGTAGAGATGGAGTTTCACCATGTTGGTCAGGATGGTCTCGAACTCCTGACCTCATGATTGGCCCACCTCAGCCTCCCAGAGTGCTGGGATTACAGGCGTGAGCCACCGCGCTCGGCCACTTTATATTTCTTTGAATATAATATCCCAAGTAAGAATTTGGGATTGTGGACCGGACATGGTGGCTCACGCCTGTAATCCCAGCTACTTGGGAGGCTGAGGCAGGAGAATTGCTTGAACCTGGGAGATGGAGGTTGCTGTGAGCCAAGATAGCACCACTGCACTCCTCCAGCCTGGGCCACAGAGTGAGACTCGGTCTCAAAACAAAACAAAACAAAACAAAACAGAATTTGCGATTGTGTTTAAATATAGTAAGTACATTTGATAATCAACTGCATGGCAGTCAAATCTTAAATTCTAAAACCACTACATCTCTGAGTCAAAAAGTTGTTTTTGTGGTAGTAGTCTAAAAGAAAAATTCTCACCACCACCACCTCAGGGCATTGTAAAAAGTGTTGCTGATTCTTTTCATTAGGGTGGTAATTGCTAAGTGAAGCCTAATGTATAGTGGGTTATAAGGGCTTTTTTTTTCCTCCATGTTGGAATAAAACACGGTGTAAGGGCAAAGCTGGTGTGTATTAAATTAGCCCTGATGCAGATTGGCTTTCCATATTCCGTATAAGGAATCTGAGGTTCATTTTTTATTTTATTTTATTTTTTTCTGAGATGGAGTCTCCCTCTGTCGCCCAGGCTGGAGTGTAGCGGCGCGATCTCTGCTCACCGCAAGCTCCGCCTCCCGGGTTCACGCCATTCTCCTGCCTCAGCCTCTCAAGTGTCTGAGACTACAGGCGCCCGCCACCAAACTCGGCGAATTTTTTTTTTTTTTTGTATTTTTAGTAGAGACGGGGTTTCACCGTGTTAGCCAGGATGGTCTCGATCTCCTGACCTCGTGATCCGCCCTCCTCGGCCTCCCAAAGTGCTGGGATTACAAGCGTGAGCCACCGCGCCCGGCCAGGAGTCTGAGGTTTAGAGCGTTGAAGGAATTTGCCCAAAGTCCAGGCACTGGTCAAGAGAAGCCATGCTGAGAACCCAGTCTCATAACTCCAAGCGTGTCTTGACACAGTCAGGTACTCCCTGCTCTCTGCTAAAGGAAGTGAGTAGTTACCATCATTTAGTCATCGACTCATTCAACTAGTATATATCGAATAGAACCTAGGTGACAGGTGCTGCTCCTGGCAGAAGGCGCTGTTCTATTAATAGATGCTGGGGTTGTTTCTCTCATCAGAAATATATTAAACCTTGTACAAAAACAAATGTCTTCCTTTGAGTTTCCTTTGCACTTCCAGAGTTTAGCTAAAAATGCCTATCAAGTGAAAGCAGTTTTCTGCTCGGAATCTGCAAATAAACGTGGATTCTGAGAATTATTATTTTAGAAATTAAATCTTCCCTTCAGTTATGTATAAATAACTTGAAATTACTAGAAATTAAAATCAAAGAAAATCTGGAATTACTGAAAACTTTATTTGGAGTTTATTAAAGAATGAAATTATACACACACAAATACACATATACACGTATACTAATAAAGACTAATTCTTTATATCATGCCAACGAAAAGTAATTCTACTGTTTCTGTTCCTACAACACCTAGCTTTACTATTTTATTTTATGTTAAATTTTGATTATTCACATTTAAACACAATGAGAGTGCTTTTTGGTCATTGAGAGAACATGATAGTATCATAAATAAATATTGTAAAATATTAAATATTACTACTAATCAAGAAACTAAATAATTAAAATACTAGTAAATATGGTCTCAATCATTAAATGTAATGATAATTTTATTTTGATCCTTAGCCCAGACTGATCTTTTCATACAACGTCGTTAGAAGGCACTTTGATTTATATTATTGTTTCAGCACCATGCTGGTAGTACCTGCTAGGAAATAAGCAACTTCCCACATCAGAACCGCCAATGGGAACAACCAGAAGCCTCATGGAGATCTGGCACGGGGGCCAGCGAGGGCAGAACGGGAGTCAGCATTGCGCTCATGGCTCTCCGAGAGGGTCTTGGCAGTGGAGCACCCTGAGGAAATGGGAGAGTTAGCCATGAGGCCTGGTACACCAGCATTTCCGCCACCTTTCCTATATGCCAGGGGATTTACGAAAGATTTTTTTTTATAGGAACAAATAGACTATTTATATCCCCAACAATCACCTTTTTTTTTTTTAAGGCAGAATCTCAAAGTCAGTTTTCAGAAAGTATGTGAGGATTTATTGCGTTCCAGGTAAAAGCAGCTGCCCATTATATGAAATCTTTTTTTTTTTTTTTTTTTTTTTTGAGACAGAGTCTCACTCTGTTGCCCAGGCTGGAGTACAGTGGTGCGATCTCGGCTCACTGCAACCTCCACCTCCTGGGTTCAAGCGACTCTCCTGCCTCAGCCTCCCGAGTAGCTGGGATTACAGGAGTGCACCACCACGCCCAGCTAATATTTTTGTATTTTAAGTAGAGATGGGGTTTCACCATGTTCGTCAGGCTGGTCTCAAACTCCAGATCTCAAATGATCCGCCCACCTCGGCCTCCTGAAGTGCTGGGATTACAGGTGTGAGCCACACCGTGCCTGGTGCAACAATCACCTTTGACACTTCATATTATAGCAGAGAATGTCTTTCCTCTTGATTATTCAAGAAAAAATATATAAATGTATACATTAATTTCTATACAATTATGAGCTAAACAATACTGAATATATCTTATTAGATTTAAATAAAATTTAAGTAACAATTTTATTTCATCATTTCTAATAGTACGAGTTAAATAGATACTATGAGTAGAATTTGTTGTATGGATAAATGGAAGTAAGCATGGATATGTTTGTATATAATAAAATACAGTCAGCATGAATTTTATCCAATTTTTAAATAAACATAGAGTTATAAATTAAAATTAACCAGCCATACCAACCCATTTGAATCTATAGTTTCCTACAAGGGAATGAAAGGCAAGGTAATAGCGAGCCTCCAAATGTTTTATTCACGCAGCATAGAGCACCCACAAATCTTTTCACCCCTCTGTCGGGGGATGCTGTGGGGCACCCCGGCTTCACTAGTAGTGCTTCTCTGAGCTCATGCCTGCACCTTTTCTTCTGGAAGCCTGAACAATGATGCAGAGATACTGTTTTCTTTGTTGTAGAAAACAGCAGAAGGTCTGTGCTCATGAGGGCAATATTAGGTCCTCATCAGCTGTGGCTTGCTATCTCCAGCACATCAATGGATGGAGAAAATAAGATTTAAACAAAGATCAGTGTCTCCATTCTCTAACATTTTACTCAAAATATTGGTTAGGTTAGACTCCACACCCACCAAAACCCAAAAGACATTCCGTCTCACAGATGCTCTACATTCTTTCAATACAGAAACCTTACAACAAAGCCTACAATATACACTTGTTTTAGTAAAATAATTGGTCCAGTTAGTAAAAAATGAGTTGAATTAGTGTTCTCCCTCTCACATATTATAACTTTTTTCAATTACAGAGATGTTTACAGAATTTATCTGAGGTGCTTTCTGTGTATCTCTGAAAACACCTTCATAATAGTAGGCACACCCTGGCTAGTGGTTCTCGGCCCTGGCTGCTCACTGGCATCACCAGGAGAGCTCTGGACATACTGAGGCCTGAGCCCTTCCCCCAGACACTAATTTAATGGGACTGTGGTGGGGCCTGGGCATGGATGTTTTTAGAAGCATCTGCTGATAGATAAGCAATAAATACGAGTTTATTAACTACACATGGTGATTTGATTTCCTTGGATTCTTCCCTGATTTTCTGATCCATTGGCCCATATATGAACAGGCTAACTTCTAGTGTGTGAAAAGACTGACAGGATATTAACCTGGCTAAGTGTCGTTGAAAATATAAACGGAGGGACCATGCCTGAAAAGAGTTATGAAAAAAAAAACAGAAAACATGCACCTGAGAGGGGCGCAAAGGAAGCAGGCGAATGTGGGGTCTTGGAGAAGTCACTCCTGATCTTGAGTTTCTATGAGTACACATTAAAGGAAGTCACCGCAGTTTTCTATGTACTGTGCATTTGGATATTTTCACAAACCGAAACAATAATTCGCTGTTTCGGGAAGGGGAACAGATAATGTGTTCTAACATAGCATCTTTACTTTCTCTATTATTAGAAACATTTTAAAAATCTATCTTTCTTTGGCTTGGCATGGTGGCTCACAGCTGTAATCCAGCACTTTGGGAGGCTGAGACTGGCAGATTGCTTGAGGTCGGGAATGTGAGACCAGCCTAGCCAATATAGTGAAACCCTGTCTCTAGTAAAAGTACGAAAAACATTAGCCGGGCGTGGTGGTGCATGCCTGTAGTTCCAGCTTCTTGGGATGCTGAGGCAGGAGAATCGCTTGAACCCCGGAGGCAGAAGTTGCAATGAGCCAAGATCATGCCACTGCGCTCCAGACTGAGAGATAGAGCGAGACCCCATATAAAAAGAAAAAGAAAAAAATTATCTTTCTTTGGAGTTTGTCAAATGTATTACCACTTTGATTATTATTAGTGAAATTTGGTGAGTTATATCAAATGATGAGTGATAGGAGATAATATCTACAAGATTTAATGATTGACTATAGGGAAGGAGAAGAGAAAGGAATAGATTTCTAAGTCAAATTCCGTTGATAATGATGAGGATCATAGGGGGAGGAGTCAATGGGTAGGAGAAAAAAATATTTGGTTTAGGACATGCTGAATGTGAGGAGCCTGTGATAAAGGATAGGATAATATGAAAAGCTTCCAAAAGGGGTATGCCAGATTATGAGATCTACCTTTTCCCCAAACTAATAAAGGGAAAAAATATCAACTCCATTGTTAATTCTCCATTGATCCTGATGAAACTTCAGTACTGCTGATGAGATGTAAAAATAAAAAGCAGCAAGACTAAAGTTCTCCAAGATTCCTCTAGGATATGTTTGGTGTCTGTATTTGCATTTACTGTTATTTAATCTACATTATTCAAGATGCTTTCTATTTGGAACCCCAAACCAAATGGTTGAATGGGCTTGCTCTGACTATCTGTTTCCACAGAACAACCACCCAAATTTAGTGGCTTAAAAAATGACAGCATTTATTTTGTTTATGAATATGCAATAGCTCCGCATGGTTTGGGGATGGCTCAAAGACCGGGGCGAGGATCATCTGCAGGCTCATCCACTCACACATCTAGTGGTTGATACTAGCTGTTGGATTTCCACGTGGCTCTTCAGCTTCCTCTCAGCATAGTAGATGGATCCAATGGTGAGTGTACCAGGAGAGCAGAAGGGAGCCAGGCATAGGTGTCTGGCGTTTCCTAACTGAGCTGAGGAAGTCACATGGTGTCATTTCTACCATATTACAGTCATTAGAAGTGAGCCAGTAAATCTGGCTCATATTCAAAGAGAGGGAAATTAGACTCTATTTTTAAATAAGTGTCAAAGAATTTAAGGGCATATTTTCAAACTGCCAGAGGGATCTCAGAAGGCTCTGCCACCTACAACCAACTATTTCTTTGCATTTTAATAGAATTTTTAAGAGAAATCATAGCTGAAGCTGAGGTTATATTTTGGAGTCGTCACAGTGAAAGAAATAAAGTACATGTAATTTGATATTTCAGAGCATTTTTTCCCTTTGTCCAAGACATTTTAAATTTGAGATATGGTTTTGGCAGTTTTGTAAGAGATACTATGTAAATTGAAAGGAGAAGATGAGTTTTGGGGTCGATCTTAAAAATTCATTTTGGAGAAGCACAGCATTTGCACAGTATCCCTCTGATTTCATGCCATTTGTATAAAAGAGCTGTGCTTTCCCAGGAGTGGAAACTACATTATTGGAAAAATATAGGCTCTTTAGGGTAAATGATAGCACAAAGATAGTAAATGTCTTTTCATTTGAAATAACCTTTGTGGAAATGCTATTATTCTCAATATATTGTAAAAGAGATGAATCAGAACGGTGTTAGAAACTATTTAATGGATCATCTATCTGTGACATATTACAAAGCTAAATGTTGAATTAGCACTTGGCTAAACGAGGCCTCATGGCCAGGAAGGGTTCAGCTTTGGAATCCACAACTCTGGTTTTGAATCTGGGTTTGACTTTTCTTTGCCGAGAGATCTTGAAGTTTTGTTATGAGGATTAGAGCACAATTCCTGGTATCTGCTCTCTGGCTGACACTCAGAAACTGAGATTTGTCATTAAGATTGTGATGGTGAGATGATGATGAGAAATTGTTTCACTATCTCAGGAATAGTAGAAATTATTAAAATATTGAATTGTACCCATGAGACTATGTGGCCAGGCAAGAAGAATGAGATAGGCCCTTTCTTCAAAGTATATGATTTTTTTATTATTGAAGAAATTATTCATGAACACTTGAAAACAAAGCATATTCAAAGTTTTAAACTGTACCTAAAAGATAGTGCCATAGGAGATGTGAGATTTTGCTAAATATTTTGACCTTAAAATGGGAAACTCATGAAATATGAATTATTTTAAGGGTCTAATTTATTGCATTTTTTGATTCATATGAATTTCCCTTGACAATGTTAATTCAGTTATCAGGGCAAATGAAAAAATAAGCTCTGTAAATTAAAATACAGAAATATTTACATATTGTGGCTTGTCTCTGGAACTTTTATAATGGGATATTATATTTTAACATAATGTTGGCATAAAATATTATAATCAAGATATCAGCAATATAGTTACAAGTTGTTCTTTCAAAACACAGGGTCATAACTCACAGGTACCTAATTTCAAAATACTTGGCATAATTTACAATTTATAAATCTATCATCTCTTTAAGGCTAATTGTTCTAAGGTATAATTAATGCACTAGTGCCATGACTAACTTTTAAGAATGCTGCATTTTCCACACCAGGTTATTGATAACCTAAAATATTGCAGTCATTCTTGTAAAAAGTTGTTAAAGATGTCTCTGTAAAATATAATGGCAAATGCTGGCTATTTTATGAATGGGAATTACAATAGTAAATAGTAAAACTGAAAATATTTTCCAAGAATAAATGTGCTTCATGTGGGTTTGATCAGCACATCTGATTGAAGATTTGAGGTGAGATACATTGTCCCCATTAAGTTTAAGGGTTTCAGTGCAAAATTAGCTGATCTACTCTTTGAAACGCAGAGCATTTGTGAAAATGCCAAACGCATCTCTATTAGAATCTCATCCACGAGCAAATGAGTAATGTAAGTCAGATACAATGGTTAATTCTGTGGTTTGCCAAATCTGTACACTTTCCTGTTACTTTGTAGATTGTAAAATAATGATGCAGCGTTCACCCTAATGATCAATTGTTTTCCTTACTAAAATGTAAGCATTTAAAAGATCTGCCTAATTTTTTCTAAGTGTATGTTAGGCAGATCTATACTTCCAACTCCTAAAGCATTCTTCTAAAGCAGCTTATTAGAGCGCACACTAATGGCTTATCAGTTAAGCAAACATGATCAGTATTGAGCACTTGCTCTGCTCCAGGGTGCCGGTGCTAGGTTCACGTGCATCAGGGAGACAGAGTCATTGTCCTCATGAAGCTTACAGGGGGGCAGATTGATTGAACCAACACCTCTGATTCCCTTTGAAGCCTGTAAGCAGCTGCTCTGTAAAGCAGGTGTTTCAAACACAACCACCTTCAGAGACGAGGTGATTCTGTTGAGTGGGTGAAGCAGGCCAGGCATGAGGCCACAAGCAGTGGTTTAGACCAGTTCATTGGAGAATCCCTGCCTTATTAAAAGTATTTCCTTCCAAAAATGTGAAAGGAAGACTTGTCCTTTTCCCCAAATCATTTAGAAAGCTTGCTTTGTCACCTCTGCTTCTAAGGAGTGCTGGTTGGTCTCCAAAAGGAAGCTTTCTCTAAAGAACAGTGTAGTACAAAGTAAGATGGGACAAGACTCAGGGGGCCCACTCCTGAGCTGCTCAGCCACTTGCCCACCTCAGGTAAACTCTGAGCCGGGTGGTCTTTCAGTCATTCCAGGTCTGATGTTCTACAGTTTTGTCAGGTTATCTGGGAGAAATTTTGACGCTGAAGAGTCTCGAAAGTAGGAGAAGCATTTCAAACTGAGGCCTAAGATGTTTTCAAGTTGTGGCAGAGTTGCCTTGAAGAAGGTAACTCGGGCTTTGCCCTTTGCCCTTTGCCCTTTGCCCTCACCTGCAGCCAGCACATCCATACCTCACCTCTAATACAGCAACCCCTGTTTGACATGTTGTATATATTAAGCTTTTACTTAAGATGTCATTTAATGAAAAAGATTTTGCTGCTTAAAAAGCAGTGGAGAATAATAGCTAGCCTCTTGAGTACACAGTCCTGTAAGATTTGAGCACATGATTTTTAGAAAAAGAATAGAAAATAAGAGAAAATTATAACCTCACTTTACCTGTCGGGATATTGACATCACTGTCAGATTTCACAAAGCCACATATGCATCTGGTGAAATCCCGGATCCACCCTTTCTAACTGTATGCTCTTAGGTAGCCAATTAATCTTTCTAGGACTCAGTTTTCCATTCATTAAATAGGAAACTTAACACATAGGGCTTTTGAGAGGGTTACATAGTCAATACAAGCAGAGAACTTAGTACTTCCTCTGTCACGTAGTAAGCACTCCTTGTTATCCTTGGATTTTGTGGTACTTTGGAGGAGAATGGCACTCGGATCTCTGTTGGTATAATTTTTACCAAAGTAAAATCTGGTTGAAATAGCATTCAGATTTAGGCTTAAGGAGAGGATATTTCTTAGAAAGGAAGGCTAAGCTTAATGGGGGAGAAGAGTTATCAGTGAGGCCTTGGGGCAGGGGACTGACTCCACTGGGCATTACTTGTGCAAAAGGGATAAAATGTAGAGAGAGTTTTTTTTTCTGGTATATTATTTTATTCCATTAAAGTCAGTGTTCTACTTTTATTTTGTAAAATCATATTTCTGAGTCCTGAACAAAAGACTTTCAAGATAGATTTTACTGACAGAGAAATGGAGTGCCACATTCCATAGCTTTGCATATAGAGCTTCACATGCAAAGCTCTTTGCATCTCAAGGGCTAAAACAGACTGACTTACAGCAAGTAGCTTTCCTGTAAACTGTAAAGTAGAAGAGAACGGAGACAGCTATGAAGGTGGGAAAAATGCCTCCTGCGGAAGAAGAGCAGACATAGGGGAGCATGAATAGTATACCCTGCCTGGACCCTGAGAAGGACCCAGACCCGCATGCTGCATATTGAGAGAGACATGGCTGTGGATGCTCATTACTTGGGATTCTCAGTGATGCCTCAATCCACAATTTTGTATTAATAAAAAAGTCTTTAAAATATGTGCATCTAGGAATCAAAGTGTCATTCAATGACTTATTGGTCCTCAAATGACAGCTTGGGGTTATACCTTATTTTCCTACACTATATTCATTCCAGGAGAATTAACTATGTCAATTCTTATGTTCATCTCTTCCTTGGCTGATTATTCATTAGGGAAAAAGCTGTTGCTTGTTTATTAACTTGTCTCCTTCCTACTCTTCTGATTATTATTTTGTAATTAAAACAGGATTTTAAAATTCATAGACACTAAAATATTCTAGACTTTTAGCACTGGTTTCTAATATTTTGGGAGGAGAAGCTTCATTTTTTCTTGAAAATGAAGGTGTAAAGATACTAAATTCCTTGAGTGGAACATCTGGGCTTCATAGAAACTTTGGAGCTATATGATAGTTAGAGAGAATGTAGACAGGGTTCCTCATTGTATAGATAATGAAACAGGACCAGAGAGGCTGAGTGACTTGTAGAAGGTCCCCCAGTGAGTAGCAGATCCTGGATGCATGCAGCATTGCTAACTCTGAGAGCTAAGTCCTCATCATGTCCCCACCTTCACCACACCACACAGTTCAGGAGAAGGGGCACATCTCTAGAATATGGCTGGAAAATACACTAGGGAAAACTTTAGATCCACTAGCAGAGTCCAGTGCTCCTCTTGGAGAAAGTGACCAGAAAGAATAAGGCACAGTTAGCTGTTGAAGAAAAGCTGATTTCTCAGCCAGATTATATACATTAGCATCCATGTTAGTTACCTTTGCTGAATAATTCTCTCCTCAACTCAGCTCTCTGAAGAAACCTCCAGGAATTAGCAGGGGTTTGAGTAGAGATGGCATATGTTTGGGCCCTGATGAAAATGATAAAATTGTGGCCTGGTTGCAGCTTGTGTGCTGAAGGAAGAGCATGATGCAGTTCATTGGTATGAAAAATGAATGCAACTAAAACCTAAACATCAGAACTTGGCCTTTATTACCAAAGTGAAAGTGCTTCTAATTGAGGCTCCCTGGGTTTTAATTGTTTTTCAGGAAAATTAGATGTTGCCAAAGTAGAAGGTTAATGTCTGTTCACAGTCTGGAGTTTTTGGAATAACTTCCTTCGCAGCTTGTGTGTTTTAAACATAAAAAGGGCTTTTTGGTTTGTATATAGTTAGTGGGATTACGACTGCCTCACTAGATGCTTACAACAAATATTTAAGAAATCCATAAGGTCTACTATTTATAACAGAATAAACATTTAAATTTAAGATATTTTGACCATTTTGGTAAAACATTTAAAAAATAAACTATCATGAACTGACCAAACCAACATCATTTAAAAAAATTCAACATGGCAAAAACTTTATGAGACTTATACCATAGACCAAATTTGTAACTTTAGCCTTGATACATTACTGCTTGTAAATAGAAATGTTCTTACTATGAAGTGATGTGCTCAGATACACCCAGAATTTATTAAAGGCATGTCAACAGCCAAATTCTGTGGTACAAGGTTTTTCATACATTATTTTACATAACCTTTGAGGAATTCCAATTTTATATTCCCATTTTCACAAGAGTTGGTTAGTTACTGAATTCAACAAATGAGTGTGAGCAGGGGCCTGGAGTACTTAAAAAGAATAAACAAAATGCCTTTAAATCAGAAACACAAAATTGCTAGTAATTTCAGTTAATTGCACTTTACTCCATGTAGCTACAATTGTAGATATCTAGAAAAAATATCTATGCTAAAAGCCTGCCATCTGGAAAAGTCAAAAGAATGATGAGCTGGTATTAAATCTCAGTAACCCTGGCATATGGAGTATCTCTGCTATGTTAAGAGCAGACCTTGGTATGAGACTGACTCTGGGCTTTACATATGAATTTGGAATTGCCAATATCTCTACTTGAACTATGTGAGACAATAAAAGTGCTCCCTTATACACTTTAGATAATGGGCCCTTTGGGGGATCTGATGTTCATTCTGCCTTTCCCAGAAAAATACAGCTATAATAAAATGTTGTAATCAGTTTCAGTTTATTTATTGCTGATCTTTTATTTTTGTTTTAATTTAACATGGCAATCCACTTTCTATAGTCAAAAGTGCAATTTAAAGAATTCTAACAACTCACAATCTAGAAGAATGTCTTTGGAAATTTTAGGATTCAAGTCTAAAACAAATCTTGAGATTTCTTTTTCCTAGATTGTACTGATGTTATAAGTGCCTTATGTAATACCCAGTTCTTCCCCATGGAGATTTCTCAGTGAAAGAGCCACATCACATGTTCACAAGAGCATCAAGAATAAGAGGGCCAGGTACCTAGGAAGAAAGATTGGCTAGCATTCTCTCTCCCCCATCAAATATAAATGGATTTAGCACAGGGATTTGGTTTAATTCACTACTGCCAGCACCTAGAACAATGCTTGAAATTTTTAATATGACAATGCACAATTCAAGAGGAAATAATAACATTGTATTAGTCTGTTCTCACACTGCTATAAAGACATGTCTACGACTTGGTAATATATGAAGAAAAGAGGTTTCATTGACTCACAGTTCCACAGGCTGTACAGGAGGCATTGCTGGGGAGGCCTCAGGAAACTTAAAATCATGGCGAAATGCAAAGGGGAAACAGGCACATCTTCACATGACTGGTAGGAAAGAGAGAGCGGGGAGGTGCTATACACTTTTACAACCATCAGGTCTCTTGAGAACTCACTATAATGAGAATAGCAATAGCAAGAGGGAAGCCTGCTCCCATGATTCAATCACCTCCTCCAACATTGTGGATTACAATTCGATATGAGACTTGGGTGGAGACACAGAGCCAAACCATATCAAACAATAGTACTTGAAAGTAGTTATTATGATAAAACATATTTTAACCAACATACAATTAGTTATACGATTTTTATAATGTTTTCAGTGCTAAAATTTTTGAAAAAACTGCAGAAAAGCAAGTGGAAGTGAACAAAATTACATTGACAGTAGTAAGTTGTAATGTTTAATTCTTTGAATGTTTCAGTGGGAGCTAGAAATTGGTTTGATATACTTTTTAGTTCAGTTGGAATACTCCACTTCTCCACTTTGCCTAATATATGCTGCAGCAATAAATTAATTTTCCTTCTGAGATTTCTAGTAATTTGGGGAGTGCTTATTTGCAAAGAATTGAAAAAAAGTGACACAAATTGATATATCACACAAACTATGTGGTTTTGTATTTTCAACTAATTGCTGAAGAGCACTTACACACAAAAATTATCAGATTCCTCAAAGAAGAGATATTTAAGGCAAGCAAAGAAATGTATAGGTCAGTTTCCTTCAAATAATTTTATTTCTTACTCTTAAAAATATTTTATTTCAGATTCAGGGGCTGCATGTGCGGGTTTGTTACATGGGTGTATTGCATGGTGCTAAGGTTTGGGCTTCTATTAATTCCCTTACCCAATACTAAACATAGTACCTAATTGGTAGTATTCAAACCCTGCTGCCTTTTCTCCCACCCTATTTTTGGAGTGCCCGGTGTCTACTGTTCCTATCTTTATTTTCCAGTGTTTAGCTCCCACTTATAAGTGAGAATATGCAGCGTTTGTTTTTCTGTTTCTGCCTTAATTTGCTTAGGAAGTGGTCTCCAGCTGCATTCATGTTGCTGAAAAGGACATGATTTTGTTCTTTTTATGGCTGTGCAGTATTCCACGGTATATATGTACCACATTTTCTTTATCCAGTCCATTGTTGATGGGCACCTAGGTTGATTCCATGTCTTTGCCATTGTGAATAGTATTTTGATAAACATATGAGTGCAGGTTTGATAAACATAGGTTTGATAAACATATGAGTCTTTTTGGAAGAATAATTTATTTTTCTTTGGGTAGCTACCTAGTAATGGGATTGCTGGGTCAAATAGTAGTATTATTTTTAGTTCTCTGAGAAATCATCAAACTGCTTTCCACAGGAGCCAAATTAATTTACATTCTCTCCAACAGTTTATAAGTGTTCCCTTTCTCTACAGCCATGCCAATATCTGTTGTTTTTTGACTTTTTAATAATAGCCATTCTGACTGGTGTGAGATAATATCTCATTGCATCTTTTTGATGATTAACGATGTTGAGCATTTTTTTCATATGCTTCTTGGCCACTTGTATGTCTTCTTTTGAGAAATGTCTGTTCCTTTTGCCCACTTTTTAATGAGGTTATTTGGGTTTTCTGTTGATTTGTTTAAGTTCTTTATAAATTCTGGATATTTGTTTTTTGTTGGGTATGTAGTTTACAAATATCAAATATTTTCAATGTAGAAACTTGGATCTTTGATTTTTATGATGATAAATTGAGGCATATTTCAAGAAAAACATTTGAATCAGAATATTTACCAATATCATAATAGTGAATTATATTTTTACTTGTCCCTACCTTTTGGTAATAACAATTAAATTTTGCTAAATAATAATTAAGTGCTGGTCCAAGATGGTGGACTGATTATTCTTCCAGGGGGCCAATTTCAATGACAATAAATGAGAAAATGATGTGAATCCGTAACAATACTAATTTAAGCTAATTTCTATATTTCTACAGTGTACATGTTCTTTGAAGCAACAAGTATCTATCACTGTAAGAATAAGACATTTGGAAAATTTCTTATATATATGAGATATGTCATATATATGTATGTAAATAAATCATAACGTTTCTATGGTATATGATGTGAGCTATTCTCAAATATGTGAGTTCCAACTTCCCTCTGTTAAGGAACATTTAACTTTGAGTGATTCATGTGACTTCTGAGACCAACTGTCCCCAGCCTCTGAGATTCAGATAAAAACAAGTATCCTTAGCTCTAGATTAATCCAATGGCACTGAGCATCTATGGTGATGAAGGATATATTTTCGGTAGTCATTTTACCAAAGATGGTGCTGTGAAAACCATCAAAATATAAATCATGGCCTTAACCATCTATCTGAGAAGACAAGACTAATATACTTGAAACACAAGAAACAAATGCAAGAGAATATAAATATACTTGTCATTGAATTTTGTAATACAGCCTACAAATGTTATAGAGGCTCATCTAAATGAGGACGTCAATGATGCATAGTATAATCAAGATATGCTTCCTAGAATACATTGTGTAGATGGATTTGAATAGGCAGATGGATAAAGATGAACATTTAAGACATGAGCAAATGCCTACACACCTGAAAAAATGTGGCAAGTCTGTGTAGGAGAGAAGAACATATCTGAGGGCTTGAGCTACAGTGTGATAAGGAGCTCATTTGAATAATCTGGTGGAATCAGATGAGCTATGGAAGCCTGATGGAGTAACACAAGCAGATAATCAACAAAGATGCTTATCAGCTCTAAGAAGGACTAGAAAAAAAATTCAGAATATAAACCATGGAACATGTCTCAAGGAAATAATTTTTAAATGTATAAAATTTAACCGAAATATAATTCTATAATGTAAACAGAAAAAAATAATGGACTGGAAACTATTTTCATCAAATATGAACATTATAAATTACTATCATGGGTTACTCAATGTACTTTAAATTTTAGACATTTTAAAATGATTCAATTTTTCAATTTGTCTTTAAATTTATATATAATATATTTGAGATATAAAAAAACCAAACTGTTTTTCTTAGTCTCACACACTCACCACTCAATACATTACTTCACCTCTGGTCACCAAAATATGTATGAATTTTTCCCCGCATGCAAAGTAATTCTCCAGCAGACACCACTAGGGTGGCCTATTATTGAATTCAATTCTGACACTATCTACTTGGATATAGGGTCAGATCCCACACAGTAAGGGCACAGAAAGGAAGTCTCACAAGACTTCCCTTCACTTCAGATGCCAATTGCAGGTCCCAGGATGTGACCTGTACTTCTGGCCAACTGGCTATAAATTGGAGGTTCCCATTACCCCCTGTCTAGGTTCAATTAATCTGCTAGAATGGCTCACAGAACTCAGGGAAACACATTATTTACATTTACTCATTTATTACAAAGGATATTACTAAGGAAACTAATGAACAGTTAGGTGGAGAAGCTGCATAGGGCAAGCTTGTCCAACCTGCCTTATTTTGTTGAGGTTGTTGTTGTTGTTGCTGTTGCTGTCCTGTTTTGTTTTGCTTTAGACTTTTAGCAACCTGAAGCCATGGTTTTTAGTTTCTGTCTATAGTGATAAGCAGAAAAGAGGAAGGAGGAAAGGGCTTTACTGGCCCAACTGGGAACAGAAACTAAGAACTCATGACTGTATTCCCTCCCTTGGACACCACTGAAGGCATGAGAGAAGGGGTAGGGAGCTTCCGTGCCCTCTCTGGTATGCCACCCTCAGGTAACTCCATGTGTTCAGCAATTCAGAAGCTCTCCAAACTGATTTTGGGGTTTTATGAAAGCTTCATTATGTAGAAATGATTGATTACATCATTGGCCATTGGTAATCAACTAAATTTTCAGCCCCTTTCCTCTTCTGGGGAATAAGGGGTTGGGGCTAAAAGTTCATATCCTCTAATTACATGGTTGGTTTTCATGGCAATCAGCTCCTATTCTAAGGCTATCCAGGAGCCTACCAAGAGTCACCTCATTAGAGCAAGAGATGCTCCTATAATCCAGGATATTCCAGGGATTTAGGAGCTCTGTATCAGATACTCCTATCACTCAGGAAATTAAAAAGTTCTTCGGAGCTCTGTGTCAAGAACCAGGGTCAAAGACCAAATATAATAACAAAAGATACTCCCAGCATCCCTATCTGCAAGGGTTTTAGAAGCTCTGTCTCAGGAATCAGGGACAGAGACCAAATACATAATTTTTATTATATCGCAGTGTCACATGGCATAATTCACTTTTATATTTTGTATATAGTTCAATAAGTTTTACCAAATGCGTGAAGTAATGTAGCCACCACTACAATCAGTAACACAGAATAGTCTCATCACCACAAAACAACTCTCCCTGGAATCCCCTTTGTAAGCACTCTCTACTGATATGTAACCTCTAGAAACCACTGATCTGTTTTCTGCTCCTATAATCTGGCATACTTCAGAGTCTCAGAAAAATGTGATAATAGGAAATGAATGATAAAAAGCTATAAAACCTACAGAAAACAAATAGCAGAGTGCCAATAGTAAGTTCTTCCCTTTAAATGTAAATAGATTAAACTCTGCAGCCAAAAGATATAGATTGGCAGAATGGATTTTTTTTAAAAAATTCATGCAGGATCCAACTCTATTCTGTCTATAATAAACTCACTTTAGCCCTAAGTACAAGCACAGGTTGATAGTGGAAATACGGCAAAATATATTCTATGCAAATAGTAATAAAAAGAAAGAAGGGTGCCTATACTATCAGTCAAAATAGACTTTAAGTGAAAAACTCTTATAAAAGACAAGGAAGGGCATTATATAATGATAAAATAATCAGTTCACCAAGAAGACATAACAATTTTAAACATATATGGACCAAACATCAGAGCTTCAAAATATATGAAATATTTTCCTAAATCAGAGTCATGGGTATTTTCTCCTAGATTATCTTGTAAAGTTTTATAATTTTACATTTATGTCTATAATCCATTTTTAATTTTTTATAAAGAGGGAGTTATAAGTAGAGGTTTATTTTTCACATAAGATGCCAAATTATTCCAGCACCATTTATTAAAAAGAAAATTCTATCTTTTCTTTGATCTTTATCAAAGATCAATTGACCATATATGTGGGCATCAATTTATGGATTCTCTATTCTCTTCCATTGACCTGCATGACTATCTTGATTACTGTAACTTAAGTCTTAACATCAGATAGTGTGATTCCTCTAACTTTGTCATTGTCAAAATTATTTTAGAATTTTTGCCCCTTTACCATGCCCTATACAATTTAAGAATCAGTTTGTGCTTTATCAGGATAAGAAAATTGCCTTTATTTGTACTTTGCTGAGAGTTTTCATAATATGTGGATATTCAATTTTGTCAAATATTTTTATGTACCTAGTTGTGTGACTGTTAGATTTTATCAAAGCATTGTAAGAAGATTGCTATGAGTAATGCAGAGGATTAGCTCTTCTTGTTATTCCCAGATCAGCCCTATATTTTGACTGGAATTTTTCATTTCGCTAATATGTATCTAGAGGACTGTATATTCTTCCCTATTTATTTAAGCAATTATTTATATACATTTAGAATTAAAAATAATTTAATACTTTGGGATATAATTCAATACTACTTTGTTTATTTTATTGCACAAATTGTTCTAGTTTTGGTCACTGGGAGTTCTTTCAGTTGGCTCCTGTATTCCTTTGATATACCCCCATCATTGAGGGTTTTTTAAATGTGGTTTATTATTAATGAAATTAAAATGATCTATTCGTAGCACCTGAGATTATTTCAGATATCATATTATGCAAGCATTAAGATAATATTAAGAATTAGACTGGTAAATGAAAATCATAGAATCAGAGTACTTACTCAATGTCAAGTTTTGCTAATAATTGCAATGACACAAGTAGTTATATGACACAAGTGAAGCAGAAAGTGTTCTGGGACCCCAGTGTGATTTATTGGGTCATTTATTCTCACATGAGATGTGTTCTGGTACAGATCTTGCACAGAAGAAGCCACTTAGGTCATGAATTACTGAGTTACATAGTTTATGTGACATTTTCCTTGGAGCCATCCCCTGTAAAGCTAAAGATTCCAGGTCTATTTACCACAGGTGATTCTAGATAGGCAGCTACATTTTACTATATGTATTTCATAGTTCTGTCTTGCTAGCCAAGATCACATACTTTGTTTGCCAGGAGAGCTGCCATTATAATGTTTACAAGGCAATTAGACAAGATAATATGCTTTCTTTCTTCCTTTGATGCATCACCCAAACTCTGCCATGAGAGAGCAGGGCATGCAGGTCTACTTCATAAGTCCTTTCTTTCTAGATATTCTGGTCCAGTATTTTAATGTATTTTATGATACAGGTACTCTAGCATTTAATATATTTTAATGTATCATGTTTAATATAAGCTCGATAAAGAATCATCACTTCAAATACTTTGGATAATAATTGTACACAGTGCAAATTCATGGAGAAAATAATCAGAACCATTAATGCTGATAATTTTGGGGCATTTAAAACTTTTTCAGGTCAATGGATTAATAGATTTATTAGCTCTTGCAGAGTGCAAGCATATTACAGATTTATAGTATAAGCGGTTAAAAACATTTTTATTTCACTGAAAATTCACGTAAAGTGAAGCCTTTGCAAAACTGTAACCTTTATGCTTTTAATAAAACAGTATTTCTGTTGTACATGGTAATGATTTTGTTCTGGAACACTATGTATAAGCAGATTTTGAATTGAAGGCAGTAGAGCAAGTCTGTCAAAAATCAATTCAATTGATTTCCATTTACGTAGATGCATTGAGTTTTACAGTGGTTGAAGCTCTCTTTAAATTGATTGGATTCAGAATGCAGGCCAGTGATCCACATCCACATTCTACACCATTTCTCCAAAACTTGGTAAAGAAAAATGCTTTAGAAACTTTCCTGAACAAATAATATAAAGATCATACCAAATATATGTTTACCAATTAGTTATGAAATCTAAAATCATTAGGGTTACATTTCAAAAGTGAAGTTACTAAAAAGGTGAAATTCAAATCTAATAGAAATAGGGTAAAATGCAGAACATTTATGAAACATAAAAGAGGGACTATCTGTGTTAGCAATTAAGGGCTGTAGCAATTTCTGATATCAGATTCCAAATTTGAAGAGATCCAGACACTTCATACACAGGTCTATTTTGCCCTAATATTTTGTCTTATTGAGAATTGTGGTAAAAAGAGAAGACCTGAGTTTCATTCTTATAATGGTTTGAGACATGAGGAAGTCACTGAACATTTCTGGACCTAACTCACTTGCATGATTTCAACTATCACATATACTTGGATGCTTGAATTACAAACCTATGTAGAATAGACTTTCCTGCTAAGCTGAAAAGCTGTATATGAACGTTTCTTTCATGTTAGCCCCAGTTGACTGTTTCTCAGGTACTTTCAATTTCACATGTCCCAAATTTTTCTGATTTTCCTCTGGCCTCTGAATGCCCTTTCTCTGTGAGCAGCATCATCACACACCTTGTCACCCAATCTCAAAAATGGAAAGACACCTTCCAAATAGCCTCTTCTCACCACCCTTATCCTATTCCACATCCTGTTTCAAACACTGTGAAGGTTTTTGGGGTAGCTGTTCAAAGGACCTACCACAATTAGTTTCTGAAAAGAACAAAAAAATTACTAGCTCCAGCTGGTTGACCATTACAATTGAGATCATGCTTGATTCTGCCTCTGATGTAAGATTTTCATTGCTCAAGGCAGTCAATAAATTTTGATTCTTAAAGATACACTCTGATAATTTTCTGTGAAGTAGGAAACTCACTCAAGAAGACCAGCCTTTGAGTGGTATCACAGTCTAGACTTTAAATTTATAAGGTGGAAATGGGCTATAGTTGGAATAGATTCTTAGCTCTGTGGATTCTATTTCCATCACAGCTCTCCTATCCACCTCCCTCTCCATTGCCCATGAAATGGCCTAAATCCAGGCCTTTAACACTTTTTATTTGAATTGTTATGGAAATAGTTAACTGTCTTTACTGCCTCCAGACATGCTTCCCTCTAGCTTCCTCTTTCATATTGATGTGCAATGATATAAACTCCAAATCTGATCCAAATCTGCTGAAAAGCCTTTAATAAATGACTTCCTACATTTTTTCAGGAAAAAGTTTAAGTTTTGTGGCTCATCACATACCACATTGTTTGAATGAATATAGAGTAAAATAAAAAGTAGTAGAAATACCATTTGACCCAGCAATCCCATTACTGGGTATATACCTAAAGGATTATAAATCATGCTGCTATAAAGACACACACACACGTATGTTTATTGCGGCACTATTCACAACAGCAAAGACTTGGAACCAACCCAATGTCCAACAATGATAGACTGGATTAAGAAAATGTGGCACATATACACCATGGAATACTATGCAGCCATGAAAAATGATGAGTTCATGTCCTTTGTAGGGACATGGATGAAGCTGGAAACCATTGTTCTCAGCAAACTGTTGCAAGGACAAAAAACCAAACACCCCGTTTTCTTACTCATAGGTGGGAACTGAACAATGAAAACACATGGACACAGGAAGGGGACCATCACACACCGGGGACTGTTGTGGGGTTGGGGGATGGGGGAGGGATAGCATTAGGAGATATACCTAATGCTAAATGATGAGTTACTGGGTGCAGCACACCAACATGGCACATGTATACGTATGTAACAAACCTGCACGTTGTGCACATGTACCCTGAAACTTAAAGTATAATAATAATAAAAGAAAAAAAAGTAGTTGAATGAATATAGAGTAAACAAAAATGGGTGGGCCTCATGCTTCTATAAAATACGAGGTTTTATTAGGTAAATTAAAAGTTTCTTAAGCTTCCAACATTTTCTTATTCCACAGGAAGCTGTTAAATTTTCTGCACGGGATCCACACTTTGTCTTTATATTCTCCTCTCAGCACACCATTTCCCAATATTTGGTAACCCACAGGTTAGCATAGAAAATAAACAAGTCAGGGTGGCTGGCAAGGTGGCCAAATAGGAACAGCTCTGGTCTGCAGCTCCCAGTGAGATCAACGCAGAAGGCAGAAGGTGGGTGATTTCTGCATTTCCAACTGAGGTACCCAGCTCATCTCACTGGGACTGGTTAGACAGTGGGTGCAGCCCAAGGAAGGTGAGCTGAAGCAGGGTGGGGCATCACCTCACTCACGAAGTGCAAGGGGTTGGGGAACTCCCTCCCTTAGCCAAGGGAAGCCATGAGGGACTGTGCCATGAGGAATGGTGCCTTACAGCCCACGTACTATGCTTTTCCCATGGTCTTCACAACCTGCAGACCAGGAGATTCTCCCGGGTGCCTGCACCACCAGGGCCCTGGGTTTCAAGCACAAAACTGGGTGGCCATTTGGACAGACACCGAGCTAGCTGCAGGAGTTTTTTCATACCCCATTGGTGCCTGAGAATGCCAGCAAAACAGAACCATTCACTCCCCTGGAAAGGGGGCTGAAACCAGGGAGCCAAGTATTCTAGCTCAGGGTATCCCACCCCCACAGAGCCCAGCAAGCTAAGATCCACTGGCTTGAAATTTTCACTGCCACCACAGCAGTCTGAAGTTGATCTGGGATGCTCGAGCTTGGGGGGAAGGCTACTCAAGCCATCACTGAGGTTTGAGTAGGCGGTTTTCCCCTCACAGTGTAAACAAAGCTGCCAGGAAGTTTGAACTGGGTGGAGCCCACCGCAGCTCAGCAAAGCCACTGTAGCTAGACTGCCTCTCTAGATTCCTCTCCTCTGGGCAGGGCATCTCTGAAACAAAGGCAGCAGCCCTAGTCAGGGGCTTATAGATAAAACTCCCATCTCCCTGGGACAGAGCATCATAGAAGCATAAATCTGAATAGTTTGGTTATTTAAATATAACTTACTGTGAAATCATCAAGGAACATAGCTAATCGAACCTACCATTCTAGCCTACATCATCCTGTGCATTTCACAAAATCCTAATGAAAACTACACGAAGCTCAAAGTATAGATAAACATATCAGTGTTGACAACCGTGAAACCACACTATCCAAAGGCTACGAGCTCTGAGGAATTCCTGTTAGCTACAGCACATGTAGGATCAATGAAGGAAGAAAATGAAGCCTCCTGGGAGACAAAATTATGCCAGGACAAAGCTGAAGAAGAGCAACACCTGTTGGAAATGTCCTAAGATAAATTTCGAAAGGTGCCAGGCTTGGAGGTGGGGCAGGCACTGCCGGAAGAGACACTTTCCCTTTGGGACTTCCTTTGCCTGTGACAAGAACAGCACTTGATGCCCTTAGAATAGTTCCTGGAACATCTGAATAAATATCTGTGGAATGGCTGAATCAAGGGTGAGGACGGGTTCAGGTGGGGGCCCACTCAATAGTATGACCATAACGGAGGCTCCACCTGGCAGGGAGTCATCCTGATGCTACAGGAGCTCGTCTCTGGATTAGGAGATCCTGTTCTACTTCCAGTTGCAAATATTACATATATTTATGTATGTGAGTGCTTTTATATATATAAATACGTATATACATACGTATATATGTGTATATATATGTAGGTATATATACGTATATACATGTATATATACATATAGATATATACATGTATATATACATATAGATATATACATATATATACACACACACACACACACATATATATACACACACACACACAGCCACCCAACAAGTTCCCCTTGCTCCCTGCCTAGACAGAGCTGATTTATCAAGACAGGGGAATTGCGATAGAGAAAGAGTCATTCTTGCAGAGCCAGCTGGGCTGGAGACTGGAGTTTTATTATTGCTCAAATCAGTCTCCCCGAGCGTTTGGGATCAGAGTTTTTAAGGATAATATGGCAGGGGCTCAGGAAGTGGGGAGTGCTGATTGGTCAGGTTGGAGATGGAATCACAGGGGGATCAAAGTGAGGTTTTCTTGCTGCCTTCTGTTCCTGGGTAGGATGGCAGAACTGGTTGAGCCACATTACTGGTTTGGGTGGTGGTGATGGCAGCAGCCCATCTGGAGAGGCTGCTGCCAAGATGCAGGCTGCAGCAGGGGAGGCGCCGCAGGGCCGCGCGCTTTGTGGAGCCGGCGGGAGCTGAGAACAGGAAGGAAAGAGCCCTGCCGGCTTCTGAGCTGGTGGGGAGGGAACCCTGCAGTCTCAGGCGCAAGGGTAGCTGCCCAGCCATGGCTTCAGACCCGGGCATCCATGTCCTCTCCGGCGGGGGTTGGGGGCGGTGGCGGGGGGTGGGGGGAGGGCACGGGAAGCCTATATTAGACCAAATATCATGTCATATTTTGTGTATTCATTTTTTAACCCATAACAATCCAAACTAGATTTTCTTACTGATTTATTTTGCTTGTTTATTAATCTCATTATGTAGAATATATTTTGGAAGTTGCCTTAATAGTTTTTAGAGGAAAACAGGATAAAAAAAATAAATACGTAAAAGATGCCAGTTTTCCTTATATGTATATGTAATGGTGTAAAAAAGCACTAAATAAAATAATCCGTATAGTGGCTAGGGAAATAATTAAAGTTAGGTTTTTGGTCCAGGCGAGGTGGCTCACGCCTGTAATCCCAACACTGGGAGGCCGTGGCTGGTGATCACTTGAGGTCATGAGTTCGAGACCAGCCTGGCCAACATAGTGAAACCCTGTCTCTACTAAAAGTACCAGAATTATCCGGGTGTGATGGCGGGCGCCTGTAATCCCAGCTACTCAGGAGGCTGAGGCAGGAGAATCGCTTGAACCTGGGAAGCAGAGGTTGCAGTGAGGAGAGATGGCACCATTGCACTCCAGCCTGGGTGACAGAACGAGACTGTGTCTCAAATACAATAAATTAAAAAAATAAATAAATAAATAAATAAATAATCAGGTTTTTGAAGGAATCGAGATTATAAAAGTATATTTCAGAAAAGGGTGCCGCAAATATCTTTTGAAAATTCAAGGGCAGAGGTATTTCTGGCAGAAATAATGATATGAGACATTTACTACAATGTCGTTTCTACTTATGCTTCTGTAGTTTACTAAAGGCAATTATTGTTTCATTGGAAATGTAATTAATGAACGTGACCCTCAGTACCATAGATTGGGAGCCACAAGGCTGGCCCTGGGCTGACTGTGGTTGGACTCACTCAGGAACCGGCTTGGCTGGTCTCTTTTAAATAACTGCTGCCAGCTACTGCCAGGAGTTGCAGGATGGGAGGAAGGGAAGCTGACTGGCCCAGCTGATCCATAAACAGCCCTTTAATAGCACTGCAGTTGCTTGTGATGAGCGCCTGGGATTCTAGGTTTGTTTTAATAGTACTGCAGTTGCTTGTGAGGCGTGCCTGGGATTCTAGGTTTGTTTTAATCTTTCTTTTGTGAGGGGTTTCCATCTCACCCTCAACTCTGTTCTTTGCATCGTTCGGGCTACACATCCCAGTGTGTTCCCATCTCCTGCCCTCTAGTCTGCTGAAGGTTTTGCATCCTGTTCTCAGCATGGACACATATCTTCTCTTTTGTCCATCACATGGTCATTTCAATAGGATGTTGGTAGAATAGGAAGAAGATGCACATGTGTTTAACTAATCATTTTTAATTAGAAAGCCAGAGGTTGAATTGAAAAACAACTCATATTGAAACTGCATTTGCAATAATTATACCAGTGAGAAAATTATGGCAGTGGGGAAGATCTAATATAGCCAACTTCCCTCTTATATTTTACCTTCATGTTGCCTTAATTATTACTGGGCTTAGGATGGGCTAGCTTTGGGAGACATGTAGTTTACAGTTTAAATAATAATAGTCCGTCTCCAAAACCCAACCACCTTTATAAAGCTAATGAGAGACCACCAGGCTGGGAGGAGAGGAGCCTGAATTCTGCAAAGGTGTAGACATAAAAGACTGCCAGCCATTATTCCAGAGGTCACGAGATATGCACACCTGTAAGTCACCAGTCAGCAGGAGCTATAGTCTTGGAAGGCCAGAGCTACAACCAGACATGTGCTCAGGAGAAAGGGGACTGCAGCAAGCAGAAGAGTGGGCAGCAGGAAAAATGTATCTCCGCCTCCCAGGTTCAAGTGATTCTCCTGCTTCAGTCTCCCAAGTAGCTGGGATTACAGGCACTTTGGGAGGCTGAGACAGATGGATCACCTGAGGTCAGGAGTTCAAGACCAGCCTGGCTAACATGATGAAACCCCATCTCTAATAAAAATACAGGCTTAAGATTTAAAATAAAATAAAATAGTAAACATCCCTGCCAGCCTGCTGAATTGACCTTAGAGAGTAGGGTGTGTAGTGGGTGTGACTCTCACTGTCACCATTGCTAAGTGCTTACTGACATCTTTCAGTCTTGGGGACCCATCCTCTGCTAAACTCTGCCATAAGAAGGTCATACATCCCCACTGCCTGTGATGTCTCAGTTTTGTTTTCTCGTTTCCTCTTACCTTTATGCAATCAGTTTCTAGGAAGATGTTGTTTTTTTCTTTTTTATGATTGAAAGAATTTCGTTAGTTTGACCCCATACCATTTCACTTTCAGCACGTGCTCTCTACGGTTAGTGTCATCCTTGGGAAGCCCGTCTTGAACACCTGGAAGGTTTTACAACAGCAATGGACCAATCAGAGTTCACAGTTACTACATTCAGTGGAAAGATTTTCCCAAGCACTACAATTGGGAGATAGCCCTCCTTTGTCCTTCTCCCAAACTAATGTGCAGATGAGCAGCATGGTAATCATGTCCAGCCACCCAAAAACCTATCAACAGAGGTTTGTTTTCCCATACTTTGACCTCTGGGGCAACGTGGTCATTGACAAGAGCTATCTAGAAAACTTGCCATCAGATTCACCTATTGTCACCATGGCTTTTCCAACTCTCCAAGCCATCCTTGCCCAGGGTATCCAGGAAAATAATTTTGCAGACAGCTTAGTCATGACGACCACTGTCAGCCACAATATGACTATGCCATTCAGGATTTCAGTGACTTTTAAGAACAACAGCCCTTCAGGCGGCGAAACAACATGTATCTTCTGGAACTTCAGGCTTTCCAACAACACGGGGATTGGGACAGCAGTGGGTGCTATGTTGAAGAAGGTGATGGGGACAATGTCACCTGTATCTGTGACCTCCTAACATCATTCTCCATTCTCATGTCCCCTGACTCCTCAGATCCTAGTTCTCTCCTGGGAATACTACTGGATATTATTTCTTATGTTGGGGTGGGCTTTTCCATCTTCAGCTTGGCGGCCTGTCTAGTTGTGGAAACTGTGGTGTGGAAATCAGTGACCAAGAACCAGACTTCCTATATGCGCC
The DNA here is from genome assembly GCF_029281585.2 of Gorilla gorilla gorilla. NCBI lineage: Eukaryota > Metazoa > Chordata > Mammalia > Primates > Hominidae > Gorilla > Gorilla gorilla. The sequence goes on along the minus strand of NC_073238.2, from coordinate 32,084,050 downwards.
ACACCTGCATAGTGAATATTGCTGCCTCCCTTCTGGTCACCCACATCTGGTTCATCGTGGTCGCTGCCACCCAGGACAATCACTACATACTCTGCAAGACAGCCTGTGTGGCTGCCACCTTCTTCATCCACTTCTTCTACCTCAGCATCTTCTTCTGGATGCTGACACTGGGCCTCATGTTGTTCTATCGCCTGGTTTTCATTCTGCACGAAACAAGCAGGTCCACTCAAAAAGCCATTGCCTTCTGTCTTGGCTACGGCTGCCCTACCTGCCATCTCGGTCATCATGCTGGGAACCACCCAGCCCCGGGAAGTCTATATGAGGAAGAATGTCTGTTGGCTCAACTGGGAGGACACCAAGGCCCTGCTGGCTTTTGCCATCCCAGCACTGATCATTGTGGTGGTGAACATAACCATCACTATTGTGGTCATCACCAAGATCCTGAGGCCTTCCATTGGAGACAAGCCATGCAAGCAGGAGAAGAGCAGCCTGTTTCAGATCAGCAAGAGCATTGGGGTCCTCACGCCACTCTGGGGCCTCACTTGGGGTTTTGATCTCACCACTGTGTTCCCAGGGACCAACCTTGTGTTCCATATCATATTTGCCATCCTCAATGTCTTCCAGGTGAGTTTTACAGTGTGGGACTTTCAGGAAGATTTTATTCCTGTAGGACAAATTAATGATAGAAACAAACAAGAGTAGGAATGGGGAAGGATTTCAGCCCAGAGGAAGCCTCAGCTCTGTATACAGATACAAGTGACAGAGCAGTAATAATGAGAATTCAATGAGATGGAAAGAACACATTCTTCTGATCCTATGGAACCTCATGCTTTTTATCACCTACATTATAATTTACTGTCATTTCCCAGTCTCTGCTAAATACCCTGATTACACCAGTAAAAGGAAAATCCCCATTTGTCTAAGATTATCTTGATGCAGTCTATTATCTCCTAAATGAAAATCCTGTCTTAGTGAGGACAGGGATTGCCCTTTTCTTGTTCATCACTATACCTCTATGCCTGATAGAGACCTTGGTACAGAGTAGGTTCTCAATAATCATTTGAATGAAATAAATCCTATGTACCACATAGCAGCTTCTCTGGAAACATCAAAAATCAAAGAACGAATGTCCTGTGAATGCCAGACAATCTGCTTGATTGTACTACAATGAAAAAACATCTTTGCTCTCCTGCAGCACGTAACTAATTACAATGCAGACCAGTTTGTTAGAAGAAATATAACAGAGGTATAGATAGCAAGCCTTTAAACCACAAGGAAGGAAGTGATTAATTCTGTTTCACCCAATGGAAAGGTGGTAATATAGGAAAAAACCTGCCCAAGCATTGAGGCCACTGTGAGCTTGTGAAGAGGCAGAGGCTGGAGGTGCACTTGAGATACTGCTTTCAGGATGCTTGTGCCAAGAACATATGAACCTTAATTTCTGCTACTGGGCCTGTGTCTCCAAGCTATAAAGTTCATATGTAATGACCTTCATGATATGCCTCATTTGGAAGGAACTAGTTATCCCACCCCATAGCCAAGATTCTCATCACAACTATGTGAGGAATATTGTAGACACAAAAGGTGTATAAATAGCATAACCAACAGGACCTGCAGTTTTCAACCAAAGGAAAATGGGAAAATAGAAAATATCCTCCTAACATCATAACATTTAGAGTCCCTTGGTGTGGACCAACTGCCTCTCATTGAACAGTATCATGTACTGGACTCATTCCATAAACTCAGATAGAAAAAGAAGTAGTACACATTTAACACCAGATTAATAGTACTTTCTCTTTTGCTGGACAATAGACTATAATTAAAATGCACTTCTTTTTAATTTTTTTTTCTCAGGGATTATTCAGTTTACTCTTTGGATGCCTCTAGGATCTGAAGGTAAGAGCAATGACAGTTTCATGTTTCTAGAAAAGTGTGAAGTGCTTCTGGCATATTGAAGTTATGATAGCTTCTTTTTAACAATGCAGGTACAGGAAGCTTTGCTGAATAAGTTTTCATTGTCGAGATGGTCTTCACAGCACTCAAAGGTAAACCTTTTCTCTGCAGAGACTTTTCATTTTATAACCTCATGTATTCCACTAGCATTCTGAAGTACAGAGCACTAAATTTTTTCTTCAGGATTTTCATCAATTAGGCTAAATATATTGCATCCTCAAACCCATCTCCCTCAACAGCTATACTTGGCATAGATCATTCCATTGTTTTTGCTTCTCAAGTCATTCTGCCTATTAAACAAAGCCATAGAGCTGTCATTGAGATGCTACTCCACATATTTAAATAGGGTTTAAAATAATATATGATATAAACTGAAGGTTGAAATCAAATGTTCAATGAGAAGCAATCTTCTGGGGGTATTCAATGCATTAGAGAAAACAAGTTGAAGAATAATAATGGATAAAATTTTCTATAGTTCATTTTGGAACATAACTATTGCCCTTGGATATATCTGACTGCCTGTCACATGTCAGAAAATACTAGAAGCCTAACAAACAATAAAACTTGTATTTGACAGTTATTTTTCTAATACAGATGACAAGATTCCAGTATTTTAATGTGACCTCTGGGAGTGGGACTAGAGATGCCGGCAGTGACCACTAGAGGGTGGAAAATCAATCCTCCTAGGGATGTAAACAGCTTTGGTCCCACAAATTTGCTTTGTGAATTTCCCTTTTTTTCTCTCTTCTAGTCAACATCCCTGGGTTCATCCACACCTGTGTTTTCTATAAATTCTCCAATATCAAGGAGATTTAACAGTTTGTTTGGTAAAACAGGTGAGTAGTGGCCTCTATGTTCTCCCTGCTTGCCCAGAACACATTTGGTCAAATGGGGAGCCTCAACACCCCTACTCTTTCACCCCACTCATGGCATTTACCTAAAATGTCCTCTTTTGGGGTAGAGGTTAAATAGAGGAACTTACATTTTCACAAATCACCAAAAAGTGGGTACAGAGGCCAGCTGCCTTTGTTGGGAACTTATAATAACTCATAAAGAATAAGATTTGGAGAATCTAGACAATGATTTGGAGAGCTGTCTGTCAAAATATCATCCATCAAAATGAGAACTGTAAATTGCTGGCCTTTTCAAACACAGAGTTCTTCTCAAATTATGTCAAATAAGAGTAGATAGGTCATGTTTCAGGGTTATGGGGCAGCAAAGAATACATTTAGAAAATCTTACCACAGGATCTCACTATGTAGGTTTGTTTTCCTTTTGTGTTCTTTTTATAAAGTGTGCTTGTGTTACACATGGAAGCACATAGAAGTGTGCATGCATTACATAAGGGATCACCCTAGTTAACTATTCTATTAGAAATATTCACAGTTAAATTTCTACCTTGGAGATATGGAATGAATGGAATTAATAACTTTGGGCAACAGATCTCAGCTATTCTAGCAAATTGAAACCCCTGTCCCATGCCACCATCCCTCCCCCACAGGAAAATAAGCCCCAGGATTTCTTCTAGCTTTTTGAAACTCAACAGATCTCACAAATGCAGAGTTGAGAAATGCATCAATGTTCCAGATTAAGGCTTTTCATGTACAAGCAAATTTTGTGAGTGCCTATAACTGTTAAAACTCCAGAGGACTTGGGTTCTTTTCTGCTTCAATTTGATGACTTACCCATGAAACTGGGGGACCTTCACTTCTGATTATGAAAGTCCCAATTGGACATGTTTGGGGGCCCCATAAGTACCGTAACTTTGGTTTATGTTGTCAGCAGCCCCTAAGGTCCCCCCAGGCCATGACAGAAACTTTGTTAGCGGTGGCAGTTCAGCAATTTGATGGTAGGGTGGGCACTTCAACCCTTTTCTTGCCCGACACACACTCTCCACCCACTCCCTGTGCACAGTCCCCACCTCCCCGCAGACACAAGCCTGTGCAGTTGCTCAGAGGCTGCCTTCCTTGCTGCACTGATTCTCAGCAGTTCTGTTGACGTTCCTGACTCCTGCTTCTTTTCTGGTCCTGCCTTTTCTCTCCCTATAATTTTCTCTTTTCTTTCCCTTTACTCTCTTTACAAACCTCCACTTTCAGTAGAGCCTCCAGGTGCCTCCCAAGGGCTTCCGTAAGTCACCACAACCCAAGAGGACCAGGGAGATTCCCTCATGCAGATGTTCCCCGACCATGCATGTGATGGCATATGGAGGGCTTCCCACCTTGACATCTTCCTGTCCTTTGTAGAAACCTGGCTGCTGGTATGATGTGAAGTAGTGACTGCTTGTTGGCTGCCACACATGCATGAGAACGACAACTCTGTTAGTTCTCTGGCATTTCTAAGTCTTGGGAGGAGGGCAGGTATGGGTTGGTTTCCAGGCATGGCCGAGTTTACCTAGTGCCTAGACCACTGCTCCCCTGGGTCCCTTAGGAGATGTTCACACCCCAAAGTTCATGATGGCTTGTCTTCAAGGCTGAGTTGCTGCTCTGTTTTTCAGGAACATATAATGTTTCCACCCCAGAAGCAACCAGCTCATCCCTGGAAAACTCATCCAGTGCTTATTTGTTGCTCAACTAAGAACAGGATAATCCAACATAAGTGACCTCCTGGGGACAGTGGATGGATGTGCTTTTAAAAAGAGATCCTTGCAAAGCAATGGAGAACGTATTCTTGGGGCAGGTTTCTGGGAGCAGATGCCAAAAAGACTTTCATAGAGAAGAGGCTTTCTTTTATAAAGACAGACTGAAAATAATTGTTATGTTTATGTTTGTTCCCTCCCCCTCCCCCTTGTGTGATACCACATGTGTATAGTATTTAAGTGAAACTCAAGCCCCCCAAGGCCCAACTTCTCTGTCTATATTGTAATATAGAATTTCAAAGAGACATTTTCACTTTCTACACATTGGGCACAAAGATAAGCTTTGATTAAAGTAGTAAGTAAAAGACAACCTAGGAAATACTTCAGTGAATTCTAAGAAGGAAGGAAGGAAGAAAGGAAGGAAAGAAGGGAGGGAAACAGGGAGAAAGGGAAAAAGAAGAAAAAGAGAAAGATGAAAATAGGAGCAAATATAGACAAACAACATGAAGGGCCACGTTTTAAGATTTCCATGTTAATGATCTAATATAATCACTCAGATAGTGCAACATTGAGAATTTTTTTTAATGGCTCAAAAATGGAAACTGAAAGTAAATCATGGGGAATGAATACTTTGGTCAGTGTCTTCCTGATGTCTTCTTAGCTAAGAGGAGAAAAAAAAGGCTGAAAAAATAGGGAGGAAATTCCTTTATCAGAACGACTTCAAGTGGATAATAATATTTATAAGAAATGAATGGAAGGAAATATGATTCTCCTGAGGCTAACTTTGTATGTTAAGGTTTGAACTAAGTGAATGTATCTGCAGAGGAAGTATTATAAAGATACATCATTAGATCCAAGTGCTGATTAAATTTTTATAGTTTATCAGAAAAGCCTTGTATTTTAGTTCGTTCTATATTTTGAAAGCAAAAAATATATATTTTATATACCTTTCAATTGCCAAATTTGATATATCGCACTGAAGACAGACCCTGTCATATATTTAATGGCTTCAAGCAGGTACTTCTCTGTGCATTATAGAATAGATTTTAATAATCTTATAGCATTGTACATTATTATTGCTGTTGTCACTGTTATTGTTACTGTGGATAATGGCCCTTGGTGTGTTGCATAGCTCCCTAGGTATTCTCTGTTTCCATCTTTACTTTCCCAGACCAATATACATTAAGAATTTTGCATGGTCTAACTTGTGTTTATTCCAACCACTTGGAAAGCTCCTGGAAAGAAATTTTACATTTGGCTGTTCTGTGCTCCTAATGACACTTGACCTTGTCGAACAAATGGCAGAGACTTTCCCAAGGATTTGATTGTTTGTGAATTATCTGCATGTATGCTTTTTTTTGTGTGTATGTATTTCATTAAAAAATATAAATACTTACGAAAATTGCATCCATATTAGAGTTAACCATGTGCTATTGATATAGCAACCCTACATTGCAAATAAAAGTCTGATCCCAAAAGGAGAATGAGACAAAAATAGAGATGTGGGACTACTTAGGATATGTGGGCTGTGTGGCAACAGAAATGGGCCCAGCCATTAGGAACATGGGGCAAAAGAGGCTGAGATTCAACAGCCATTTCTTTATTGAGGTTCAAAGGAGTTTTCTTTTAATATTGTAACCCTTTAAAATATCTTCTTTTTATTTTTAATTTTAAATTCTACTTAAATTCTACTTCTGCCTCTCTTTTCTTCATGGGGAAGGAGAGGTATGGGACAGAAGTGGGAGAGTTGATGTAAATGAACTCTTTATTTCTACATATTCACAAATGACATAGACATCTACTTCCACATTTGCCTGAGAATTGTCACATCACTGTCCCAAATGAATGGTGCATTACTGAAAGTCCCTAAAGGAAATCATTGTTATGCTATAAGTTCATGCCTTGTTCTTCAGGAATGATCAACTTTGGGCAGAGCTTGATACTAAGAAGATGGAGACAGAGGTTGGGTTGGGGGAAATCCCTTGAATTAGAATTAGAATTAGAGAAAGAAGGCCTTTGGCTGATTTGGTTCCTGGAGTTATATCAAGAAGAATCGAGCCAGGCTTGGAGCATTATGTTAGCAGGGCTATCTTGACATGATCAATCAAGGAAAGCACACAGTATCAGGAGCAGGATGTGGTTGTCATGTTCAAAAATTCAGTGGGACAAGAAACGCTGAACTTCCACCCACTTCAGCCAGGATCCCTTGGGGAATCACTGTGTTCAACCCTGTGAAGGGAACTTTCATCATAGCAGGAGCCTGTGGGAGTTACACAGGATGTGGATCTGGCCCACTGCTCCATTCGTTAACTGGGGCATGTTCCCTTATCCCCAACACACACAAATACACACATGCACACGTGTGCACATGTGCACATACATGCATGCATGTGTTTAACCCTTTCAAGCCACAGCACTGGGTCCAAATTCCAGAAAAGCTATGAAAGCAAATAATTGGGAGAAACACTTGCTGGTTTTCTGCCCACTGCAATACACATTAGCCCAGCCACTACCCTTTCCCGGGAAAATCCTAAAATGAACAGTAGAATTCAAAATTGTAGAACAGCAGTTATGAAGCTGAGAATTTTATGAATGCAGTAGCCTCATTTGGCCCTGAGGTTGCCATCTCTCAATCAGTAATGATTACAAGGCTATTAGTAGCAGATTCCTGAGAATGAAGGCACACGGAGTTGTGCGATCTACTTTGTTCCTAAGGCTATTAGTAGCAGATTCCTGAGAATGAAGGCACATGGAGTTGTGCGATCTACTTTGTTCGTAAGGTGCCCAGTGCTTCCCTGTGTTCCTGACATCTCTCAGTGTATAAAGTCCATTCCCTGAGCCTAAACTTTCTTGCATTAAGAGCTTTCCATTAAGTCAGTTTCTTGCAAAGGGCTTTGTCCTAATGCGTCAGAGTCTGTGAGGTTAGAACATTCACAAATGAGAAGCTAATACAGATTATAGGAATATTCTCTGGGAATATTCTAAGTCCAGACTAACACATCATCTCTTGAGTAAGCCAGATGTCTGCTATCCTCCTCCCCCACTTCTTATTGTTTGCATGGGGAAATGGTTAAATAAACGTCTGTGGGGTTTTCAGGTTTTCGCTAAGGCCAGAAATTAAGAAAGACTGTGGGAAGTCACGGCCTTTTGTGGTTTGTATAGAGAATTTCAAAGAGATCCATGTTGGAATGCTTCAGAAAAAAAAAAAAAGTTACATGGAGATGAGAAAGATTACAGTAATTAGTAAGTATAGAAAGGAGGTGTGGGCGAGTTATTGAGGTGAATGGAGCAGGAAGTCACAATCATTTGAAGAAAAAAAGAAATAAGTGGTCCTAGAAATGCCAGGTAGGCGGAATGCGTTTATTTTGTGCCATGTGATGGTGAAGTCAAATAAGCCCACCTCATCCAAAAGAGAAAACCCAGTGACCCAGGCCAGTAAAAGACTGATTCTTCAAGTGTCCAAAATGAAGGCGGAACTTACAGGGAACTTACCTCTTGATTGTGTTTTTAAAAGGGCAACCGGAATAGCGTCTCATCATTTCAAGAGGACAGTAGTTTAGCTTTAATATTAGGTTCTGTTGGTTTCTAAAATTATCACTTGGGATTTAAAATCACATCATGTATGCCAGCACACAAATATGCTTCCTTTCCATACTATAACAATGAAATATCTAATGAGATCTCGTGAGCTGTCTTATCGGGGGACCTGCCCCGATAATCACGTAGGTTCTTTTCTATTTTCCTAAGCATCGACTGGCTTGAGAAATAAAAGGACAGAGTGCAAAAGAGAGAAATTTTAAAGCTGGGCGTCCGGGGGAGACATCACACATTGGTAGGATCTGTGATGCCCCACAAGCCACAAAAACCAGCAAGTTTTTATTAGGGATTTTCAAAAGGGGAGGGAGTGTGCGAATAGGTGTGGGTGACAGACATCAAGTACTTAACAGGGTAATAGAATATCACAAGGCAAGTGGAGGCAGGGCGAGATCACATGACCACAGGATGGAGGCGAAATTAAAATTGCTAATGAAGTTAGCACCATTGTCATTGATAACATCTTATCAGGAGACAGGGTTTTGAGATCAACCGGTCTGACCAAAATTTATTAGGCGGGAATTTCCTCTTCCTAATAAGCCTGGGAGCGCTATGGGAGACTGGAGTTTATTTCACCTCTGCAATCTCGACCATAAGAGACAGGTACGCCCCGGGGGGGCCAGTTCAGAGACCTACCCCTAGGTGCGCATTCTCTTTCTCAGGGACGTTCCATGCTGGGAAAAAGAATTCAGCGATATTTCTCCCATTTGCTTTTGAAAGAAGAGAAATATGGCTCTGTTCTGCCCAGTTCACCGGGGGTCAGAGTTTAAGGTTATCTCTCTTGTTCCCTGAACAATTGCTGTTATCCTCTTCTTTTTTCAGGGTGCCCACGTTTCGTATTGCTCAGACACACATGCTGTACAATTTGTGTAGTTAACGCAATTATTACAAGGTCCTGGAAGGATATACATCCTCCTCAACTGACAGGATTAAGAGATTAAAGACAGGAATAGGAAATTACAAGGGTATTGATTGGGGAAGTGATAAGTGTCCATGAAATCTTTACAATTTATGTTTAGAGATTGCAGTAAAGACAGGCATAAGAAATTACAAAAGTATTAATTTGGAGAACTAATAAATGTCCATAAAATCTTCACAATCCACGTTCTTCTGCCATGGCTTCAGCCGGTCCCTCCGTTTGGGGTCCCTGACTTCCAGCAACACTGTCTCTGTAGTAATTGTTTGCCTTCTTGCAATGTGGTGCTGCTGCCTCTCAGGCTTCCGCATGTCACCAGAATGCAGCTCTATTCTCCAAACAGCGAACGATCCTTCCCATCTTCCAGGTATGGGGGAGGCCGGCAGCTCGCCCCTGAGCTCAACTGGCTGGCAGGGCTGATGGCTTCCCTCACACCATCCGCACTCCCAAGCCGTGTGCAAAGATCCAGCACGTTATAGAAGGTTTAAACAAGGGTCCTTGAAGTAAAGTTTTCAGAACCAATTGTCTGGCGAACAAACAAATGCCTGTTCCAACATTTGTGTGAGGATGGCTTGAAATTTTCATTGACAGCTGAAAATAGAGCCCTCATGTCCTGTAGATGAATATAAAGGATGTGAGGGCTCTATTTATCCTCTAGCACATTCTAGACGGAAACCAAGTTTCCCACTTTTAGTGGACAGAAGAAGAAAAGAGGGGAGATGGGCCAACTCCCGAAGTCTGCTCTATGCCAGACACAAGTTCTGATCTCCAAATACCATCTGTATGCGTCCGGGATGGGCGTGGGGGCCTTGGTCGTGGTGTCCTATGATTCAGACACAACCGTCCTGTCTATTCTTTTTTTTTTTTTTTTTTTTGAAACGGAGTCTCACTCTGTCCCCCAGGCTGGAGTGCAGTGGCGCCATCTCGGCTCACTGCAAGCTCCGCCTCCTGGGTTCACGCCACTCTCCTGCCTCAGCCTCCGGAGTAGCTGGGACTACAGGCTCCCGCCACCATGCCCGGCTTATTTATTTTTTATTTATTTATTTATTTTTTTGTATTTTTAGTAGAGACGGGGTTTCACCGTGTTAGCCAGGATGGTCTCGATCTCCTGACCTCATGATCCACCCGCCTCGGCTTCTCAAAGTGCTGGGATTATTCTTAAATGATTTTATACACACCCCTTTTTCCCCTTTTACCTGTAAACTTTGAAATGAAGTTGAAAGGCCACCAGTGTCCATGACAGGTCCCTCTGCACACATGGTGGCATGGTTAGGAGATACATGAGCCTGTTCCCACCCCAGGGTTTTTATTCTGTCATGCAGAGCCATGTGAAGGATGCCGGTGACTATTGAAGCCTAAACAGAACAAACCCAGGAGCCCGGAGGGAAAAATGGCTTTATTCTCAGTATGAAAGGCAAGAGGACCTGATTGGGCAAGTGGTGGGCAGATTGCTGTCACGGCCCACTTCCGATGACATTAAACAACAAAACCCAGGAATGACTTTGGACCCTGCCTTTTTCGGATTTTGATTGGTGCCATCCTGGTTCTTCCATCCTGCCAGCCAGCCGGCACCCCAGCAGTTGTGGGAAAAGGAATTTGACTTTGATTAACCGAGAAAAACTGTGCATGCGTTTTCTGTTTTTTCTGGAACTGTGAGGGTTTTCCCATGCCCCAGGGGTTCCCTCACAGCTATCCTATCCCAAGCATTCCCGACAGGAATCTCCAGCTGGGTTGGAGTTACAGCTGGCTTCCAGCACCGCAGCTCCTCAACCACTGCTGGCGTCTCCTGAGGCTCGCGCGCCGCTGGTGGGCGTGAGAGGAGGCGTCCCCGCGGCGGTCCGGCCTCAGGAAGCCCGTGGGAGGCAGAGTCAGTCCCGCGGATGACGCGCCCAGTGGGCTACGTTCAGGAAGTCATTTGATCATACGGGCAGAGCGAAGGTCAAGGCATAGTGGATAACAGAAACCAGAAATGAAAAAAATCTCTTTCACTCCCGCCTCCTAACTTTCACATTATGATCCTTACAGGGTAAAGGGTAGTCAGAAAGCCACGTAGGACTGTGGAGGGAGGGAAATCCCAGTCACGTCGTTTCAGTGTGTGAAAGGCAAAGGAAATTTCGGGCCCCCAATCACTATGCAAAAAGGAAAAAATTAAGATGGGAGCTGAGCCATGCAAGAAACAGCCTTTTCCTTCTATTGCTAAGAAAATAGCTAACAAATGAAAGGCCAGATATCTCCACAGAGAGCTACACTAGGTACACATTTTATGTAAAGTACCGATTTACTGAGATGAATACATCACTGACTATTTTCCTACCTGCTCCTTTTCTCCTGCAATGCATGGATTATGCCATGTGACCATACCCTCCCTCTTTCACCTCCACTTTTCCCTTTTAAATACTGAAAGCTTCAAAACATCTTTGCAGAAAGACACAGACCACAGGCTGTCTCTGTGATTGTGTGTTCCATTCTTCCAGGCATGTTCTTAACCTTGGTAAAATAAACTTCTAAGTTGATTGAAACCTGTCTCAGAGACTGGTTTACAAGTGTGCATAGCACATCTGCAGGCAGGCATACATTTCTGAGGCATACTCGCTGAGATAGCTCCTTCCTTTCTCTGTCCCCCCGTTACTGACTGAATCTTATTTATGGCACTAACAGCAAAGCTGAAAGCCCCAGAAAAGATCTGGTTCACCCATTCCAGATAGGCTGCTGGAAGGTCGTTTGAGGAAGAAAAATGGGTACCTTCCATGTTTCATGGGAACCCAATACTTTTTCTATCAAGGCAGCTGCAAAAGGATTAACATAGGTGGTCCTATTCCCTTTCCTAATTCATCCATTGAAAGCCACTGCTGGCCTGGATTTTCATTTTCAATCCATCATGAATCTGCAGATGAATCTGCAGCTATCCCAGGGCAATCTGACAGTCCAGCCAGCAGCTGAGGCTGGATGGCAAGTTCCTATCCTCTGAGCACACATTGCTAACGTGTGATCCGAGAAGACCCAGGAGAAGTCAACAGGGCCAACTGCCAGCAGGGCTGGTCCTTGGTGTAGAGGGACAAGCTGAACTGGCCTTAAGTAATGAGGCAGACAGCTTCCCAGTTTGGGGGGATGTCACGCACCTTGGCCTGTTGCTCCTATACCCTCGGAATAGCTCTCACACCTTCTCCTTCATGTTGGACATTCCTTTTACAAAAACAGAAATCTCAAAGACAGATAAAGTTAAGAAGATTAATCTCAGGTTAATCTCAAGGAGAGAAAAGGTATGCAAATACACCTCTGGGTGAGAAACACAGTAACTTAAATTTACCCTCGAATGGCAATGGCTGGTAACTATATAACTATATTAACCAACATTTTTTGAGCCCTTTCTGTGTACCTGCTGCTGTTCTAAGATTTTTATGTGTATAATCTCATTTAAACTCTATAGCAAACCAAAAGTAACTAAATATTCTTTTTCTTTGCATTTTTAGAGGAAAAAACTAAGCACAGAGAGGTAAATAACTTGCCCACAGTCACACAGCTGAGGACCAGTAGAATCAGGATCTAAATGCAGTGTCTGACCTGGAACACGGGCATGTATCCACCACCTTATACTGCTTCTCTATGCAACCTGACGCCAGTTACTTGCTTAAAAGTAGGCTTCCGTAGCAGGAAGAGTTTCAAATGCAAAAAATGAGAGGGAGAACGACAGTGACAGAGAGGTTGGAGGAGTTAAGGCTTCTCCAAGCTTCATCTCACTTTATAATTCTACCTTGGGGCAGCCCAGGACATAATGACCAATGTTCTGGGCAAACTTCAGAGTGCGCCTACTTCCTTTTTAAGTCTCTGTTGAAACATCAAAGAATTCCTGCTGTGCTGCTTTATTGAAAGTAGATCTCAACTTAGTTATCTAGTGGACCCCCCAGCTTGAGTCTTCAGTCAAGTGAGCTTCTTGTAACGTCTCAATCACCAGTGTTGTTTTTATTTTCGTCTCAGATCTATCAAGAATTCTCGACGTGTTGGATGGCATTTAGACATGTAGGAAGGCAATATGGCTTCCCAGAAATGAAGCATGATTCTGAGGCTATGTTTAAACATATCAAGTGGAGAATTGGGACATTTGTCCTAATATGTTTAGCTAAGTCATGATTTTCCTTCTGATATGCAGACTGAAACAGCAGCTGATTTGCTACTTGAATGCTTTGCATTCTCTGCTTCATTTTGCACGGACAGGGGTATTGGGCTGTTCTTCAGTATTGATTGACAGCCAGTTTGGCAAATGTGGTATGGTGGTTAACAGCATTGGTTCTAGAGCCAAACTGTGTGCTTTTCAGTTGTAGGTCCACCACTTCTTAGTTTGACTTTTGGTAAAATAACTCTTTCTGCCTCAATTTACACTATGTGAAAGGAAATAATAATGGTACATGCTCCATGGGTTGTTATAAAATTCTTATAAAGCCTACAAAATCATATCTGGCATGCAATTATTGCTGAATAAAGTTAGCCTTCATTATTTTGCATCTTACTGTGTGTGCATAAAAACTATAGTAGATATGTATCATACACACATATATAAATCATGCATCACGACTTAGCCAAATTTATTAGGGCAAATGTTTCAATTCTCCTCCTGATATATTTAAACACAGCCTCAGAATCACACTTCATTTCTGAGAAGTCGTACTTTCTTCCTATGTGTCTAAATAATATCCAACACTCAGAATTCTTGATAGATCTTGACAGAACTCAGATTTAGATGCCAGTTCTATTCAGAATCAAACTACATATGCCTTTCACATTGTCACATTTAATTCATGGTTAAGAGCTTTTGAGAGTAATGTCAAAGGTACGTGACATCCTAAATCATAACTTTATCAAGGTTTGAGTTTAAATCGTGCTCATTATGAAGCCAGAATGGGTGAGTAATTCACATAACAAGTGTGTGAGCCTGGTTAACTTCCCCATGTCTGCATTTCAAATCAGTTTTGGTAATCTTACATATTATATAATTTTATTTATTCTTCAAACTAATTTCATTATTTCTTTTCTTTACAAATGAGCCAATTATGCACTATAACAGTGGTGTTAATTAAGGCTTTCTCAGTTACAGGTAACAGAACCACAATCAAATTAGTTTAAGCAAAAGTGGGCACTTACCATGTAACTGGGAAAGATAGTAGATTGGTACACCTTCAGGTACAGCTAGATTCAGGTGCCCAAACAGTGTTCTCAGAGTTCTGTCTCTTCCTTTTGTGTTGTTGCCTCTCTTTGTGTATTCATTTCATTCCAAGGTAGATCTTCAAGGAGAGGAATTTATGAGGTCCACAGACCAATAGATTGAGATTTAAAAAGAAGACTAACCCTTTTCTTCTCCAAATGTTCATGTATATGTGGCAGTACAGGGTATCATGATTGGCTTAGTCTGAGCCATGTGCTGGCCCCATAGAAATAATTATATCCATTAGGATCATGTTTTCTGTGAATGCCAGACATTCAAAATAATAGCGACTTAAAGTAGAAGTTTATTTCTCTAACACAGATAAGCAGCCCAAGACTGGTGTGGCAGCCTGGCTCGGTGCAGTCCTCAGAAATCCAGATACTTTCTTTTTTTTTAATCTGCTTTTCCCAAGGTCACCACGTGGCCCCATTTGGCAGCTCTCACTCTGGCCATTACGTCCCCTTATCAGTCATTAGGATAGAAGAAGGGACTACAGATGTGCACCAAGACTCCTTTAGGAAAGGTTCCCAGAAGCTCACATGCAACATTCCTTCTTCCATTCCACTGGCCTGAATTTGATCACACTACCTCACTGTA